>NC_028458.1:49755010-49883868 GCF_000263155.2 Setaria italica | reverse complement strand
GCATGATGATTATTTTCTTGTACTACAATTTTGCTGAGGTTAGAGACATGTGCAATGATGATTATTTATTTGATACTATACTTCACATGAGGCATGTGCATTTTGTTTGCTTTAAGTGCAATGCATTTCATATCATGGGCCAGCTAACACATGCAATGAAGAGCCTTTTAATTGTATCTAAGTGGGTGTGGCACCTGAAAATAGGAGATGGCTGAAGTGAACAATGTTGAGATCCTTGCTGCTAATTACCTTATGTTCCTTGGTCCTTTGCTGGTGCTGAGGTCGGAGTTGTTAGGGCTGCTTGGGTTGTGAAAGGATCATGATGTCGCTTAGAGGGGGGTGAATAGGCTTACCTTGAAATTATCACAACTTAAAACAATTTTATCAGCGACTTCTGGTATTTTCGAAAATTCTGTAACCTATGGAATTTTCGAAAAAATCTACGGAAATTTCCGATGCTAGGAGAGAAGGCACTTTTGTAGCGGAATAAAACACTCTCCGCAAAAAACTGGAACCTCCGGTTTCCAAAATAGGAACCTCCAGTTTTGACACGGGTAAGGAGACTCAGTTAAGACTTCACGGAAGCTCATTCAATATCTTGGTCTAGTCATAAAGCACGCCATGATAAAAGTGAGTCAAGGATTGCTTACTGTCACCCTTTCGAGTATAGTTAACCTTAAGAGAAGATTATATGCATATCAGGTGACAGATTAATTGTTTAGATTCCCTTGATGACCTCATCCAGGTTCTGCCGACAGAATCCGGAGCTTCCGGTTTCGGTCTTGAAGTTCGGCTGACCTACTTGACTTCTCTTCTTTGAGCTAAATGCTTTCATTAATAACCTGCGTACATGTTCAACACAATAGCTTCCTAGAGGAAGTAGTTAAAAGCATCGAATGATATGATAAAATAGATATTACTTAACTAGATCAAGAATGCTATCTAGTCCTTATATATGATTAGCATAGGAGCATATTCATATACAATTAGCTAGATAGACAGGAGCAAAGTACTTGTTACCATAGATGCATTGAAGAATAGAATGAGTCATCAATTTTCAACTTGGCACTTTCTCTTGAATGGTCATGAAAATCCAACTTGAGCTAAGGATGAATGAGTAATGCTCTTCTCAAGTATGCCAAGCTCCAATGCACTTGTAAGTACCTGTATATATCTTTCAAGCACACTTTGGTACCCAAACCATGTTGGATCCACTAGAGTTAGTCAACAAGGTCTTAGGTACCCAAATTGCCTTTGTGTTAGCTTTAGGTGAGAGAGTCACTTTGGCAGCACAAGAGTCATTTAGGTTCTTTTGAAGCTTCTTAGAATCATTATGAATGAACTTGAGCTTAGGAGCGTTACCATTTAAGCAATCATTACCAAGATGACCCTTTAGTCGACATTCATAGCAAATTTTATTCTTGATGTTGATTGTAGCTTTCTTATCTTGACTTCTGATAGCAGCACCTCCCATATACTTTTCTTGAGCCTTCAAGAAGCCTTTGTTTCAGCTTGATGTGAGGTTTCACTGCCAAAACTGGAACCTCCGGTTTTGACAAACCGGAGCCTCTAGTTTTCCAAGAGTGAGACCTTTTTCTTGTACATAATGTGATCTTGTATCCTTTCTCATGATAGCTGAAGCATCTCCTTTTTGTTAGACTTCTTTGTCTCTTGGAGAGTACTGGCTTGTCTTCTTTCTTCGTTGTGCACATGGAAGCAAAGTGTCCCATCTTTGAGCACTCGAAGCACTTAATGTGATCAAGCTTTTTCTTGTTGTTGTCTTGCTTCTGCCTTGTGATGGACTTGACAGAATTGTTGCAAAGGCTTTGCAAAGTTGAACCCTTCTCAAACTTCTTCACCATGTCATCACGGTTATCTTGGGAAAGGTGTGCAATGCCCTTGCCTTTTAGCTTAGACAAGTCCATCTAGAGCTTCTCGACCTCTTACCTCAGATTATCATTCTCTTGTGCAATGAGGTCGTCACATGACTCTACAAGAACTTGATTATACCAAGAAACTTTTGCTTGCAAGCCGCAATGGTTAACACAAGATATGTCAATTTTAGCTAGAGAGCATGTATACTTGTGCATTGGAGGTTCTAAAGAGTTTACCGTGGTAACCATAACCTCACAAGCCATTTCAATCATAGTATGTGAGTCCACAAGCTTCTCATGAGAATACTCTAGTTCTTTATGAGTAGCTTGAAAGTTCACATACTTGCTAGAGAGCTCCTTAAGTTGAGCCTTGAACTTTTGGTTTGCTTCCTCCAATGATGCTACATATGAAAGGGAGTTAGTAGCACATGCATATCCTTTTTCCAGTTCTTTACATTTATCAAGCAAGGATGCATTGGATTCATTGAGCTTCCTCATTTCTTCATTGAGAGACTCGAGTTCCTTGATCTTTCCAATAAGATAATCCTCTTATCTCTCAAGCTCTCCTCTTTGCTTGTACACTATCTTCATGAGTTTGACCACCTTTTTCTTGTCTCTTTTGGACATCTTGTCAAACTCAAACTCTTCATCTTCATCTTCTCTTTTCTTCTCACCCTTAGCCATGAAGCACTTATGGGTGTTCTGTTGTGAAAATGAGTAACTTGAAGCAATGGATTTCTCGTGTGGCTAGTGACATGAATGCTCTTCACTGTTGAAGCAGTTGCTGGCCACCTCACTCTCAAAACCGCATCTTCCGATTTCAGAAATCGGACCCTCCGGTTCTTCATCAGCAGCTGAGATAGGAGAGTCCTCATGATCTCTCTGTTGAGTAGCTTGAGCCTTTTCTTCTGACTTACTTGCTTTATATTCTTGACCATGGTCTTCACAAGCACCATACATTTCTTTGAGAGTGGTCCATATACGGTGCGCATCATGGTTTGTATCATAGTCATCATCCTCATCCATGACAGCATCAAATACATTTTCACTCAAAGCATGAATTGAAACATAAGATGCTTGAGCGTTGAGTTGTAGGCATTTCTCTTCCTCTTGAGTTAATTTTGACCGATCAACATTTGGAGGAGAAATGCTCACAATTACAACCTGCTCGATTTGAGGACCCATGGCCCTAAAGATATCAAGTACATGAGCAGACTAGGAAGCATAGTTCGAGCCGTCGAATGCGAGTGGCTTGAAGTCGAAGGTTACCTCAAATGGTGTCAACATCTTTCCTCACAGAGGTTAAGCTTGAATGCGAGTCCAAGCTCTGATAGCAATTGAAAGGATCTTGATGTCGACTAGAGGGGGGTGAATAGGCGTACCCTGAAATCATCGCAACTTAAAACAAGTTTATCAGCGACTTCCGGTATTTTCGGAGATGTTTATGAGTAGCTAACGAGCTCGAGATCAAACCAACTTGGTGTAGGAGCTCACTGGGTGTTTCTCAGTAGGCTCACACAGTTCCTGCACTTCACAAACATGAACACTCAAGTAGATCAACTAAATTCACAAGTTTAATAATGAATACAAATGAGATCAAACCAGCGAGCAAACATGAGGGTTTGTTTCACCAAAGTTCAGATTCACTAGTGTGAGTCCTACGTCTTCGTTGGGGAGCCTATTAAAATACGAGTCTACTCAACTCCCTTCCAATGTGCCGGGTCTCTTTCAACCACTTTTCTCGTTTTCACTAGATGATATTTTTCCTTACAGAGGCAAAATTGCAGTCTTCACAAACTTGTCGTTGCTCACCACACTGTTGGGAGCTACCCGGCGACGCCTAGCCGTCTAGGAGGCACACCTCCAAGAGTAACAAATGCTTCATTTGAAACTTGACAAGGAAAACCAGTGCTCAAGGAACTTAGTGCTCTTTTAATGCTCACGAATGGCTCCTCTCTACTACCCACCTCACAAGATCTAGCAAAGATCTACAACCTCACAAAGAGGGGTTGGGAGAGCTATCTTGGCTTTAGTTTAGCTTAGAACAGGCAAGAAGCACACCAACAACCTTAGAAGCAGCAGCAAGCAACTGGAGAGGGCGTGGGGTATAAATACACCACCCCTCAAAAATTAGCCACTAGGGTGTCAGACCAAAATCGAAACTACTGGTTTCTCAAAATCGGAAGCTTCGGTTTTTCAAACCAACTAGCCGTTAGTGACACATGGCATCCAAAATCGGAACTTCTTGTTTCTAAAATCGGAGCTTCCAATTTTGCCACTGTTTTGACTCGACAAAGCGTGTACGTGTGGCTTTTCTATCTCTCATCAACTCACATAGGAAACTTAAGCACTGAGACTTTGTCAAATGGCCATGTGATGCACCCCTCTTGATAGTACGGCATACCTATACTCAATATTAAAACATAAACACACTATTCCTTTACTTGAGCTTCATCATCATGAACCGTACCATACTTGATCAATATATCCACTTGAGGGCTGCATCCATTTTTGTCTCTTTGGTTTGAACACTTCAACCTTGAGCTAGTGACTTGGATCAATATTCCACACATATGAATGAAATCCAACTTTAGATCACAAGTCACCCTTTTATATGACTCAATAAACATTTGATGCATCCCATTGCCATACTCGGTAAGGTTTGACTTGATACCTCGAAATCCTCCAAGCACTAGCCACTTCACCCTAGCAAAGCTCATGGCCAAGTTAACACTTGACCAAACTTTGCTTAGTACCTCGTTGCTAATCTCTTGCTTGATTCCTTCATCCAATTGCTACCACATTTGAGTCTAGCTTTATTTTGACATCAAGAATGAAACCCACTTGAGATCATATCTTCTTTTGACTTCAATATTCCATTTGTTACTAATAAGCTTCTCATTTTATTTAGAGACCGAAGAATAACCTAATGCCATCATGCCTCTATCTTCACCTTAATTTGCTTGTCATAGATTACACATGAACATCATGGGATTATACAATATTCATTACTATGACATTCATCTTCAAATTAAGCAATCTTGCACTATGAAGCTATCAAACAAGCCTCAACTCATCTTTAACACAATTTTTTGCTTTTCATGCTTAGATGAACAATGCCATGTATCGCACTTGTTCTTTTCATCATATGAGCCATTTAATAGAATCCTTCCCACAAAGATTATTCATCAATAACATTATACCCGCTCACATGCTTAACAAGTTCATTAGACCTTTAATCTAGTTGTCATTCAACACACCAAAACTCACTAAGGGCCTAGATGCTCTTTCAGGTTGCTGCTGCTGGTCCAGTTGTGCAAGCTGCCAGCAGAGGCCTGCTATGAGATGGACATATGTGATATCTGGATTTATCCTTTGCCGCATATGCCAGCTGATTTCAACTGGTGTCAGGATTGATAAAGGATTCAAAGAAGTCCACTTGAACCAGGTTCCTAAGGCTCTTCAGGAGTTCAGTGGCAATGAGATCACTGGCACACAGGTGTACAATTACCTGAGGAAATGGAGGCAGAGGTGGATTAAAATCTTCAAACTGAGAGAGCTAAGTGGAACTTTGTTTGATGAGGATAGTTTCATGATTGTACTTGAGGAGGAGCACTACAATGGCCACATCAAGGTTTGTTCAATGATCATTTATTTTGTTCATGCTATTGCACATGATATTTTCATGAGTTATAGTTTCTAACTTCAAGTTGATGTAATGGTAGGCACACCCCAAGGATGATGAGTACCTGAACAAGCCAATTCTGCACTACCAGGAGATGATGATCATCTTCAGTAA
Organism: Setaria italica; assembly: GCF_000263155.2. Taxonomy (NCBI): domain Eukaryota; kingdom Viridiplantae; phylum Streptophyta; class Magnoliopsida; order Poales; family Poaceae; genus Setaria; species Setaria italica. The sequence goes on along the minus strand of NC_028458.1, from coordinate 49,878,195 downwards.
TGGTCAGGCAACAGGCAAGTATGCTATGGGGTCAAATGAGGCTCTTGGTACTCCTTCTAACTTTCCTGAGAGCTCACTCAAGAATGAGTTACCCAATGAACTTAAGAGTGGCAAAACTAAGCTAGCTGAGGGAACCAAGTTAGAAGTTGGTGTTGGAAGCAAGAGAAAGAGGTCTATGCTATTAGAGGAGGATGTCCTTGTGTTCACTGGCATGACTGATGCAATGAACAATGTTGCAGATGCTATTCGTTCTACCAAGGTTGAGAATCCCACCCTGAGCTGTATGGTACAGTCATGTTCATGCCTGTGTTCACTGAGGAAACTCTGATGGTTGCATATGGCCAGTTGCTTGAAAACAAGCCCTAGGGGTTTGCTTTTGTGAAGATGAATGATTCTCAATGTGTTCAATGGCTGAGGACCTTCTTGGACAAGCACTACTACATGTGAGGGCCTATGCATGGTGGATGACCCCTCTTTTGTGCAGTGATCCTCTCCTAGGTCAGATCTGGTGCAGTGGTGGCTTCTTTTGTGCATACCTTCCTGCTGGTGGTCTATTGTGCAGTGGGTATACTCCTCTACATGTGCAGTTGACATGATCCTGCATTCTTTTGTACAGTTCACTTGATCATCTCTCTGCTAACTATGGCTAACTCTAGCGTATAATTAGTGACTTAGATATGCCACTCACCCTGATGCTACTGTTTTATTTGTCTTTGGCAATCTGACAATGTGTCCATTACCATTGATCTTAACATATTATTCTGAACCTCTCTGAGCATGTGTTTATTGGTCTATGATGTGCTACTGTTTCCAGGTTATATATGTCTTTTGCCTGTGTTATGATTTTCTTTATTGAGCACATGTCTCCTAGCCAATGATGTGGGCTATTTTTCCTTTCTGAGCACATGTCTTTTGCCTATGATATATTTTCCTTTACTGAGCACATGTCTCCTTGCAATGATATTTTTTTTCAATGATGATTATTTTTTCCCATTCATGCCTAATGTTCCATGATTTCTAGCTAGCTATGAGATGGTACATTGTTCATACTGGGTGCCAAACTGGAGCCTTCTCTAGCTAGGAGGCTGCCCATACACAAGTTGATGGCTTCAAGGGTGCTTGCTACTAACGCTTCAACTCAAGAGATGAAGCTATGGCAACCTTCTATGGTCGTCAGCTCAAGAAGGACAACAAGCCTACGGTGCCTGAATTGAAGCCAAAGTTGTGTGCTTGTCGTTAAAGATTTCATAATAGTTGTTCAAACCATAATCATTCTCTTTTTAGTTTGGAAAATAATATAATTGATAGTTGCAATTGTATGTAACTTGGACTTCCTCATGAACCCGACATTAGTATCCTTACCACTAGATGTAGGAGGTGAGCAAACCACCAGATGCAGGAGGTGACCAAACCTAGCATGTATGCAGCTAAGCAAACAAACTAGCTTGCATGTCTCTTTTGAATGTTGAAGTACATCCAGGCAACCAAACATCGTCCCTGCGCGTCCTGGCTCTGGCCAAACAGGCAACCAAACAATACCATGTTGCATGTACATAGCTACCATGTTGCATCTACATAGCTTGGATGACCGGTGCGAGCTAGGCTCAGGCCCCGCGTGATTGGTTGCAATTCAAGGAGAGGTCCAGGATGGTGACGAGATTCAGACTCATCGTGTCCAGTACAGAAGTATACATGCAAACTTGATTGGTTTGCGTATAGCCTGAGCCAGGATGGAGAGAGTTGTTGATTGGTTGGCTGCATGAAAGGTTGCTTTGTGTGGCTGCAAGTGGAGTCTGTTGTCTTATCTGTATCATCTTATCCTGAATTGTGAGGAAGATCAAATTTTGTGTACAATGCTGACTGGGATTGAGGGTGGAATCCGAACGAGGCCACGCAGCAAAAATACGCAGCCTATCAACCGATCAAAGCTAACCTGCACCTTGCAGACCGGTGCGTTGGATGATGCGAGCTGGGCTACCGATCACCCCATTAGTGACCGAGAGCTGACCTCGGGAGCTCCCCAGGTCAAGCTGGGAAGTCAGGGAAACACATGGGCTTCCACTTCCAGTGTGGACCGTGGAATGGAAGATCTCATGTCCGAAGCAAGGAATATCTCGATGCACCTTGAAGCAGCCCACAAAAGCCTGGATTTGTTTTTTTCTTTTTACATCGGTCTGCGTATGACGATGTGCCTTCGTTTTAAGATCTGCTGGGAGGGTTGGCCGTTGACCTTTGCTTATTATACCCACAGACGACGATGCTTAGTCCCTACTCGACTAGGTTCTTCTGATGCGGGCAAGAGTTCACTCCTTTTGTTTGAGACTTTGAGCGGCTCTCTGAATCATTTGGGTCAATCGGCATCTGCTTCAAGCAAGTAGAGTGACAGTAACGCTAACTCATCGCCGAGAACAGAAGGTAACAGTAACGCGTCGCCAAATAGCTCAAGGACGAAACGCAGGTCCCAACAGAAGAAAATATCGAAAATCGCTACAACTAACGCATGTTGCAGCGCCACAAAAAAAAAATGCGTGAGGCGGAGCCCGGTTCTACGTCCCCAAGATTAAAATTCACGGAGGCAATTGCGATCACATGCTGCTATCTGTTACTCTCATCACTCTGCGTAACCACCCACTGGTGCCGGCTCGCTAAAACAAGTTGGCACTTCTTTGTTGGTGGTTTAGGTTGGACTGCGACGTGAATTCATAGAATATTCTTATCCCGGTGCCCTGCCTTGAGCTCTTGATCTTCATTCAGACAGTAATCCAGTATCATAATTTGAGACTTCCCTTTAATCCCATGTCGCTCGCTCACGCTAATCTAATCTAGCCGCGCCCACACAACTAATCGCGGCCGCCAGGCCTCTAGCCTAAGCCTACGGCTCATGATGCGTTCGCGCGCCGTATGTCGCAAGCAACGAGTCGCCACCACGTCGGCACCACGCCTCCCCGCCGTACCCGACAGCACGTACCGGGTCCGACCCCGGCCAACAGGGCCGCATCGGCTCCAACTCGTTGCCCCGCGCGCCAGAACCAGAAGAAGCCGAAGCCCCCCGACCCGCTCGCCTCGCGCCATCCCAGGGAAGTCAAGGGCCTCCCGTCGACGGCCCGACCGATCCCACTCCGAAGTCCGCCAGATCGCACCTAACGCGCGCCTAATCGCGCCACTAAACAAAGAAGGCGCGGTGACGGTGGGGGCGTCCAGGTCCGGGCGCGCTGCGCTGTCGCCGTCGGTCGCACGCGGCACCCGTTGGAATCTGGCGCGCGGGCACCGGCACCTTTGCTTCCATTGGAAGCGCAAATGTCTGCTCCCCCCTCCTCGTCCCCTTCCCTGCACGGACTGCGAGTTTCTTATTGGCACCAGATCGAAAAGTGGGGAGGAATTAATTGTGGCGTCGGGTGGTGAGATCTGATTTAGATTGGTTGATTACCCCGGTTGGTAGCAGCAGTCGGTGGTGCTTGGTGCCTGCATCTCCTCTCTCTGTGCCCGGGGGAGTGCGCAGCGCGGGCTCTATAAATACGGCTCAGATCTGGGAAGCCTCCTCGTCGGCCGCCCCCAGTCTAATCGGATTCAAACCGCCCGTTCCCCGTGTCCGAGGCCAAGCAAGCCGAGCCCAATCCCCTGCGCCAGCTGCTAGGTGAGCGCCGCGCGCGCCCGTCCTCTCCCCCGCACGCTTCGTTGCTTGCAGAATTCCGTGATCGTTTCATCCTGTCTCGTTTCGGTGCGTGATTTTTTGTTTCCGCTGACGGGTGGTTTGGATTGGATCTGGGCGGACCAGGTGCGTGACCCGCGATGGCGCAGAAGGAGACCAATGGCAGCAACGGCGAGCACACCACCCGCCCACCGCCGACCCCCTCGCCGCTCCGCTTCTCCAAGTTCTTCCAGGTGAGAGCGCGATCCCGTCGCCGGATCTCCCTCGCCGCGTGGCCTGGCTGTGTTCGCGTGCTCCGAATCCTGATTGTCGGTGCCAATTTGCTGCTTGATCCAGGCCAATCTGCGGATCCTCGTCACCGGTGGGGCGGGCTTCATCGGCTCGCATCTCGTCGACAAGCTCATGGAGAACGAGAAGCACGAGGTACGTGCGCCCTGGCGAGATCCCGTAGCATGTTCATTGCTCGTAGGTCTGCGGGATCGGGCCTGCTTCATGTGTTGGGTCAAATCCATTCTGATGGAGGGCGTCTAGATCTCATCTGAGTGATAAGGCCAGGAACTGAGTCGGTCTAGATCTACGTGAAAGGGACATGAGTTACTGATAATTGTGCCAGATCTCTGGGAAGCAAGCTTTCAGGTTACTTTTGCATCATGTGGGGGCCACTGTATAAAGCTTTAGCTCGAAGCTTTACTCGAGCGTTGGGTACTTATTGTGGATCTGATTGGTAATGTGAGTGATCACTGAATTGAGTGAGATCAAGCAGCAAAGTGTGCATTAATTTATAGAGCTCAAGCTGCATCATGGCTCTAGTCCAGAGTATCTGTTTTGTGGATCTATTTGGGATTTTGAAAGATCACAAAGATCCACTGTCAATGCTTTAGAGATCCTGTTAGAGGTACTCCATTTTGAGCTTCATAATAGTTTCCGAGTCATGTGGAGTGCTGTTCGAAAGGATCCAGGGCTATTTACGTTAGTGTTTTTCATGCTTCATATTTAAAGTGGAGAAACCATTGAGTTCTAGTATCCTTGTTACAGATCCTGTCTTTCGGACATTTATTTGACCCTGTTCTGTTGTGTCCAGGTCATTGTTGCTGACAACTTCTTCACTGGTTCAAAAGACAACCTGAAGAAGTGGATCGGACACCCAAGATTTGAACTCATCCGTCATGGTAAAATAACTAGTTAACTATGCATTCCTAAAGACATTTGGCTGTAAATCCGCAGTGGACCTTATGACTCTGCATAGCCACAAATTCAATATCATGTTGACATCGCTTTAAGTCTTCTCTTTCAGAGCATCCTGAAAGTTATTGATCTTGGATAGTCAATGACACATAAAGTGCTATGTCTTTATGTTGTCTCTGTGCTTGTCCTTACATGTCCTGTGTTGTTTGTTGAATGGAGCTTAATATTTTCTGAATTTATTATTGAGCCTTAGTTGTTGTCTTGTTGACTTGTAGTACTATACTCGCAATTAGAAGTTGTAGTTATTTTCGTCTTCTTCAGAAGTCCCTGAAAATTTGAAAATCATGGGTAGTCAATGACAATTGAAGTACCATGCATTTATTTTGTCATATATTCAATGCTTGTACAATTGCATGTCCTGACTTGTCTGTTGAGTGAATTAAATTTATTTTTCTCTTAATTGGTCATTGGCTATTGATTTGTAACTTACTAATGGCAACTCATATTTGGAGAAGCATGTGCATTCAAGTTGATTTTCTGACACTGCTCGTGTTACTTTCTTCATTTCTGATCACGAAAAATGTGATGATGGGACGGATCATATACTCCAATAATAGTTTCATTTCCTCTTGGAAAAACAGTTTAACAAATCATTCGTCTCAGCTGTTCCGTTTTAAGTGTATTTTCTTCCTCATGAATTGTGCACTTACGCTGTAAATTTGTTCTCACTGTTTTAGATGTCACCCAACCGCTGCTTGTGGAGGTTGACCAGATCTACCACCTTGCTTGCCCTGCTTCCCCAATCTTCTACAAGCACAATCCTGTTAAGGTATGCTCTGTGAGAGGCACTACCATTTCTTAGTTTTTCCTGACCGTTCATAGTATTGAAATGTTTGTACTGTCCTGAACAGACCATCAAGACAAATGTTATTGGGACCCTGAACATGCTAGGACTTGCAAAGAGAGTTGGAGCTAGGTCGGTGATCATGCCCATTGATTCTTCCAATGCCTCCATGTGAAAAACTATATCTAATGGAATTTATGTTCAATTGTAGGATTTTGTTGACTTCAACCTCTGAAGTTTACGGTGATCCGCTTGAGCACCCTCAAACTGAGGCCTACTGGGGCAACGTTAACCCAATTGGTAAATTTGTTCATCTGACAAATGGAATATTTCCCTCTGCTTTTCATAATTTAACTTTCAAGTTCTCTTACCATTTTGTTTTATTTTTTCTATCAGGAGTCAGGAGCTGTTATGATGAGGGTAAGCGTGTAGCAGAGACACTGATGTTCGACTATCACAGGCAGCACGGCATTGGTAATACTTTATTTGTGCACTTAAACTTCACTATTAGCTCATAGACCTTTTTTGTTCCCTGATAATTTTGGGTTTACGATTTGTCCTTATAATATTTGTCGGCTATGTCTGCAGAAATCCGGATTGCCAGGATTTTCAACACCTACGGGCCTAGGATGAACATTGATGATGGCCGTGTTGTTAGCAACTTCATTGCTCAGGCTGTTCGGTAATAATTGTTGGGTTTCTTTTATTTTAATTCCCAACTTGTGTCCAGATGATTTTGTTGGCTTATCCTTTTCTTTCACAATGTTGTAGTGGCGAACCCCTGACTGTCCAGAAGCCAGGAACACAGACTAGGAGTTTCTGCTATGTCGCTGATATGGTTTGTCTTCCATTGCATTTGTAAAAATTGATTCACAATTCGTCATAACTGTGTCGGTGCATGATCTCACCAACTACGTCTCTTCATTATAGGTTGACGGTCTTATTAAGCTGATGAATGGAAACAACACTGGACCGATTAACTTGGGTAACCCAGGTAAAATTCATCTCTGTATTACTTTTGTTGCCACACAGTTTACAGTTCAGTCTGCGTTATAAATTTGTCATAAGCATTCCTATGGTCAAGAAGTTGGGTTTCGTCTTCTTTCTGCTAAATGGCTGCAATTCATTGTGGTGTAGGCGAATTCACCATGCTGGAACTTGCTGAGAATGTGAAGGAGGTAAGTTGGATATTATATAATGGCAATCCTTTCTTCTTGCAAAGCTTTGTAAATCTTGATGGTTTACTGACATGCCTGCTTAACTTTGCAGCTGATCAACCCCGAAGTGACAGTGACAATGACCGAGAACACTCCTGATGATCCTCGCCAGAGGAAGCCAGACATCACAAAGGCCAAGGAAGTTCTTGGATGGGAGCCCAAGGTCGTCCTGCGCGATGGCTTGGTGTTCATGGAGGACGACTTCCGGGAGCGCCTTGCCGTGCCCAAGAAGGCATAAACCCACCCTGCTTTTGGGGGAAGGATATCCACGGGAGGAGCATACTCATAGTTGGGTTCGTCATTATTCGTGGCCACCATTTCATTACGGAATTTGAGTTCCAATAAACCGAATACACCCTTTGTCGTTCACCTTGAAAGATTGTATCATTAGAATTCCCATACAGGGCCGGCCGTTTTGCGTCTCTCTGCTTCCGCAGATCTTGTGGTACTTGTGTTTGTAGCCTATGCACTCCCTGAATCGATTATAGCAATGTTGCCATTTTGAGCTTTTGAATCTTCTTGCTGCTGTCTGAGACTGATAGTAACCACTAATCAGCTTGACATGGCTGCACTGAACTGCACACTTGGTGTTTGTGTAATGGACAAATGCCCATTCTGTCGTTGTCACGCAGAGATCTGACTCTGAACCGTGTTTCGGCAAACGGAAGTCCCAGTCTGGTCTGGCGCTTTACCAACAAGCAGCAGCAGTAGCAGCAGAAGGTCCGAAGCAACGTGCTGCAACCTGCTGTGTCGTGCTGAGATCTGATTGGTGACCTCCGGTTGCGATTCTTCAACGGGTGGCCGGCTGTCAGGCACAGCTCCTTCCGTGGGACGACAGAACCTTCCTTTTACCTTTCGCGGCAGAACCTTCCTTTCAGTGCTGGCACGGCAGATTTGACAGCGCGTGTTCTTTTTTTTCTTGATAATCAACTGCGCGTTACGCACGGTGAAAACGAAACAGGACGCGTCACGAAGCTTCCCTGCGTCTCACTCGGATCGCACCGGTCTCCCGCGTCGGTCGCGTGATCCAACCGATGGAAACAGGAGCAGCGAGCCATGACTCTCCCACTCCCACACCGCACGGGGGTGGGAGCAGATCTGGCTCCAGCTTCGTCAGTGCGAAACCACCCGACCCTTGCATTTTGTTAGTTAGTGTATACTCCTAGCTCTAGCTGGTAACATGGCCCCATCGTGGACTAGCTACGAATGATCCAACGCTTCCGTTCCAAGCAACCGCAGCACGTGCGCCGCGACCGCGAGCTACGACTACCAGCCCACGCCGTAGCACGCCGTCTCGTCTCGATGTCGGTGGCGCCATCTGCCCGCCATCTAGAGTCGCCGTTATCTCCAAGAAGATGACGGGGTTTATAGCGCACAACAGAAACAGGATTACGTCCCAATCGCGTCGCTACTGATCTCTATCGACTATCGTGTACTAGAGCTCATCCAAATAAAAATAAAGAAAGCAGAATATATAATTTTTTAAAAAAAATCTCTAGAGGCACTGCTGAGATCCGCATCAATCCGCGTGGAGCGCCGCGCGGGTGACGCCGCCTACCTACTCCCCGTCACGCACGCCCCGGCCCATCCGTTCCGTTCCGTAGCTGCTGCTGAGCTGGGGGTGGGTTTGGCGACGGGGCACCGCGGCCGCGAGTCCGCCAGCAAGACTAGGGAGGGAGCAGCGTGCGCTGGACGAAACGGACGGCGCGTCCACGCGGCGAAGCGAGTCAGGAGTCAGGACTTACGCGGCCCGCATTTAAGTGAGCCAGCCCCGGCACCCCTCCCTCCCTCCCGATCTCCTCCCCGCCCCCGCCCTCTCGATCCATCCCGTTGCTCGTCGCGGCAGGCGGCATCATCGCCCGCCCCGGCCGCGTTCGCTTCGTCCCCCGCCGCAGCCGCCCACCGCACCGGGACGCGCGTGCGGGCATCGCCGCCAGCGCGCGACCGTCCCTTCGGCTCCGACACAGGCTCGCTCCCCGGCTCGGCTCGGTTCGGTTCTGCCGCCACCGCGGGGCTCACGGATCTCGGCGACCCGCTTCTCGTAAGTCCCTGCTCTCGAATCTGATCGTGCGAATTCTCCAATTGCTACGGGCCGGTGCTTGTTTCGGCTCCTTGTGGTGGCCAGCGCGATAGATCTGATCCTCGCGGCTCGCCGCCCGCGTGAGTGAGGGAGCGTGATCCGGCGTTAAGTGTTTCCGGGTTTGCGGCGGCGAGGCGGTTCAGTCGTAGCTAAGGGATGGCCGATAGAGCTGGTTGGTTGCCGTTGCGTTGCGTGAGTTGGTTCTCTAGATTTGTGGATCATGATGGGCGCGCGCCTTTGATGATTGCCTGCCTGGGCTAGGATATTGCGGTGAGGGTGGTCTGCCTTTTGCGTATCTTACCGAATTAATGATCCTTACCGCAGAGTTAATGACACTTACTTTACTCGTACAGTTAATGATCCTTAGTGATAAGAGTTAATTGCGTAGCATAGAAGTTGGAAATCAGTCGGCAAGAGCATGAAGCTGAAGTGTCTGATTATAGAGTTTGCCTGTTCTAAGGATCCAAGTTAATTTTATATTAAATTCCAGTACCACATTTGCTAATAATTAATTATGTCCATATTTTCTAGTGATGGTTTACTTCATTTTGTTGCTACTAGCCTACTATTATTATTTGACTATCAATTGCAACCAGATCTCTGTTTTTTTACTTCATTATTATTGTATTTTCATTTTGTATTATTATTTTCTCAACTTAAGCAAATGAGGCATCATTGTGACAGTACACCTTATCTCATTGTGATCTATAACACATTAACAGGTTAGAAATCAGCAGACAAAGATGGCGACCTACGAGCCCAAGAACATCCTCATAACCGGCGCTGCTGGTTTCATTGCATCGCATGTGGCAAACCGCCTGGTTAGGAACTACCCACACTACAAGATTGTTGTCCTCGACAAGCTTGACTACTGCTCCAACCTAAAGAACCTCAACCCTTCGCGGCCTTCACCAAATTTCAAGTTTGTCAAGGGTGACATTGCAAGTGCTGATCTGGTGAACTACCTTCTGATCACAGAGTCGATTGACACCATCATGCACTTTGCTGCTCAGACACATGTGGATAATTCTTTTGGCAATTCCTTTGAGTTCACAAAGAACAACATATATGGTACCCACGTCCTTCTTGAGGCTTGCAAGGTTACTGGTCAGATCAGAAGGTTTATTCATGTCAGTACTGATGAGGTGTATGGAGAAACCGAAGAGGATGCTGTGGTTGGCAACCATGAGGCCTCACAGCTGCTTCCAACAAATCCATATTCGGCAACAAAAGCTGGGGCTGAAATGCTTGTGATGGCTTATGGTAGGTCTTATGGTCTTCCTGTGATTACCACTCGGGGGAACAATGTGTATGGGCCAAACCAGTTCCCTGAGAAACTCATTCCCAAATTCATTCTTTTGGCCATGAGAGGTCTGCCCCTTCCAATTCATGGAGATGGTTCCAATGTCAGGAGCTACCTCTACTGTGAGGATGTGGCTGAAGCTTTTGAGGTGGTTCTTCACAAAGGGGAGGTTGGACATGTGTATAATATTGGTACTGTGAAGGAGAGGAGGGTGATTGATGTGGCCAAGGACATATGCAAGCTCTTTGGCTTGGATACTGAGAAAGTCATCAGGTTTGTTGAGAACAGGCCCTTCAATGACCAGAGGTACTTCTTGGATGATCAGAAGCTGAAGAAATTGGGGTGGGCAGAGCGCACACCATGGGAAGAGGGCTTGAAGAAAACAATTGAGTGGTACACAACCAATCCTGATTACTGGGGAGATGTCACTGGTGCTTTGCTCCCTCATCCAAGGATGTTGATGACTCCTGGTGTTGATGAAAGACATAACTGGACTGAGGAAATCAAGTCTCTGGCTTCATCACCAGTGGAGGCTAGCACAACAGCTCCTGCAGCCAGTACCCAGAGCACCACCGATGCCCCTCAAAAGCCTTCCTACAAGTTCTTAATCTATGGTAGGACTGGATGGATTGGTGGACTCCTTGGGAAGATTTGTGAGAAGCAAGGGATACCATATGAGTACGGGAAAGGACGCTTGGAGGAGCGTTCTCAGCTTTTGGAGGACATTAGAAATGTGAAACCAACTCATGTTTTCAATGCTGCTGGAGTCACTGGGAGACCAAATGTTGACTGGTGTGAGACGCACAAACAGGACACTATCCGCACCAATGTTGTAGGCACCTTGAATCTTGCTGATGTTTGTCGTGAGCAGGGTTTGCTCATGATTAATTATGCTACAGGCTGTATATTTGAGTATGATGCTAAGCACCCTGAAGGGTCTGGAATCGGCTTTAAAGAGGAAGACACACCCAACTTTACAGGCTCCTTTTATTCCAAAACTAAAGCAATGGTAAGCTCACTTTGCTTTTCCTTTTATCAGTGGAATTCCTTTTACTGCTTGATAATGCCTGAAAGTTAATTTCTGTGCTGTTAATCATGGTGCAGGTTGAAGAGCTATTGAAGGACTATGATAATGTCTGTACTCTTAGGGTGAGGATGCCTATATCATCAGACCTAGGCAACCCTCGTAACTTCATCACAAAGATAGCTCGTTACGACAAGGTGGTGAACATTCCCAACAGCATGACGATTTTGGATGAGCTTCTGCCTATCTCCATCGAGATGGCGAAGCGGGACTGCAGGGGCATATGGAACTTCACCAACCCTGGCGTTGTCAGCCACAACGAGATTCTGGAGATGTACAAAAAGTACATCAATCCTGACTTCAAGTGGACCAACTTCACACTAGAAGAGCAGGCCAAGGTCATAGTTGCACCTAGGAGCAACAACGAGATGGACGCATCGAAACTGAAGGCTGAGTTCCCTGAGCTGCTATCCATCAAGGATTCTTTGATCAAGTATGTCTTCGAGCCAAACAGGAAGGTCCCTACTAACTGAGGATTTAGGGTACGTGGGTGTTGAGGTTCTTTATATTGGTTATTGTTTGACACTAAAATAGTTAATGTTGCCTGGTGGTTCGTGGTTGTGGTCGATTCTTCTGGGGGCGAGGCGATGGCAGGCATACCTCTTTTTTTCTGTCATTCTGTTCCGCTACGCATCATGTTTTTTTACAGAACACGTAGATATCCTTAGATGTTCTATATAGTGGGCAGTGGCTGATATGCTGAGACGTGGTTATCGATGAACACTTTGGTTTAACTTATTCCATTATATGTTAACTGTCAGAGAGCAGTTATTGTACATGGTCTTGTGCATTCTAGTTCTTTGTTGCACTTCACCAACTTGTCCTTGGTCACTTGGTGGGTTGATGGAGGTTGTCAGCGCCCTGGGTAGCAGCATGCATGTTGAACCATTATCCCCGCTCTACCTGTGTTTTGTCTAGCGCTGCATGGTGGGTTGCTGGATGGTTGTGGCTTGCAGCTGTACGTTGCGGTTGGTTGGTCGCTTGCCGGAAAAATAAATCGGCAACAGATGCCCCCTGACGGCTATGCGGTTGCATGGCTGGTGGCGGTGGCTGCACTGCACGGCGGCACCGCCCTGGCCGAGAGACCGCTGACGAAGCCCTTCGCTGCCGTACGCGCGACCCGTACCTGACGGGCGAGGGGCGACGCCGTGCGAGGCTGGCAGGCAGCGCCGTCGTTTGACCGTTTCTTCGGTTTCCCTTTCCCTTAGGTCAAGCAACATAGCAGCATTGCATGCATACGGCGGCTGGTCCTGAATTCCTGATACATGAGAATCAATCAGGACCTGTTGTATGGGAACTATACACATGAGAATCAACGTCTTCTTTTCATTATGTTCAGATACATTCAGCACCGTTCGTGTTTTCCGTCAACGCCTAGTACCGCCTGATGTCCAGGATCTCGATGATAGTATTTTCGTACCGTGTATCCATAGCGTTAGGAAACTGTCAGCGTGGCTGCACGCATATCCAACCATCATCTCCTAACATAATACTATTTCGTTTGACGGACCTCGTTTACTTTTGACAAGCAACAAGCGCCGTCAGTTATGTGCGTGTGGTTCCGTCGCTTAGGTCTTGAGCTACGAAGGATCCAACACTTCCGTTCCAAGCAACAAGCTCCGTCAGTTACTAGAGCAAGCCCAATAAACTTGTCTTACAGACAAGCCAGATCATCAGTAGACCAACCTTGCATACAACAATTAGTCTTTTTCACAAATTTCAAGAAACATTTTTTATTATGATGGGACCCACCAATAACATATCTTGGGCGCGCTTGGTACTCTTGCAGGAGGCTCGCCTCGCCTCTTTGCCCGGCCAGCTTGCTCGGCTGGCAAGGAGATCCTTGCCGATGCAGGAGAGTCAAAATCAACTCTCATGTGTGGGCAAGGTTCGCTTGCTTGTGTGGGCTGCTCGAGCCACCGTCGAATCGACACCATAGCTGCTGCAACAAGCTTCGCCGTCGTCAAATCGAGACGCACACCAAATCAAGCTCCGTCGTCGTTGAATCAAACTCTGCATGTACCGAATCGACCTCCGCCACCGTCGATTTGACCTCAGCCGTTGTCGATTCGACCTCCGCCACTGTTGGATTGACCTCCACCATGGTCGGATCGAGCTCCGACGCTGCTGGATGGAGCTGCAGGGGAGGCAAGGCAAGTAGCAGCAAGGAAAGCAAACGCTCCCTTCGGAGCTTGCCTTGCTTTGCCTGGCGAGGCGAGCGGCGGCAAGGGTTCCAAGCACACCACTTATCTTTTCGTCGAAGGGTGCTCCACCATCCAGCTGCGTCTTTCCCGAGCTCACCACCGATGAAGTGTCCCACAAATCGACAAACTGGACGCCTGGTAGTCACGTAGATGGGCGAATCGCTCGGCGTCGCCGGCCACGACCAGCTTCTTCTCTTTCCTCTATTCTCTCTCACCCACGTCGGAGTTTGCTGTACCTGCTCTTTTACGTTCCCACGCGCGTCGTATTTATATCGGTGGCGAGAGCGTGGAGTGGAGTCCATCCAAAAGAAAACGAACAAAAGAAAAATCTCTAGAGACGCTGCTGAGATCCGCATCCCATCCGCGTCGTGCGACGCGCCGCATACCTACCAACTCCCCCGTCAGCCGTCACGCTCACGCCCCACGTCCGCGTCCGCCCATAGCTGAACTGGGCCTGCCTTGCGCCGTGCACCGCTGCGGGCCGCGGCCGCGACTCCGTCCGCCAGCAAGAGCACACTAGAGCAGGGAGGGAGCAGGCAGCAAGGCGTGTGCTGGCGCGTCCACGCGGCGAAGCGGTCGGTCATCAGGATCTCCTCTGACGACCTGCTTTTTAGTCGCCAGCCCGGGCCCCTCCCTCTCGAATCTCCTCCCCGCTCTCGCTTCGCACCGCGCCGTCGCGGCAGAGGAGGCATCATCAATCGCCCGTCCGTGATCTCCGCCGCAGCGCCCCGCGCGAGCGCGCGACCGTGCCTTCGGCTCCGCGACAGGCTTGCTTGCTTCCCCCGGCTCGGCTCGGTTCGCTTCTGCCGGCACCGCGGCCTCCCCGGATCTCGGCCACCGCTCCTCGTGAGTCCCTGCTCTCCTGCTCTCAAATCTGAACCCCTTCGCGAATTCCCGAATTGTTTCGAGCGTGTGCTTATGTCGGCTCCTGGTGTCGGCGAGCGCGATAGATCTCATCCTCGCGGCCCGCCGCCCACGTGAGTGAGGTCGCGCGGGTAGACAGAGCCGCAGAGTGATTCGACGCTCTGCTTCCGGGTTTGCTTCGGTCGGCGGCGATCGCGAACCATCCGTAGAAAAGCGGCGGCCAATGGAATTGGTTGCCGCCGCGTTGCATGAGTTGGTTCCCTAGATATTGGTAGCGTGATGGGCGCGTGCCCGTCGATGGATTGCGCGGGCTAGTACATTGCTGTATCTCACCAAATTAATGTTCCTTACTCGTAGAATTAATGATCCCTGGTAGCGTATCGTTCAAAACTCTGTTAGTAGTTCATAATCAGTGGCCAGAGCGTGAAGCCAACGTGTCTGAATATAGATTTTGCCTGTTCTGGGGATCCATGTTAATTTCAGATTAGATTCGACTTCTACATTTGCTACTACTTAGTTGCTTATGTATTTTCTAGTGATGGTTGCTTAAAACAATTCACATGTTTGCGACAAATCTCTGCTTCTTACTTTTCTGTCATTCGGTTCCTCAACTTTAGCTGATGAGCAGTCAGTGTAAGAGTGCCCCTTGATCTCATTATGTTTTCTAACAAATTAACAGGTCAGAGAATTAGGAGACAAGGATGGCGACTTATGAGCCCAAGAACATTCTCATAACCGGCGCTGCTGGTTTCATTGCATCGCATGTAGCCAACCGCCTGATTAGGAACTACCCGCACTACAAGATTGTTGTCCTCGACAAGCTCGACTACTGCTCTAGCCTAAAAAACCTCAACCCTTCACGGTCTTCACCAAATTTGAAGTTTGTCAAGGGTGACATTGCAAGTGCTGATCTGGTAAACTACCTTCTGATCACAGAGTCGATTGACACCATCATGCACTTTGCTGCTCAGACACATGTGGATAATTCTTTTGGCAATTCCTTTGAGTTCACAAAGAACAACATATATGGTACCCACGTCCTTCTTGAGGCTTGCAAGGTTACTGGTCAGATCAGAAGGTTTATTCATGTCAGTACTGATGAGGTGTATGGAGAAACCGAAGAGGATGCTGTGGTTGGCAACCATGAGGCCTCACAGCTGCTTCCAACAAATCCATATTCGGCAACAAAAGCTGGGGCTGAAATGCTTGTGATGGCTTATGGTAGGTCTTATGGTCTTCCTGTGATTACCACTCGGGGGAACAATGTGTATGGGCCAAACCAGTTCCCTGAGAAACTCATTCCCAAATTCATTCTTTTGGCCATGAGAGGTCTGCCTCTTCCAATCCATGGAGATGGTTCCAATGTCAGGAGTTACCTGTACTGTGAGGATGTAGCTGAAGCTTTTGAAGTGGTTCTTCACAAAGGAGAGGTTGGACATGTGTATAATATTGGTACTGTGAAGGAGAGGAGGGTGATTGATGTGGCCAAGGACATATGCAAGTTATTTGGTTTGGATACTGAGAAAGTCATCAGGTTTGTTGAGAACAGGCCCTTCAACGACCAGAGGTACTTTTTGGATGATCAGAAGCTAAAGAGATTGGGATGGGCAGAGCGCACACCTTGGGAAGAGGGTTTGAAGAAAACAATTGAATGGTACACCACCAATCCTGATTACTGGGGAGATGTAGCTGGTGCTTTGCTCCCTCATCCAAGGATGCTGATGACTCCTGGAGTTGAAAGGCATAACTGGACTGAGGAAATCAAGTCTCTGTTTTCTTCACCAGCTGAAGTTAGCACTACAGCTCCTGCAGCCAGTACCAAAAGCACCACTAATGCCCCCCAAAGTCCTTCCTACAAGTTCTTAATCTATGGTAGGACTGGGTGGATTGGTGGCCTCCTTGGAAAGATTTGTGAGAAGCAAGGAATACCATATGAGTACGGGAAAGGACGCTTGGAGGAGCGCTCTCAGCTGTTGGAGGACATTAGAAATGTGAAGCCGACTCACGTTTTAAATGCTGCTGGGGTCACTGGGAGACCAAATGTTGACTGGTGCGAGACCCACAAACAGGACACAATCCGGACCAATGTTGTGGGCACCTTGAATCTTGCTGATGTTTGTTGTGAGCAGGGTTTGCTCATGATTAATTATGCTACAGGCTGTATATTTGAGTATGATGCTAAGCACCCTGAAGGGTCTGGTATTGGCTTTAAAGAGGAAGACACACCCAACTTTAGAGGTTCTTTCTATTCTAAAACTAAAGCAATGGTGAGTTTCCTTTTTTTTCCTTTATATATAAAAAAATTCATTTACTTCATAATGTCTAAATCTAATTTTTGTACTGGTAAACATTGTGCAGGTGGAAGAGCTATTGAAGGAGTATGATAATGTGTGTACTCTTAGAGTCAGGATGCCTATATCATCAGATCTAAGCAACCCTCGTAACTTCATCACAAAGATAGCTCGTTACGACAAGGTGGTGAACATTCCCAACAGCATGACAATTTTGGATGAGCTTCTGCCTTTCTCCATCGAGATGGCGAAGCGGGATTGCAGGGGCATATGGAACTTCACCAACCCTGGCGTCGTCAGCCACAATGAGATTCTGGAGATGTACAGGAAATACATCAATCCTGACTTCAAGTGGACCAACTTCACACTTGAAGAGCAGGCCAAGGTTATAGTTGCTCCCAGAAGTAACAATGAGATGGACGCATCGAAATTGAAGGTTGAGTTCCCTGAGCTGCTGTCCATCAAGGATTCTTTGATAAAGTACGTCTTTGAGCCAAACAGGAAGGTTCCTGCTAATTGAGGATTTAGGGTAGGAGGTGTTGAGGTCATTTGTCACGCATCGTGTTTTACACGTATAGATGTTCTTTACAGTGGCCGATGTGCCGAGACCTGGTTATCGATGAGATCATGGACGCTTCAAACTGACTTATTTCATCATTATACAAAATGTCAAGTGCAGCTCTTTTACCTTGTGTTATGCATTGTTTTTTTTGTAGGTTCTGTTATTTTGGTTTTTGTAAGCAGCTTGTTTACCTTGTGTTGTGCATTGGTTTTTGTTTAGGTTTTGTTATTTTGGTGTTTGTAGGCAGTTCTTTTACCTTGTGTTGTGCATTGGTCGCTAATGCAAAGTATTCCTCGAGGCACCTGCATTGATAATGTTTTCTTATCCATCTGTCGTGAATGTTGGCTGGTTATGGCTTGCGGTTGTGCCATTCGGCGACTGGCGACGCCACCTTGGTCGGTCACTTTGCCGGAAAAGCGAATCGGTTCGCTTTGCCAGAAGAGCTAAATGGGGCAGTTCCTAGCTATTCTGTAGGTTCGCGTTCCGCATGCGCGTGGAATAATGGAATTTCCTGTTTGCAGCTAGGTCGCGACGTTACCAGACTCGAGATCTGATGGTTCCATGGCGTACCTCTCAGCATGGACTCGTGATCCATCAATATGCACACATCGCTGCCTTGTCCCCCCTTCTTTCCCCCGGTATGCATATATGGAAATAAAAAGTGACAACACGATATGCCAAGCGAAAAACGTTACGAAAGGCACCAGTAGCACGTGTCCACACTAGACAAACCTTTCAATTCAGAACTATAAAACTGTCAAACGAGACTTCCGGAAACACAGTTCATCCAAAACTAAAACTGTCAACGACAACTGTATCACAGCACAGCTAAAACTGGCAAAGTAAACCGTCAATCAACTATTCTGTTACTATAATTCCAATCCTCGGATAAAACCATGCAGCATTCCCAGTAAAAGCACAACAGATTAAAACATTTTGCAATAGAACTGAAGGAATAATGAAAAGAAAGAATTGTTCCCACATCGCAAAAATGATATACCAATTATACTGAAACTGTCGACCTCAGCACATTAACAAGAAATACCATCACCACAAGTCAACCATGGTCTCCAGTAATCCCATGCAGAATTGGGATGCCAGGATGATTGAGAGATTGCCACCAGAAATGAAGTTGAAACGAGTTCCAACTCCACAATGACAGGCAAGAAAAAAGGAAGTCTAAAGTTAAAAACTAATTTTCAGGGCAAGAGGCACAGGACTCCATGTGCATCCTCAAGCAAGTTGATATAATTTCAACCAAGCACAGTTGTTGAGATCAACCATCATAGAGGGCCCATATGCTTGCACCAAAATATAAGAAAGCAAAGAGCCAAAGTCCAAAAGGATGTAGTATCGTTGATGTAGTAGCATCAACAGTTACTCACAGCTACCACTAACTACCAATAGCTGATCTTGAAGCAGGATTTGAACCATGATGTTTCAATCAGATTAGCGACAGCCAGATCCACAATGACTTGTTGACAACTGAAGCGATGAGGATTATGCAAGAAAGGAATCAACTTTTAAAAGAACGAGGCACCTCTTAGCTCATGCAAACCATTTATGTGCCAGAGATGATCGCTTAAGATGCCCAAAATAAATATCGCAATGCTTCATAATAAAAAGGGGACAGCCACCTGCAATATGAAAAAAAGGGAGCCTTAACCTCATGTACACAACGAACAAATATAAATATGATAACCAACAGAAAGGACTAAATCAAAAGAAAAACATGCATACCTGCTACTAAGATGGCTGGAGCTTGAACCAGTACAGCAAACATCTGATCAACATCACATCGTGATAAAATCATGAAACTAGATCACCAGGGGACATTTGAAGTCCGGTCCTTTTTACCTCAATGATGTTGTATTGTATGGTGAGGGTCAAAGCAAATGAGAGAGCCTTCATACATCAACTTTCACATGCGGAGGCGGAGCAACTTGGATGATTCTTCACTCCGCAGCATTAGATACAGAAACTAAAGGTAACCAAGTAATTTCCATAGCAGTGTTCAGCATCACCCACTTAACTCTAGTTCTATGTAAACACATAAAATTCAGTAAAGCAAGACCCCCACAAACATAAGGTTTTGTTGTCCCCAGAACATAGTAGCACAAACAGAAGGAATGAAAGGACTAATGTCCTTCATATTTGACGTCGAATACCAACTTGGTGAAGGTATTTAGTTGGTCTGCATCGCATCAGCATGATACTTCTCCAAGTCAGCATCAAGTTCTTCAGCAGACCTTGGCTTACTACGCTCTTTGCCACGACGACCACCAGATCCACCACCACGCCTTCCACCACCCCTTTGATGAGGTCTACGCTGCGGCATACCGGTTGGGCCACCCCTCGGTGCACTGTAGTATTTACATATGACTTAGTGGACTATACATAAAGTGAATAAATTATTAAAAGGAAAAAGAAACATAACAAATACAAGTAAAAGACCAATTATACTGCATATTAGAAGATGTAAAACGCACCATAGCCATTTCAATCCATTACAAAAAATGATCCGCTGACCTAACTATTTTTTTTAGATGAACTAGCACATGACACAAATATATGAACTTCCAGGCCTTAAAAAAATACAGATTCAACACTGCCAAATACCCTGAAATGTATGCCCAGTTTTGGCACATGCAAAAAATAGCCTACAGCACAATGGAAACTACCATTAAGCACTTATAAAAGAAATATATACTACAATTGAAATCACTTCATTTGACTTGACAAATTGACAGACATATGAGTCTAAATTGATGACAATGTTGTTCAATCAGACAACTGATATAATAATAAACTTTCAACATAATGCCCTTTAGTTATTCTTAATACTGCCAAACATGCCCCTACAGATTTGATATTGACATGAATTGGTGAAAACATACCTCTTCACAGCATTCCTAGCCTGGCCTCCATTAACGACTGGAAGGGCAGCAGCTGCTGTTGGAGTATTGGTCCCAACTATCTCTATCTTCATGGGCTTCCCATCAAGTTGCACGTTGTTATATTTCTTCACGGCTGCTACAGCATCAGCACGCCTTGCAAATACAACTTCAGCTGTTCCCTGAAGAAAAAATCCAGATGTAAGAGATCAGAAAACCATGTAGGTAAGCGACAGGAAAGAGACCATAAGACTGCATGTCTGCATCTGTACCTTGGACCTCCCACTTCGATCATAATTTATTGAGGATCGCTTTAGATCACCTAGTTCGGAGAAAAGCTCCTGCATCATAATACATATGAAAGTAGTGAGCTAGTGTTTAAAATCTGATAAGTGTATGATCCACAGAAGCATCACTGATCTCAACTCCTAGAACATGACTTCACAAAATTAAATATTTAACAATTAGCATAAGTTAAATCTCAAAATACAGAACTGCCACCTACAGTACAGAAATTTAGATGACGTTCAGCAAATTCATACATCACCAGAAGAAGCAAAATGAACAGACTGAGAACTCATGACAAGCTGAGGATAAAACAGGAGCATAGTCTTAGGTGTTTGAAGCAGGCAGCAAACTAGAAATACTTTCAATCATATAGCGCCATGGGAGAATCACTGTGTTATTGAAAATCAAGAACAAGCAATATGTAGGATTAGATCTTTGCCAGATCTAAACACCTTGTTCAGAAGCACAAGCATAAGCACACATGTTAACCGCAGATCACAGCATAGCATCTACACCCGTTAACCAGACATCACAGAGAAACACCACAATTACAAGTCATACAGGTGACGTCGCAACTACTACATCATACAATAGATCTTAACTAGAAGATAGCCCAAAAAGGCATGTGACCGGCTCAATCTTCAGGAGCGCAAGATCTGAAAGAATCTATAAGCCAATCGCACATCTAACCAGCTATTTACGGAATTTGCGCACAATTAAATGCTCGGAAGCATAACACTCTTCGAGCCGGTGATGCATATACCTTGATGTCCTCGTTCGAGACGCCAAAATCCAGGTTGGAGATGTAGAGTTTGGTGCCCGTCTCGATAGCCGAGACCCTCCCGCCGCTGCCTCCTCCAGCGGCGACCCCGGGGTACATGTCGTGCTGCCACGCCGCGTCAGGGGCCTGGATCGATCGCGTCACCACGTGAGAAAACCATCCGACCACCTCCTCCCGCGGTGCCGCCCGACTCAGCGAAGTCGGAAGCCCCGCATCCTCCGCCGGGCGACGCGGAGCCACTAGCCCGTTTGATTCGTTCGTACCTTCGGCGGCTGGTAGGGAGCCTGCCTGTTCCCGGCCCTCTTGAAGGGGCGCCTGGTCGGGCCGACCCCACCGCTGCCGCTGCCGCCGCCCGAGGCGGATCCGCCGCGGCTGCGGCGGCCCCCGCCGGAGGAGGGGTTGCTCTTCTTGTTGTTCTTGATGATGTCGTCGAGGGTCATGTCGAGCGTATCCGCCATGGCTGCTCTCGCGGGGCAGATCTCGCGGTGGGCTGGGCTAGGGTTAGCGAGAGAAGGGAGAAGTCGACGGGGTGGAGGCGGCGAAATGCGATTAGGGTTGCGAGTTGGGGTGGGGAATTGGGGATATTTTTTCGGGTTGGGGAAGGCGGGCGCCAGATAAAATATAGGCGGGGAGACGCGTAGGGAGAACGCGCCGTGAGGCGGTGGGGGCCGCGGGGCCACGAGGGCGTGATGCGGACGGGCACTGATTGGTTGGTTGGTTCGGGCCGAGGCCGGGTCGGAGTCTGGCTCGTTTCGTTATCCAGATCGGAACTACTTTCCAGGTTTTTTTGAAACGAATAATTTCCGAGTTTTTGTTTACTAGAATTCCGTTTTCCACACGACAAAGCAGCTTTATCGCTGATTTCAGTTTATTGAATTTGTAGAGCTTAGTCAAAACTAAAGTATTCTTACTTTTTGAGATAGCATGCTATTTTTATTTGCGCATCAGAATACTCTAACGTAGGCACTGATAAAACATTTTAAAGAGTTTTTAAAATGAGTTATCAAACTTTCGTATTTCTTTAATGTAATATTTTCCATAGCCAACCATTTGCAATATAACCTATGAGTTCCAAGTAAAAGTCTCGTATACATAGTACTCACTCCATTTTTAAAGCTATAGAGCAACTAAACTTATATTGGCAGATAGCATTCGCTCAGCGTTGCTGGTGAGGTCACTAGATCGAGAGGAGGAGGAGGGCGATGGTCGAGGGCAATAGATTGGGCAGTTTTGGTCACTGGAGGAAGCCCAGTCTTCTAGTTCTAATTATTTAAGCTACATGATAGTTTTCCTAGTACAACTATTGCATATAGAGTTCTATTGATCATCCACGCAATCCTATTGAGAGGGCTTTTGGTTCTTTAGTCCGGACTAAAATTCATGTCACATTGAATATTCAGATGTTAATTAGGAGGACTAAATATGAGCTAATTATAAAACTAATTACATAGATGGAGGCTAATTCACGAGGGAATCTATTAAGCCTAATTTATCTATCATAGCACATATTTACTGTAGCACCATATTGTCAAATTATGGACTAATTAGGCTTAATAGATTCATCTCGCAAATTAGTCTCCATCCGTGCAATATTCTGAGAATCGAGTGAGATTGTAGAGCAACTCCAAGAGGCTGCTAATCTTACCCCCAATACCTTTTTTAGGAAAAAAGAGAGAAAAAATAAACTCCAACAATCCACCTAAACATTCCCCAATTTTTTAGCGACGCTAAAAAACAGTCTGCCACCGCGTATATTTTAGCGTTGACGTTCCTCCCCCAATCCTGATTCCCGCACGCCCACACGTCCCTTCCGATGGGCCCAATACGATGACGTGGCCTGTGTTTGAAATATTGGGGGCTATTTATTAGCGATCTGCTGTGGACTGATATGTTTTTGGGGGAAATTTTTTTAGGAGAACCCCCAATATATAGTTTTGGGGAAGAATTTTTTAGGATACTCTTGGAGTTGCTCTTAGTATCTAAACATTCGATGTGACATGAATTTTAGGAATCAACTGACGGAGCATTCCTGTGACTTGCTTTCTACCATGAAACAAGAAATACTTCATGCATTGGCTACAAACAGCACCCGAGAGTGGTATACTAACACGCCTAAGAAAATTGATTGTAGAATAATCATTAAAGATTTTATTTCAAAGAACACTAAGGGTTCGTTTGGAACCCTCGCCTTGCCTAGCAAAGATGGGCTAATCTGGCATGGCAAATCAAGGCAAGGAAAAGCTTTGCTTGCTCGGCACAGTAGCGCGTCGAATCAGGAACTGAGCTCCAGCAGCAGGGATCTTCGATTTGGGCACAGGCGGAAGCACACAATGCGAGCGAGTGAGCCTTGCCGGCGCGGGAGATCCGATTTGGCTCACCCGCACGGGGCAGGATTTCCTTGCCAGGCTGAGCTAGCTTGCCGAGCAAAAAGCTTTTTTCTCTCTACCAAACACGTATCCTTACCTGGCAAAGCAATATAAGTATCTGGCAAGAGTACCAAACGGATCCTAAATTAATGAAACATTTCAAATGAAGATGATGATGTAGCTCACAAGAGTTTGTACATGTTCAAGCAACAGGTACAATCCTTAGTCCATCATAGTAAAATGTAATGCATATAATATTGCATTATTATCATTCCGTTTCGGCAGGCTGACATCATGTACCGTTTGGAACGAAGGAATCGAGCTCCCCGTTCCTATGGAAATGTTCTTTGCTCCACAAAACGCAGGAATTTTTACATCCACTCGGAGCCAAAGTTTTCCGTGGAAGCTCTCAAGGTGTGCTCGCGCGGCTGAGGGAGATAGAGCGCGGAGGAGTGGCTGTGTGGTGCTACAGAAAGACAGAAGAGCCAACGAGCGGGCTGCCGTCGTCAGAGTCGTCGGCGCCGGCGCCGGCGGTGCTGCTGTCCTGCTGCAGCCGCACGCTTCCCATGCTGCCGGCTGCCGTAGCGTCTCAACCCACGCCGCTCTCCAGAGCATCCGGCCGCCGTGGCTTGCTCCCACAGTCCCACGCCTTCCTAGCTGTGGTCGCTCTCCATTGCTTTGACAATGAGGACATCGAGGGCATGGATGGAGCGGCTCCATTGGAGCCCTGGGAGCGAGCTACGAGATGGGGATTCAGAAAAACCGAGGTGAAGAGGTAACAGATAAGGTAGTGATGGATAAGAACGATGGTGTATGCTGAACATAGGTCGACTGAGTTCATGGGCCAAGGTCCCACCTGTAAAAAATCTCATACCATCTTAAACATACACGTTCACGTTCATGTATGTCAAAGTACTGTAATCTAATGTCGTAATATTTTCTTCCTCATTCATAGTTATCTAATTCCTGTGTTAGCAATTTCTATGTTCCAAACACCTCCTCATATCATTTTCTGGAAAAACACCTCGTATCATTTTCTGCGTTTTTCCAGTCCTCTGTTTTCATACTCCCTTCATATTCCTTTCCTACATTTTTTTTCTTTTCCTCTATTTTGGATTCCTCTGTCCCAAACGGGTCCTAGAGTTCAAAGTCTTAAAGTTTCCATAGGCGACTCTCTAGTGACAATGAGTCGCAAATCATAGTTTACTTTCCACTCCATCTTAGGGAAAAAGACCAGTGCATATCCCTTATAGGGTTTATGGTCCACCGTACCGAGCATCTTGTGCATCTGACGAGAAGAAAAGAATTTGAAGCTAGTGCTCCACATGGACAGCTAAGGAATACAAGTTGGCATGCATGTGCTACAACTAAGCAAGCCTCGCAATGCGTTGTTCTACAATCCTTCGGAATTCGGTGGAGGTGAGGCCTCTTTTAATATTTTATTATACATACAATTATCATTCTTTATTCGAGAAAAAACACAGTTACCATTTTTAGTGTTGTTGCACGCTTAAAATAGCGCTCCCGTAGAAGCATAAGATCTACCTGAGCTGGATTTCTACCTAACTTTAGCGTGATGATTGCTGAGTGAAACTTTATATACCAACAAACTGTTGATATATGATACCTTGGTCCAGTGTCTCCTCTCTCCGTTCCAAATTGTAACTCATTTTAACTTTTTTAGTTTATAGATATTATTATGCATAGGTGCATAATAATATCTATGAATCTAGAAAAGTTAAAACGATCTACAGTTTAGAATGGAGGGAGTATTTCAGAAAAGAAGTTCGGTTTTATATCACGAAAATACAAACATGAAGCACTACCAGTTATTGACGCGCAGTACAGCGTCTTCCATGCTCCATGTTTCATTCTTTTCGTTCAGGTAGATGACATGCCATAGCGTAAGATTGTCCTTCCGCCGCTATTCGATCACCGAATCCAAAGGGAGTAATTCTCTTCTAGTCTTCTTCCCATTTTTTGAACACGCGCAACTGCACTTGTCATGCATTGCGATTTTGCATCCCCTTGCCGTGCAGACCTTGAGGTATTGACCGGGACCCTCTTAGCCAAATACATAACACAAACATAAATTGGAATAGAAAACATAGAAATAGGAAGCTCCATGCAAAATCCAGGTATTAGGGGGCGTTTGGTTCACTTTGCTTATTTTTAGCACGTGTCACATCGAATGTTTACATATTAATTAGAAGTATTAAACGTAGACTATTTACAAAACCCATTACATAAGTGGAGGCTAAACGGCTTGACAAATCTATTAAACCTAATTAATCCATCATTAGCAAATGTTTACTGTTAACACATTGTCAAATCATGGATTAATTAGGCTTAATAGATTCGTCTCGCCGTTTAGCCTCCATTTATGTAATGGGTTTTGTAAATAGTATACGTTTAATACTCCTAATTAGTATCTAAACATTCGATGTGATGTGTGCTAAAAATAAGCAAGAGGAACCAAACCAGGCCTTACAAGAGAAGATGATCGATGTCCAAGCGGGTCACTGAGCCATGATAGGCAATTATAACCAGTTTCATAGATGATCCAATGTAGCGGCTGGAATATTTTGCTAATCTATTATAAAAGGAAGCTGCAATGTGCCACCATAGCAAATCGTTTGGAAGATACAGCTGTCAGATTCTGTTAGGAACGTCGAGCTTGAGGTTGGTACCATCTGGGCTTCTTCCTTCCACACCAGCATCATCAGTGGATTCCAAAAGTGGAGTCATATTGTCAGCTCCTACCTGGAATCAACTACTGACAAAAGCAAAAAATAAAATAAAATCAAGCGCCATGTCGCAACAAAGGCTCGGAAAGTAGCCAATAGGAGAGAAGGCACAGGATTTCAGTGCCTTATCAGTTGGTGGACAGTGGACACGATCACACGATACTGGCCCCAAGTAAAGACACCGATCAGAGAATAGTATATCCAGTTCATGGAGCGTACCAGCACACAATGGTTACCAGAATATCCACTACGGCAAATTTCGGTAAGGCTGGCTACAAAACCAATGAAACCAATAAAGAATATGCGAGGAAGCTGTGTAAATTACAGTTTCAACAAATCGACATTCCTTGGTAATTTGGACGGTAGTTTCGAAGGGGCCTTGACCACAGAAATATACCACTAGATATAACAGTTGTAGACATCGTACAGAAACACAAACCCTTTTACACGACCGTTTCAGTATCCGAATAATACCAACCACTGGGCGCTCATATAACAACTCTGAAAGTATAGCTCTATGCAAAGAGGCCAACTTCAGCGGAATCCACCTTCCGTCCAATACGAGACGCCAGAGGTCCCGTTCTGGTTGCTCCCCTTGTTGGAGGTGCTGTGATTGCTGTAACTAGGACTGTCGTCCTTCGCGTCGTCCCAGCCGGCCCAGGAGTCACTGCTCTGGTGTGGTTTGGCAGGCTCGTCCTTCTTGCCTTGGTCATCCCAATCGTCCCAAGAATTGGAATTGTAGTTCTTTGATGAAGAATTTTGAGAAGAGCTCCAACCATTGCTGTTGGTCTCATGCTCAAACCTTTGGTAAGGCTCATTGTTCTGCTCCCCGCGTTGCCAATCGTCTCCCCAGCCACCCACTCCTCCTTCCTTGGCATATTCCTCGACCTTTTGTGAAGCCAAGGCCATAACTCCTCTCATGATCCCCCAGGTCTTGCTTCCAATCTCTGCAGTTTTATTGGCAACAACACTGACAGTTTCATTCACCTTCTGGTCATAGCCCCCTTCCCTCATCTGCATTGCAGAAAAGCACAGTTCTCAGAAAAAAGAAACAGTGAAGTACAACATATGGATTATACACCTCGATTAAAAAAGTGCAACAAAAATATGTTTTCATGTAGTCTGGCAACTATTGCACAAGGAGCGCAACATATGATAAGGTTTGTTCAATGAAATTCATGGTACGAAAAGAAGAATCAATGTTGACAGAAGAATATTATTGCATCAAAAAATAAAAATGCAGCATTCCTAAAATGTAAGATAAAAAACAACCCTTAGCAAGACCTGGTCTCAAAGTAAAGAAGACAGTACAGGACTAATATGATGTTAAATAGAAATACTGTCATTTGTCCAAATTACAATAATGCTGAGGCATCTTCAGAGTAATGTATTATTACTGATCAGAAATGTAGTATTGTTGCAATAAACTTCGAAGGAAGTGTTTGAGCAAAAGATTCAAGCAAGAAGCTAAATTACTTTGGTGAACCTCAAAAAGGGGCTCATATTCGATCCATAATTAGACCCAGGAATCAATTGATGCATAGCCAGAATTGGGAAGCAAGGTGTTAAGTCACCTTTGATTGGATTTCTTTTGTGCCGACTTGGACAACACTGGCAGCAGACTGGGCAGCAGATGCTGCAACTAGCGAAAGGCGTCCAAATCCCTGAAAAAGGTGTTATGGTGAGGAACTATATCAGACCAATACAATTACAAACTAAGGTACAATCCTGACATCACCGCACCTAACTAAATGTTCACAAAACAACCAAAGTAAGCTGAGGGAATGCACTCCACCAGTGAACAATGCATCAACTATACTATTCAACCACGCCATATTTCAGGCTTAGCACAAAAAAATGCTGATAGGCATATCTAAACCAGAGTAACCAAAGAAGTGTACTTAATTGCAGAAGTTATTTTGCTGAAAAATTTCAAAATAGTGGTGTTGTCCTTCTGTAAATATGCTAGATGAGGAACTCAGCATGTTCCTCTACTATCTAGTAAACAGGATGAGCCATCACTATGTCCAGGTGTTCATTAGGATTCTGAAACTAGATTAGAACACAGTACTAACAAAATTCCAACCACAGGGAGAGCAGTCAATATACGTAACAACTGTTGCAAGTTGCTACATCCCCAATTTCACTGCCAAATAGTACCAATGAATGAAATTCAGAGCTCTGCAGTTTGCATGTAAACCAACTATGTTTATACTAATTCCTTATTTCTGCAAACTAATGATATCGTTATCAAATCAAGGGAAAATATGTTCCTTATATTGGTGAATTGTGAACCTGTTCATTGCATATTCTAAATGGTATACACAATAGCACAAAGATGATCTTTTTACCTGGGAGACGACCTGCATGACATCGCCCTGGGTGGCACCGCCATTCCTATTCGCCGAGGGCGCGGGGCTAGATCCGAACCCAACGTACTTGCCGCCCTGGGATGGCGGGATTCCATCAGGCTTGGACTCGTTCTCCGCCATCCTCCTGGCGAAGAAATCCTCCTTATTTGCCGCCGACGCTTCCAGCTGCTGCCTCGTATACATGTCCTGCGTCGATTTGGACCTCGGCGGCTGCCTCCCCGATTGAGTCCCAGCGGCGGCGAATGATCCAACCGATTGGTTCCGCCTCATATCCGGCCGGAAGTCGTCGTCCCAGTCATCCCACCCACCGCCGCCGCCACCACCGGAGGCCGCGGAGCCGTGCACGGGCGGCTTCCTGGCGGGGGCGGGCGCCCCAGATCCGGGCGTCTCCTTGACTACGGGCGGGTCGGTCCACGGCCTGCCCTCGGCGAGCGCCGCGATGCGGTCGCGGTAGGCGGCCGCGGCGTTGGAGTTGTACTTGGCGACGTGGGGCGTCTCCTTGGGCACCCCCCGCGCGGTGAGGAAGGCGTTGAGGCGGTCGTTGCCGCCGGCCTCCATCTTGCGGAGCTGCGCCTCGGTCCAGGAGTCCATGGTGACGGAGCGCACGAAGCTGATGTGCACGCCGAGGCCGCGGTGCTTGCCCGAGCACTCGAGGCACATGAACACCCCGTAGGAGACGCTCGCCCACTGCGGGTTCCGCTGCGCGCAGTCCACGCAGGTCTTGTTCCCCGCCTGCGCCTGCAGCTCCCGCAGCCGCCTCGCCGCCGTGGACGCCATCGCAGGATCGGATCTGCGCCTCGGATCCGCGGCTGGGTGGGTGGCCCGGGCCTGGACGCGGAGGGGAAAGGGGGAGGACGAGGCAGGGGAGGAAGGAGGAGTCGAGTCGCCGACACGGGACGGGGAGGGGTCAAATACGCCGACGTGGACGCTTCTGCCCCTGCCTGCGCGTGGGCGGTGCCCAGGGCAGAGAGGTAATATCCCTCGTTTCCAGAGGGCACTGCCGAGACCCTGGCTGGTGGGCGTGGCCGAACCGAACAGGGGCCCACTCCAGACGCCGACAATCTGGGCCCAGCGCGCAGGCAGTGGGGAAGGAAGGAGGCCGGGGGCGTTCGGGCCACCGAGATGGGCGGGCGGCCAGCCAGGCGCGGACGGTTTCCCGTATCCGACGCGCTCCACGCAGGGATAAAAGGAGCCGGCGGCCCACCTGTGGCGTCTCTTGGCCCTCGCCCTCGCGAGTTTTTCCAGAAACCGTCGCGTCGCCGAAACCCTGCGGGACTCCTCGCCGGATTCGACACATCTCGCCTCCCACATTCCCCTCGCCGCCGGCTCCAGCTAGGGTTGCTTTGCTCATGCCGGCGTCGGAGATGGAAGCGGCTGCTGCGTCCGCGCACGCGCCGGCGGGGGCCGCTGATCAGCAGCAGGAGGCAGAATCGGCGCCCGCTCCCGCGGTGCAGCCGGGGAGTGAGGAGGCGCAGCCGGCTGCGGCGGCGGTGCCGGCGCTGTACGTGGGCGATTTGCACGAGGACGTGGGGGAGGATCACCTGTTCGACGCCTTCAGCAAGATCGGCACCGTCACGTCCGTGCGTGTCTGCCGCGACAACGCCACCAGCAGATCGCTTAGATATGGATACGTGAACTACTTCTCTCGGGCTGACGGTACGTGCGCTCCCCATCGTGCTTGATCCCTCTTCAGCAATCGTTGATTCCAGCTAGAGTACCCGGTTAGATTGGGGATTTGATTTGCCTGTACTGCTGTAATGCGGGGGCTTGGGTTGGTTTAATGTATTTTGATTAGGGTACAATATAATCAGATCTATGAGTATGGTTTAGTGAAACATGTTAAAATTGGGATTGGAGGTGGGGAGAGATTGGAACAGGGCATAGGAAGGCCCGAACAGAGTATAGGAAGGCCTCATGCATCCTGCATGCAGTGTCCATGCAAAGCTCGCAGCCCAGTTCACATGCTGTTCACCTCGAACACGTACTGGTCGTCTCTTTGTCATCTCTTTCTCTCTCACGCTGTCGTTTTACCCCGGCAAAGCATGGTATATTTATTTATAGGCATGATATATGAACCGGTAAAGTTTAATAGTAAACTACCGCAAGCATGGTAGATATAAAAGCAACATGAACTCTTTAATATTAGATTGCTGGTTAATTGTTTGCATGATTTGGTCAGTTTTCTATCATTCGTCTTTTCGCATAGCAACGAGTAACATTCAGCTGGTACGTTACTTGTGCTCGAGCTATGAGCAACTCTATCAATATAGGCATGTGTTGAATTGTTTGCATGATTTGGTAGTTTTCTCTTCGTCTTTTTGCATGACAACGAGTAACATTCAACATGGTAGTTAATTGCTCTTGAGCTATGTACATGGGTTGAATTGTTTGCAAGATTTGGGCAGCTTTCTCTTCTTCGTCTTTTTGCATAGCAACGAGTAACATTCATCATGGTAGTTACTTGCGCTTGAGCTATGAGCTATAAGCAACTCTATCAATAGACATGGGTTGAACGGCTTTGAACAATGCATTTTATTTTATTTATTAGGCTTGTTGATAATACTTCTCCAATGCAAGTTATATACTCAGAACATCCTAAAGGATACAAATATAGCTGTATACTTAGCACTATTCTTATGTTAGCTTGATCATTCAAGTAGTGACGTAAAGCATACAAACATTAAGTTTGTCTAGCGATGTATAATGAAATTAATGAGGAACCTTCTTTTTTTTACATGTGCTTGTTAATTTGTAGAGAAGTGGATAATTATTTGGAAAATATTAGTACAACTCCTTGAATGTTATACATGTGTATTGTGCACCTAACTTGCCATTGTTCATTTTTCCACTTTTTCATGCATTTCACAGTAGATTAAATTGGTATACTTCTCTCATAGAATGTTGGGTTGTTGCATGCAATCTTCAATACATATAGGTGTACTAAAGTTTAGAGATGTTTGCTTTAAATTATTGTATTTTTCTCTCAGTCAGAATTGAGTACATCAAACTATGCTACTCCCATTATTTTTAAATATAGTGACATTTTGAGCAAACTAGTTAGATCAAAATAAACATGCCATACACTTAAAAACGGAGGGAGTGTTGTTTTCATGTAATTCTTATATATCATTTCTATTAATTGATATGAATAGTATCATAATGTACCTGTTGTTGACTAATATAATAATATTTTGACTAGTTTGCTAACATTATTTATCAGCTGTGACTGCTCTTGAAAAATTGAACCATAGCTTGGTTTTGGATAAGCCGATAAGGGTGATGTGGTCGAACCGGGATCCAGATGCTAGGAGAAGTGGTGTCGGTAACATATTTGTTAAGGTATACTAGCAATATCCTCACCACACATAAGCATACATAACTTCTATATGTATAATTGTGTGAAGGTCTAATATGTTTTGTTGTATGAAATTCACAGAACCTTAATGATTTTGTGGACAATGCCAGGCTTCAAGAATTGTTCTCTAAGTTTGGAGATGTTTTATCATGTAAAGTTGCCAAAAATGAAGATGGGACTACTAGAGGCTATGGGTTCGTTCAATTTGCCTCACAAGAATCAGCAGATGCAGCAATTGAGAACCTCCATGGCTCTCTTTTCAATGACAGGAAATTGTATGTTTGTCACTTTGTAAATATTTGTATTATATGTTTTACTCTGTATTTTACATAGTATTTTCCATTTTTTCCAGGCATGTTGCTACTTTTGTCAAGAAAAGTGAACGATCTGCAAATAATGATGATAAATTTACTAACCTATATATGAAGCATCTGGATGATGACATAACAGAGGAACTTGTAAAATTGAAGTTCTCTCAGTTTGGTCCGATAGTTAGTGTGAAAATTATGAGGAGACCTGATGGGTCATCTCTGGGATTTGGGTTTGTCAGCTTCCAAAACCCTGAAAGTGCCATTAAAGCACAAGAGACCATGCATGGGATGCCAATTGGTACGTTTATCAATCTTATGTTAAATAACAAACATTTCTACTATAAAGATTTCAATTGTTTTATTTGTTTTTTGTCTTATTTTCTTTAGGATCAAAAGCTTTGTATGTGGCAAGAGCTCAAAAGAAGGAGGAAAGGAAACAATATTTGCAGCGCTTACATGAGGAGAAAAGAAATGAAATAATAAATAAGAGCAATGTAAGTTTCACACATATATTTCGAAGCTATTTAATCTCATAATTTCACACTTATATGTCTCATGTTATATGCATTTTTGACAGGAATCAAATGTTTATATAAAAAACATTCATGATGAAGTCGATGATGAAGCTCTTCGCGCACGTTTTGATGAATTTGGTAACATCACATCTGCGAAGGTTATGCGTGATGATAAGGGCATTAGTAGAGGCTTCGGGTTTGTATGTTTTAGTACACCTGAGGAAGCAAAGGGTGCCGTAAGCAGCATGCGTGGTAATTTCATATCTTGTATAAGCATTAGTAGCCATCAATAGTTGCAATTAGATTAATTACTAACATGCCACTTCGGTTTAATTAAGCAGGTGTCATGTTTTATGGAAAACCATTATATGTTGCTATTTTTCAAAGGAAAGAGGAGAGGCGAGCCAAACTGCAGCAACACTTTGCTCAGCTTGCTACAATGGTTGGACCTGCAAACTCTATGATTCCCACTGGATATCCACACGTATACTTTGCCCATCCAAATACACATCTCCCTCAAGGTCCTCCAAGACATGGATTTGTGTATCCACCCATGGGGCTCAGTCATGAATGGAGGCCAAATATGTTTCCTTCACCACCTAATATCCCACAAATACATTCACCCATGGTACGTCTCTTGTCTCTTTAACTAGTGTTCTCATATTTTCTCCTAATAGTTGGTAAACTCTTTTTTACCATATCATAGATGCCAAATTCGCCAAGGCATTATAGAAGCAACAGGGGAAGGATGGGTGGAAATATGATGCCTCTTCCCCATACCGTTCATGCTGTAAACTATGTCGCACATGCGCCACCAGCTAAAGATTTCATGTCTATGCCCCGACAGGTATTTGCTGACTTCCTCTTGTTGATATTAACAAAGTATGTGAATATCATGTTATGTGCCTCATTGTAAGGTAGTTTGGTTGTTGCCTGAGTAACTTACATATATGCGGCTCATCTAGTGCTTAATTATTTCCTAAATCTCTGCCCAACGTGATTGCAATTTTAGGCATTGCCTCGTAGTAGCCTTCTCTCTTTTTTCCCCGCAGTTTTAACTTACCGTACATGCAAGATTTGGCACAGTTAAAGAACTATTTCCCCAATCTGATCATTTTTTAGGTGTTGCCTTGTGATAGCATTCTTCATGATGATTTACCAGTTATATTTTGTTTCTTCCTTTTCCTTTTCTTTACAATAGGCAGTTAACTTGCTATGCATTTTTTTTGGCAGAGATTCAGCCATCCAAAGTACTTCTCCAATGATGTTATGGCCAACGGTTTGGCCATTCATCACGGTGACCCTGTTTTGTCGGAGAATGATTCTTCCAGCACCTATCTGGCTTCTGCTCCACCCGGGGAACAGAAGAAGTTGCTCGGGAACAGGCTCTTTCCGCTCGTTGAGAGACACCAGGCAATCTCTCATGTTTATTCTTGCCATTTATTTTCTATCCATAACATTAGCTAGGGGCCCAGTTTTGTACTAACTTGGTAACTGTGCCTTGTTCGTCACAGCCTCGACTCGCTCGCAAAATCACCGGGATGCTGCTGGAGCTGGACAGCTCTGAGGTGGTGACGCTGCTTTGCTCGTCGGAGATGCTGTCGACCAAAGTCGACGAGTGCATGCAGCTGCTCCATGCAACAAATCCCAAGGCCGAGGATCAGGAGCCGCTACACCCGGGCTTCATGCTGGACTCCGCTGGTGTAAACGCCAATTGAAGCTTGGCAGCTCTTGTCTGTTAGGGATGGTAACTAGGTGGTGTAGCTGCTGCGTTTTCGCGTGGTTTAATTTGCGGATCAGTTTTACCGGTTGGATTTGTTGAGGTGCTGTTTGCTACAGAACTCAGTAGTAATAAGAACTAGATTCAGCTAGAACCGTTATCTGGACGTGCTATGAATCTTACTCGGCTAGAACCTTTTCGAATCTTAGGGAATAAATTGTTTGTGTTGACGTTCATGTGGTGCACCTTTCATCTTACCCTTGGCGCTGTTGATTTCGTGGATAGCTTGTGTTCTTAGGTATTTGGGAGCTAGCTAGGTGATCTATTTTCTGAGTGCGATCCTTATTGGGCTCACAAATTAGAACAGAGAGAATTCACCTTCCATACGCTCATTTTTATTCTGATTTAAGGTTAGTTCGGGACAAAAGGAGATTTAGTCCCGGGTCAAATATCAATCAGGACTCACCCGTGGGAGATCCTTTAGTTCCGAGTGAAAAAATCAGCCATTCGTGGGGACCCTTTAGCCTCGGGTGGTAACCACGCGGGAAGTCCCCACGGGTGGTTGGCTATATAATCAAATGTGAGCTACGTGCGAGGTTTGAGGTTGTGGGTTTGAATCTCACGCATCGCGCATGCGCATATTTCTCGTGAAAAATCTTATGACTTGCGGCGTACGCGTGTGGTGGTGGGGGGCCTCCTGGGAATTTCTAATATTTTTTGGCGTAACATCCTTTAGTCCCAGTTGAGTGATCCGGTACTGAAGACCCCCTTTCATCTCGATTGGTTTATCCTGGATGGATTTTTGGAAGATTTGCTTCTTACCGACCGGGATTAAAAACGAGTTTTTCACAAGTCCCAAGAAGGATGATATGGCTTGCTTGTGCAAAGCTGAGAGCTTGTTAGAACAATGAGGCTTTTCTTTGTGGGCAATCGTGTAGTTCTGAACGTCGGAGCTGTCACCGTCAATACACCAGCAGAGTCTTGTGCTCTCGTTTTCAGGTTACTCTGCAGATAGGCGTCAACGTCGTTGCTTTCCCCTCTGCTGTTGTAATGGATGAAGCTGTGGAACGTAGCAATGACCACACATGCCAACGATTGCTCGTGTTGTCCTGGCCTGACGTCGAAAATGGATGTCCCAAACATACCAGATGGTAATGCCGTGATTTGCCTGCTCGCTTTCGTGCATTCCGTAAGCAGTAAGCACTGCCAGGACTGGCGTTGAGGTCAGCAGACAAAATGCTGAAACGCACTTGGAGATCCTGGATGGCATATGCCAACTTTCCTCATAGACGAGTGCCTGCTCATTATGTCATCTAGATCTAGACTTTACAGATCTGATATGAGCTAAAGACTTGATGAGTGAGCGCCGGCTGCAGTCTCTGTGGTAGATTTCTTTTCGATCTGCCTTGGCAAACAATCGCAATCGACTTCCATCCAAGCAAGGCGAGCGTGTATGCACTTTGCAGTTATCGTTCATGACAGCCACTTCCAGTTCGTTACGATGATTGCGTCGTGCTTTGCTTTTGGTAAGTGGTAAGTGGTAACCAAACAGTTCAAAGGCTAGAGAAAATTTCAGCTGCATGCCATGCGGCTCGTGGTTGACTGCACAGTGCCCCTCTTCCGTTCCTGCTCTTACATGGTACACACATTTCCTTTGTGCCTCCATAGCCTTACAAGTCACCAGCATCCTGCTCATCTAAAATCAGCGGATCTGAGCTGAGCTGAGCTATCTTTCATTGCTCGAGCGTCGCCGTCCATCGAGAATGGCACCTTCTGTTCAGGAAACAGATGCACTGGCGACGAACCATCGTGGCCACAAAATCTTCCTCCTATCGGGGAGGACCAACGAATTTGCATTTGATCTCGCACTTTGTGCGACTAGAAAGAATGGCACGGTTGGTGGTTGGTGCATGTGTCCGAGCTGGCTAGACAGCTTTTCATTTTGGATACAACCCTTCGATTCTTGATTTGTTAAGTTTATACTCGTATCAGAAAGCCCGTCCCAGCCGTAAATTGCACGATGCATGCAGCCCGGTAAAACGTTGATGCGCCGGGCGATTTCTTTTGCTCCGCCAAAGCATGTAGCTCTGCTGCACGTTGTGCGGCGTGATCTTTCTACAAGGGGAACCGCATCAGCCGGCCATCGAACAAAACAAGTCAATGGCGTTATTTGGTTGCTAGCCACCCCGTAACGTGAACGATTTGTTCAGGATCAACCAAGAGAACCAAGGAAATGGGGGGTCGGCAAGCCGGAATCGCAGAGCCGTAGAATCGAGAAGTGAGCGCGGTGACGGGACAAACAAGCAGTGGAGGCAGGTCACGCAAAGGCAAACCAGACGGAACGGGCCAACGGGGAAGAGGAGGCCAGGCCAGCGCGTGCCGCCGCGTCCGTGTGACCCGCGCGATAAGAAGGCGCGGGCGCGGCAATACCTCCACGCGCCGCACCTCTCACAAGTCACACCACCGTCCCGTCCCGCGTTTCCTTCTCCTCCGCCGCCGCCCCGCCGCTTCCCTTCCCGGGACGTTTTCCCCTCCTCCTCGCGCCGCCGCCGCCGGGACCTTCTCTTCCTCTCCCGAAGATGGTACGCCTGCCGCTTCCCTCTCTACTCCTCCCCCTCCTTTCGGCGCTGAATCGTCGATGCAGCGACTTCGATTCCCCGACCGAACTGACTCGGCGTTCATCCGGGAATTTGCGGCAGTGTCGTGATTAGGGTTAGCCTAATTTGCCTGTAGGCGTGGAATGTACTTGTTGGGCGCTTTGTCAGAGGATTGTTGGATGTTGAAACCGCCCTTCCTTTGGGGGGAGATCAGTGCTGCTGCTGCTGATTTCTTTTAGGGACGAGAGAACCGAATACTCCTTGCCCGTAGGGTGTTCGGCGGAGTGACTTGCGCTTATGTTTGTCTTTGCCTGTCAATGTATCTCCGGTGTGTCTCGGTGGGTGCAGGCCAACGCGGCGTCCGGGATGGCCGTGGACGACGACTGCAAGCGCAGGTTCCTGGAGCTCAAGGCCAAGCGCACCTACCGCTTCGTCGTCTTCAGGATCGACGAGGAGCAGAAGCAGGTCGTCGTCGAGAAGCTCGGCGAGCCCAACCTCACCTACGACGTCTTCGCCGCCATCCTCCCCGCCGACGAGTGCAGATACTGCATCTACGACTTCGACTTCGTCACCGAGGAGGGATGCCAGAAGAGCAAGATCTTCTTCATCGCGTGGTACGCATGTTAAGCTGGGAGAAGTACATTATTAGACGTGCAGAGATTGATCCTTCGTTGCTCTTAATGCAGCTCACTAACCGTGTGTTGCTGTTGTTCTTTTGCCGTTGTGATGTGAAGGTCCCCGGACACTGCAAAGATCAGGAGCAAGATGCTGTATGCAAGCTCCAAGGACAGGTTCAAGAGGGAGCTTGATGGTATCCAGGTGGAGCTGCAGGCAACTGATCCCACTGAGATGGGCCTTGATGTGATCAGGGGCCGTGCTAATTGAGTGTTCTGCTGCTGTTTCCTGCTGTGGAGGTACTACACATCTTGTGGTTGCTTTAGGAAGTGAAGTGCTGTAGCTGCTGAATATCAGTGGGTTGGGAAGTTGTAGTCCGGGGTTTGTTAACTCTAGTTAGCTTGATACTTGCCACCTATGTTTCAGTTCGTCCGTCTTCGTCGTGTTGCTCAGTAGTCAGTTCAGTACAGAACTTGTGACATTGTCTGCTCCTACCCTGATTTCTCCAAACTAATGATATGCAAGTCTACAGGTGTTGGACTTGTCAACAGCCTGCTCATATGAATGCCATGGAAGTTTGACCAATGACATCAGGCCCTATCCTTTTCTTTTCCATATTGCCGCATGCACGTGTTAACGATGTGTTGTCATTGTAGCTATCGCTTTCATTCTAATGGAACTGCATATTTCCTAGCCCTTAATTTATTTCTTGTCAATT
This sequence comes from Setaria italica, assembly GCF_000263155.2. NCBI lineage: Eukaryota > Viridiplantae > Streptophyta > Magnoliopsida > Poales > Poaceae > Setaria > Setaria italica. The sequence continues at coordinate 49,839,633 of NC_028458.1, read as the reverse complement.
GCGTGCAGTGGTATTAATTAAAAGTTTGATTCTGACATGGGATGTGAATGTGATGATTTTCTGTGTCTGATTTAAGATGATGGTGGTTTTTGCTTGAAGTTACTCTGAAAGTCTATAGTGTTGCGATATTGTGTCTTCTATACTAACATCTCATTGAATTTCGATAGACATTTTATCATTTAGCATGAGAATAGATGCCTTTTCTTTTTGAAAACTGCATGGTTGCTTTGTCTTTGAACTCATTTTTGGGTCGCCTTTAACAATAGTGGGCAATAGCTAAAATACAACTCCTGTTCAATGAATATAAACACTAGTAGAGAACTGACTTTCGATACGTCCCCTTTTAATCCCGGTTTAAAGCAGACCCGGTATAAAAGGGGGTGCGCGGAGCTTTACTTCCGGTTGGCATTTGCAACCGGAACTAAAAGTCACCTTTTGTCCCGGTTCAAAAATCAGCCACCCGTGGGGGACCCTTTAGTCCCGGGTGAAAAAATCAGCTACCCGTGGGAGACCCTTTTTGTCTCGGGTGGTAAGAATAACCGGGACTAAAGGTCACCCTTTTAATCCCGGTTGGTGTTACCACTCGGGGACTAAAGCTCACGACACCAACCGGAATAAAATTAGGCCTTTTATCCCGGTTGGAAACTCCAACCGGGATAAAAGGGTCCCTCACAGGTGGCTGAAAAAGAAGCCCTTGGACCCTTTTATCCCGGTTTGTAATACCAACCGGGATAAAAGGGGGTCCCACGTGTGGCTGGGGCAGAACTAAATCCTTCAGACCCTTTTATCCCGGTTTGTAATACCAACCGGGATAAAAGGGATTCTTTTATCCCGGTTGGTGTTTCCAACCGGATAAAAGGGTTCCCCACGAGTTAGTATAAAAGGATTGGATCCCCTATATAGTTAGATGTGGTGTGTAGGTGGGATGGCAAGGAAGCTACGCACGAGGCTTGAGGTCGTGGGTTCGAATCCCACGAACCGCGCACGCGCATATTTCGTGTGAAAATCGCGTGACTTGTGACTTGCGCGTGTGGGAGGACTCCCCCAGTTGGTATTACTAACTGGGATAAAAGGGGTCCTATACCGCGCCTGGCGTGGCAGCCCATTTAGTCCCGGTTGAGGGACCCGAGATAAAAGACACCCCTTTTATCCCGATTGCTTTGTCTCGGATAGTTTTTCGAGAGATTTGCACCTTTCCAACTGGGACTAATACTCAGTTTTCTACTTAGTGAAAGCCAGGGATGGATCGGAAGGTTACTGGTTTAAATGGTTAGCACTGTCTAAAACTAAACATTTGATGGATCATTGTTTGTTATCGGCACCTATTTCATCGTTGGCATTATTTCATGTTTGCGATACGCTGGAAACATAAATTATTGATTTTACACGCCCTTAGGGTGACAATTGTCCATTGGTGCGAGTTGGTTGGGTCAGACTGTTAGCAGAAGGGTAGCACCTTTGCTGACCAGTATACCCGGTCGTGACGTTATCAGTATGTAGTATTACTGCTGTGTTCTGAGCAGTCGAGGATGGACATCATTTGTTTAATCCAGTATCTTGATTTTTTTTCCCCAGAAAGGCGTCACATTATTTCTAGGTCCTAAACAGTTGCAGTATTTTTCACAGGATATCTTTGAGAGAAAAGTATCGATAGTTCAATGCAGTAGATTCGATGAGCAATGGTGGAATCGGATCGTGTGCGTGAACATTTATGTGTATATACGGAGGCACAGGAACACTGAATGAAAGCCAATGGCCAGGAGCAGGACCTTACGTATCTGCTTGTAAACGGCAGCTAGTGACGGTGCTTGTTCCCATGACAAATTGACTCATGCAGATTATGCATCATCAGAAGATGGAACTCTTTCAGGCTTCTGTGGGCTTCTTTCCGACCTGGCAAAGGGCCCAGTCTCGTAGCTTCTGTGGGCTCTTTTCGACCTGGCAGAGTGGCAGTTCATAATTGTAGCCAATGATAACTAAATCATTTAAATATCAACTATATTCATAATTGTATTAACATACCGTGACATGCAGAGGAAAAAAGATTCCAAGTTAAATTGATAAAACACAGTTGCTCATATATGTTGCTCAATCTTAAATGTTAATTATCCTATTATCCCATTGATTCCGCAAGGTCATATAGGATTCTACACTTAGAATCATGATGATACTATGAAATTAAGACCACAAGATGGGATCTAGACCGTTTTGGCTCCATGGGATCGTAGGATTATGGGATTCTATGGTATACAACCTTGTACTTGAGCTGTGAGATCAAGCGGAAAAGAGGAAATATCGCTAGTTGTTTTATGACCCAATGCAGGCTCACCACCCCGCACGCTGACACCAGAGTTTCTCTAGCTAGGAGCGCGGGAGCGTTTTTTCCCCAATAACTGAAATACGGTTCTACCCGTATCGACCGTACTTGCGGACTGCCTACCACTGAAATAATATTAGCGTTAATCCTTAAAAAAATTCAAAATATTTTAAGTAGTTGTACCAAGTGTAGGAGCGTGGAAGTAAATTTATCATCACTTATATTAAACAGTTGAGATAAAAAGGGAGAAAATGGAGATTTGACTAAGTTAGAGACTTTTTACAAAATATATTACTCCCTTCCTTCATACTCCCTCCGTTTCGATTTGTAGGTCATTTTAGCTTTTCTAAGTTCATAGATATTATTATGCATCTAGACACACACTATATCTAGGAGCATAGCAAAAACTATACACCTAGAAAAATCAAAATGACTTACAATGTGGAATGGATGGAGTATTTATTAGGCGTAGTTTGAGTATTTGAATTCACATTGACTTACTATTATAGTCTAATAACTTATGAGTTAAGTGCCACAATATGGATATTATTTTCGCATTTAGAAAGACATGCTAATAATTTCAATTCTTAAAAATGAAGCCATCAATAAAATTCAATATTCCAGAATGAGTTTATGGTCAAAGTCGATTTGGCAAATTAAAGATATACGCCCTATATAGAACGCACAACGCAGGGACGGGTAATATACGCGCCGTTAACTTGCTCTAAACCTCCGCACCCCCGTCGACCCGGTTCGGTTAAGCGCTTTGTCACCGCCGGGCGCCGGCGGCTACGCTGCGCGTGCACCTGCCCCCACGGCCGTCTCTTGCGGCTACCGTAGTACTGGTACCGTGGCAAGGTCAGCCACCTCGATCACACGCCCATCCTGTTACGGACCGGGTTTTTCCTGGTTTTGCGCGGAAAAGTCGAGGGTTTTTTCTACGAAGCGGCTACCGGCGCTGCGAGAAACACGCTAGAAGCAGAGCGCGCGCCGCGCGGCACCATCTTCCTCGCAACGGCAAGTCCGCAGAACGGCCACCGATCGATGCAGCCGCCGCCGGAGAGCGCCTCGACGGCGCCGGGCGAGTTCATCGGTAGAGTTCGGGATCTATTGCCGTTCCTGCTGCACGTTCCAGTCACATATCGCTTCGTGAAGAAAGATGTGAGCACGCCGGCCTCAAAACCCGCCCCGGTTCGGTTCGGCTCGGGCGAGTCACCCGCGCCCGCTCCCCGCCGCCGCCTCGCTTCCCTTGCTCTGGTTTTTAATCGCTCCGCCTCCGCGCCGCGCGCAGGCTGTGCTCGAGGGATTCGTCACCGACGGCGGCTACGCCTGCGCCTGCCCCGCCGACGCCTCCTGCGGCTACCGCGGCAAGGTCAGCCCAGCTCGATCACGTGCCCATCTATTTTCACAACACTTCGCCGGTTTTGTGGCTCCGCGCGGAGAATTGAGGGGTTTTTCTCCGCGCCGCGCAGGTGCTGTCGGCGCTGCAATTCGAGAAGCACGCGGGGGCGGAGTCGAAGAACCAGAACGGCCACATCTTCCTCAGCAACGGCACGTCGCTTTACGCCCTCTTCCAGGCGCTCAGGGACGTGCCCGCCGAAGCGTTCGCGGAGGAGTTCGAGGCGGCCGCAGGGGTGCCCATGACCATGCCCGCCGCCGAGGCGTCGCCAGCGCCGCAGGGGCCGCGCCAGGGGCACCAGCCGGGCGCGCCCGCTAGCTGGGAACCAAACGGGGTTCGGGTTGACGGCGCGACGGCGGAGCCCCCTTCGGCGCCGGCCCCCGCGCGGCGCGACGTGGAGATGCTGACCGAGGAGGAGAAGGCCAGCTTGTGTCTGCTTGGTTTGAGGTGAGCGATTCCCCTGATCGATTTGTGCTTGGAACTGTCTGTGCGGTGGTGTAATTTCATAGTGAAGTCGCAGCCCCTCACTGGGACTCAGGGAGATGTGTTTTCTATAATAAACTGATAGAATTGGACAAGTATACATCCAATCATCCCAATTAGAATTCGTTGCAGGTTTATGCCAGTCTTAATCCCTCCCTATTTTCAGCAGAGAAAGTTGTTCCACGACTCAGTCAGACCTTATGCACGGCATTGAAGGGCCTGCTGCAGAACAGATCGAAGATGCAGCAGGTGGCGACCATGTGATGCCTGATGCTAAAGAGATAAGAAATGGAGCTGGTGAGCAACGGCCTAGGTACAGTAGTTTGTCAACAATAACTCCTGTTAAAGTGCGAGTGACAGAAACAAAGTATCAGCTAGACAGTTACCTTAAAGATGTTAGAGGATTGTTGTCCACTGGGCTTCTTGAAGGTTTCAAGGTGACCTACAAGAAGGATGAGGTATGTGTTATTCCTGCTGACAGTAGGATTATAGATTTGGAGTAACTGCTAGTTGAAAACCTAGGTTTTTTTTTATTTATCTCAAAGGACAACATGTATGCTCCCATTTTTTTTATATTTAGGTGGAGAAGATTGGACGCATAAGTGGACAGGGTTATTCTTGTGGCTGCTCGGAGTGTAATTACAGTAGTAACGTAAGCTTTCTATTACTGGCTGTGTTGTATCAATTGTAAATTCCATGCCTCTTCGTAGATTGTCTTATACATGACCTCATGATGTCTGATAAATTGTAGGTTATGAATGCATGCGAGTTTGAGCAGCATTCTGGTCAGTCATCCAACAACCAAAATGATCACATCTTCTTGGAAACCGGGATTTCTCTATTCAAGGTGGTGAAAGCTCTAAAACATTATAGGCTTAACATGCTTGGGGAATTCTTTGAAGACACTATTGGTTTCCCTCCTAATATGGATGAGTATAACAAGTGGAAAGGTATTTTAACCAGTACCTAAGGGTATGTTGCTTTTGTGTTTTTGCTCAGAATATGCTAATTTTTCCCTTGTCCTATCTTCTTTCTTGTTGGCCATTTAGCTTCGTTTCAAAAGAGGAAAGATTATTCAGATGCTGTGGCTTCAGATGGTAGTTCAACTCAGAGGTAAGTTACAGGGCATCGAAATTTCAATAGGACTTACATTCAGACTTTTAAAATATGTACATACTGTGCCTTGTTATTTTCAAGACCTATTTATTTTCTGTCTATCAATAGTTTTACCTATTGTTTCGGGTCTTCAACTTCCGTGCACTCTCGGTAAACCCATCAACCTTGCAAGGGTTGGCTTGGGCTTTAATGCCATACAGTTCCACTGGAAAGTGGTTATTAAATTTGAACTACCTATCCTTTCCTTGATAATTTATTTTCAATCTTTTAACCATATTTTTAGCAAACTTTTTAACCAATTGATGAAGTGCCCTGCCAATTTGCAGTCAGTTACATTTAAACTATCACAACGCGCCTCGTAGCTCATACTAACTTCACCTTGCTTTGAAACCTCACTTGTAGTTCACGGGAGTTGACTGTGGGGGAGATGATTTCTAGTTTGAAAGAATCCGCTGGCAATAGCATCTCAAACCTTAATTGGAGTGCATCCAAAAGGCGGTCTGATAGGCAGTTCAAACGAGGAGGCACTGAGACTTCAACTCCAGTGTTGAGTGGAAGCGAAGACAAAGGAGTTTCTGGCCTCTCTACTGGCACCTCAAAGAAGAATGGCACTGAAGAAACTCTTAGTGAGAACACAGCAGGTCCTCTCAGCACCAATGGTGTAAAACCTGACTCTCCAGAACCTACTACAATAATACCGGACTACTCTAAACATGATCCCATAAGTTTAGGGCTTTCTTTACCAAGTTCAGCGACAATCTCTCAAGAGCCACTTCCAAACTGCAACATAGACTCAAAGTCAAAAGAAACAAAATCGAGGTAAGGATTAAATCTTCAGTATGCTTGGCATTTGTAATATTTAGGGGATCTTCCTGCAAAAACTGGAGAAAGGTTGGTTCTTTATATTGAAACAATGCATAACCCATAAATCTTGTTTGCTTCCCCTCAGGGATACCACTTTGCATCCACTGATTTTCAAGGAGGGTGGCCTTCCAGATAATAATTTATTGACTTACAAGTTGAAGAATGGAGAGGTACTCTGGGTATTTGCATGAACTGCCCCTTTTTAACAATCACCTGAATTTTTAGCACTCTTAAGAGGACTCACACTTCACTGTCTTTTAGGCTCTAAAGCAAGGGTATAAGCGGGGGACAGGAATAGTCTGTAATTGTTGCAACCAAGAGGTACAAAACTAAGCAATAAGGGAATTTTGTTTCTTAGGATGTAATTCTGCTCAAGGACCAACAGATGTTTTTGTTGTTATCTTTTGACTCCAGTTTACTCCTTCGCACTTTGAAGAACATGCTGGCATGGGGAGAAGACGACAACCGTAAGCGCCACCATTATGGAAAGAAATTGCGTCTGACTTTTAACTTTTTACTCATATAAGAGCTAAGAATTCAAAATGCTATTCATTAAAGTGCCTGTAATGATTTGAACTTGAAAAAAAGTTCTTGGGTGTTTCAGTTCGTTTAAGTGGTGAGTATTTTATGTTTCAGGTATCGCAACATCTATACATCAGAAGGAGTAACACTTCATAAGCTAGCGCTGCAATTGCAAGATCGTTTGAATTCAAATGAATTTGGCAATGCTAATGTTTCTAGCTTTAGTGACTACCCTAACCTTACTTCTTCAGGTAACTTGTCTACGCTGGGTTCATTACAATAGTTTATTTAGTTTTCTGTTAATTCATCAAATTCCTACGCTGAGGTTCATTACAATAGTTTATTTATTTTTCTGGTTAATTCATTAAGTTATCTAGTTTAGTTTGCTGCATGTTGAGTGGTTATGGCTCATGAATCTTTCGAATGAGCAGCTAGTCCACTGTGGCCTTTGTGAATACTCAGGCATATAGATGTCTATGTGCTTTCCTGTTTAAAGGATATCCTGCTGCATGTTGGAACATGATGATCATATTTTCTCTGCAGTTTGTCTTTAGGCCATAGGATCTGGTAGTTAAGAGAAGTTAAAATCTCTCTAAGGACAAAGTTTTTTTTTATAAACAAAAGGACATTTTTTTTGCCAAAAAAGGACATTTAAATATACATGTTATGGCAAGTCCGTTTCAGATTTAGCTTTGCCCCATCCTGTTAACAATCCTGCACCAGACAAACTTGGGAAATATTCCTGACTACCAGTTGTCATATCAAATTGCTTTCACATTTCTGATTACTCGGTATTAAGCTGGGTTCGTTGTTTTCTGTTCAACTTTTGTAAGAGATAGATATTTATGCAAAATATCCCAGTTGATGATTTTGTGGCGTTGGATCATTGGGTTATGTTGAGGAATTGGATTATTTGAGGACTATTAGGTCGATACCCTGGAAATGCTTCAAGCGAGCACTGCTGGTGGTTAACTATTTGTACTGTGCACTTTCCATTTCAAATGCTGTAAACAATTAAAATAGGGATGAAAGGGTAATAAGGTAATCCCTCATGGAGGTTTCTCACGGGGAGACCTTGTGACTTGTGAGTCAAAGTTCTGCAAAAGGCAGGGCATGGTGCACAGCCATCACAATTTACGAGGAAAATAGTTCCCTTCTGCTGGATTCCCTCCTGTGGATTGGAAAGCTTGTATTTATCCTAACTCCCAAGGCCTCTTTTGTCTAAAGAAAATACTTCTTAATAGAAAAGGATGATGGGTGGTGACTACTGACTAGGCAGTGCTTCTTGTGCTTCTTACCTGACTATAGCATTAGAGAAGAAGAGTTGTGGAAGAGTGAAACTTTTGGGATGGCGATGTGGCTTCCAAGCCAGGGATCTCCTATTCTTGGTGGCTCTACTCTCATCCTCTATTTGTTTTGCTTTACAAGGCCATTCTTCTTGCTGTACCAAGAGCTTGCTAAGTTCAGTTCTATTCATCCGCTGCTATCTTGAGATGGATACAGTATTGGTGCATACTGTGGTTGTAGAGAGAGAGGGGAGGGGAGGGGAGAGGGGGGGGGGGTGTTATACTTTTATCTGTATTGGGATTTAAAGTTTAGATTCTTTTTTGTTGGATTGAAATTTCCTTTTCCTTTGCAATCATCCGCTTGTTCTGCATTCCCAGCTCCTTTTCCCTGTCCTACTTAATTTGGTTTGATGCAGTGACATCACTAAATTTGTTAGGTTGTACTATGAACTCCGGTTTGCTCCTTCCCATCTGTGTAATTTCTCCCACTTGTATGAATTCATTGTTGATCTAGTGTATAGAAATGGTTCCTTCAATTATCTCCACTTATGTGTTCAAAGTGTCTGATTTACTTGGTTTATGTACCTTCTGCTGACGCATTATGCTCCCAATATTTTTATAAGTGAGCACAGTAGTTACGCTTGAACCTTGCATTATCCAGTCACATGAGGCTTTGCTGTCCTCAAGCAGGCCTTGTTTTGCTTCCTTGGTGACATTGATTTTTATTTCAAGGTCATGTCATGTAGATTTAACTGTATTACCTTTAGGTAAGTAGAGAGTACTCGTAGAGATTTATGTTTGAGTAAATAATTTACTGCCTCTCTGTGCTGTGCCGATTGGTTCCTTTATTACAGGTTGTGGAAAAGAACCTTCTACCACCAGTGGACCTATCATTCCCCTGAAACGGACTTTACAAGAAATAGTGGTCGAGACAGAGATGTGCTATTTCTGTGGGTAAGATTGTAATACTAAGCATATTTTTCCATTGGCAGATTAACAGGGATTTGGTGAGCTCATATGAAAATTTGCATCTTTACATAATGTCAGGGATGGCCGCACGACGCTTGGAAATATTGATCCTGATACAATAGTCTTCTGTAACCAGGTCTGTTACACTTAATGCTTATATCCAACCAACTGCCTTTCATACTTAGATTGCTGGCGTGCAAATTATGCCTTATTACTTTACAGTGTGAGAGACCATGCCATATCAGATGTTACAACGATCGAATTGGAAAAAAGAAGGTTTGTGAACATTTATTTCATTTACATTTGCAAAAGGAAAGTTTGCCATTGTGAAAAGTACTGCTGAATGGTTAAATTAAACATTTCAGGTGCCCCTGGAAATATTGAAAGAATATACGCGATTTTGCTTCCTGTGCTGCGAAAAATGTCGATTGCTTCGTGACCATCTAGATGAAGGACTGGAAAAGTGTGAAGAGATTGCCTTCCTCAGACGGATAAGATCCAATATTTGTTGGCGGCTTTTAAGTGGAATGAATGCAAGTAGTGAGCTCTACATGCCTCAGGTCATTGATATCCTCAAAGTAAGTTCTTTGACTTAAATTTTGCATCTGCCTTTCAGTACCTTTTTGACTGCTATAGTCTCACCTTGATCTCTGTACTTTATATAGGATGCATTTGCGGAAACTGCTGAGCACAGTGGTGTCTTCTCGGATATGGTTTATGCGTAGGTTCCTGCTTATTTTGCCACTTCTTAACTTGTCAAGTGGTGTATGAGTAGTTTCATTGATCTGCATTCACCTTCAGCCTTTTTGTTCATATATTGAAGTCTGTAAACAATCTAAACTTCATTGTTGCAGCAAGAATGTAGAAGGAGAGACGGATTTTCGAGGAATGTATTGTGCAGTGTTAACTGCAAGGTAGTTCATCATTATGATATTTGTGTTTCTTCTGGTCCGCGTGCAGTGATGCCTCAATTATGTTTTTGTAGTTCTGCATCAAACTTAGCAAAAAAAAAAAGCACCCATATAAACTTCAGATTGTTAGCCGTCGTTCTGAGTTTGTATGATTAATTTTTCCTGGTATTCTTACTTTTCCCCCATTTTGATTTTATTGCAGTACACATGTTGTGTCTGCTGCAATTTTGAAAGTGCGCATGGAACAAGTTGCAGAGCTGGTCCTTATTGCTACTCGCAGTGAGTGCAGAAAGAAGGTGAAAATGAATTTGAGCCATACACAACGCAGTCAATGTTGTCAATTATCTTATGTAAAAACAATTTGCATGTCCCACTTTTCATCAAAAAGGGGATGCATAACTGCAGAATCTTAATGAATCACTAACAAAAGAATCCACTAATATTACCTGATAGGTTTCTGCTGCAACTCAAAACAATAAATAAAATTATTTTCATAAAAATAATTTCGAATATGTTTGCACACTAAGCATTACTCATATAGGCTGATATTTTGTAGAGTGTGTTCACTTTCTGTTCAGTCATAAATCCTCTTATATCTGATTAGCTTTCCTGGGTCCCTTCACTTACGCATATAGGAACACATTATGTTTATGGACTGACATGTGATAATACCTTTATGTTTTGATAATTCTGAACGGATATTTTAGCAAACTATGATTCTTATTGTTTGGTGATTCTTTCTGCAGGGCTACTTTATACTTCTCCTAAAGTCTATCGAGGAGCATTTGAGAGCCTGGAAAGTAAACCTTCTTACGGCACCTGTTGACCCTGAAATGGCACCAATATGGTCTGAGAAGCTCGGGTTCACCATTTTATCAGATGAAGAGGTAATCGCATCCTCTCTATTGCATATTCCTCTAGTTCATGGAATGATGAAATCATTCAGTTTTTTTTAACCAAGACTAACTGTACACTAGAATGTTTTTCTTCATCTCGCTGAGGCTAACAGTATTATCTCTCTATTGTTGTTGTGCTACTTCCAGAAGAAGTTAATGATGGATCAGTCGTGCCCCTCGGTGATGTTTGAGAACCTAGTCTTGATGCAAAAATCCCTTGCTTGAGCAAATCTAATCTGTGCTTATTTGTACACTACTACATAAAAGAATCTGGTTCATGGTGTATGGGAGAGACCTTTGTAGATGATTATAGCGCAATTTTCTGTAGCTTAGTCTAGGAGATGATTTCAGAGCACAACCTTTCTAGAGAGTAGAGACGCGAGCTATCTTTGTACTTTTTCCAATTTATATGGGGCCTAGATGTGTTTACTCAATTGCTGGCTTCTTCGTTGCGTGTGGGCGGGGCTCAATGTGCCGCATACATTTACAGCTCGGTGTGATTGCAGCAGGTGCTCACGCTTGCTCCCGACATGCAAGGGCTGGGCGGTTCGACACCCAAATCTCAATTTCTTTCTGCTGTCCAGCCATGCCATGCTTCGCAGCTTGTCACATGTTATACGAACCTCCCCAAGACGATTCATGTTTATGCCTGGAATGGATGTTTACAGTGGGTCCGGGTTCACAATGACATTTGTACATTTTTACTGAGTTATGTCTGAATATTGGTATGTCCTATTTTTCATCAATGTTTATGCCAATCTAGCTCTTTAGAACTGTGGATCATCAACGTGGTATAGCAACAGGGAAGCTCTCCTCAGGTAACATGACGAGCAACCGTGCAAAGAGACGATAGAAATAGTATCATCAATTAGGCATCCTTAAGTGCAAATCAGCTAGTCAAAAGGCTACCGATCATCACGCACTAAGTGAACAGCGAGGACGATCGTAGAACACAAATGTGGTGCAGCTCTACTGCCAATATCAAATCAAACTACTCCCCGGTGTTTCTGATAGTATTCCCATCCAAGTAGTGCTGTAAAACAATAGTTTGATGCGATTAGCCACACCACCCTACAGTCTTGTTGGTTGTGAAGCCAGCGTGCGAACGGGTGTCCTGCTGAGGAGCAGGCTTTGGTTGCCTTGGTTTAGCAGGGTCGACGAAGATGACCCATCCATCCAGAAACTTGGCGTTCATCTCCTGCCGCGCTTTCTCAGCCTCTTCTATAGTGGCATATCTCACGAAACCGAAACCCTTTGACCTCCCGGATACTTTATCTGTCACGACTTTTGCTGCACAAAGTAATAAAAGCATGCTACAATCAGGAGTGAGGAAAATGATGAACAGAGACCAGAACATTTCTAGAAAGAAAGCTGTGTACCATCAAGGAGCCTCCCAAAAGGAGCAAACGCGCCCTGGAGCTTCTCATCTGTTGTTAGTCTTGAAAGGCCTGCGCCGAATATATATAGCATCAAGCAGAGATTATGAGCCTAAAAGTGGACTATACCTAAAAGTGAAAATGAAATGGGAGCTGCTGCTCCCTGAGAATTACTTATTACTGAGCATAGCGGCAAACTATATAAAAATGGAACAAGATTATTTTTACAATGATAAAAAAGGAAATCAAGAAAAACACACAGGTGCAATAGGATTTGACGGCACAGGAGGTGCAGGGTGGGATGTAAATTTGCAACAGGTCTAAATGCTGTGATTCATCGATACAGTTCATTGCTAATCTTTAGTCTTGCATTGGATTGCTCATACAAACATAGCATAAAGAGATCCAGGTGCCTGCAGCTCTAATTTGGGAAATATCACAAATCCACATCACACATAAGCAGGCCTGATCTATTTAAAAGAAAAAATACTGTGAAATTGTGTTCCCTGAGGCTAAATTACAATCACGGTGCGAAAGATAATGATTGGGCAAGGCGAGGCTGGAAATGGAAAGGGGAGAGAGACGTTACCGCTGACGAATAGCTTGGGGGTGGTGAGTGGTGGCACGTTGGCGACCTCCGCGTCATCGCCGAATATGGAGGACGGAGGAGGTGGGGTGTGCGACGGGCCGGAGCCGGAGGATGAGGAGGACGAGCAAAAGGTAGCGCGAAATACGGAGGAGGAGGCTGGGGTAGAGTTGCAGAGGAGGCGGCGGAGCAGGGCGGAAGAGGAGGCGGAGAGGGCCATCGCCGGCGACTAAAACCCTACCCGGCACCCGCCCTTGCTTCTGTTTTCGGGTGGTGGGTTTACGGGCTCGTGGGTTGGAACCGGCCCAGAGATAAGGGGCCTCCTGTCTACCTAAGGATCAGGTGGAGTGCGTGGGTACCCAAAACCGAAATCCGAACCTAAAATCTGAATACGAGCCGAGAATCATTTTGGGTGAAAATTCATCCTCGAAATCGAAACCTGCGGATACCTGAAACCTGATGGATTAACAGAAATTCGAAAAATGAACAGTACAATATAGTGTAACAGCAGCAATACAACACCAAGTTTAGGGATAAATTCAGGGATAATTTGAGTACCAGTAATAATACAAGTCTTAAACAATTTTGAGTACAGCAACAATACCAATCTTAACAATACCAGTACAACAACAATTTGAGTATAACAAATGAAATTACAAGTTCGGGGACAATTGAAATTACAATTATTTTAGAGATAGCAATACAACGACACCAACTTGGGGAATCATTCATCCATTATTGTGGAATCATCTTCATCCTGTGAAATAAAAATAGAGAGAATAGCTCATTACTAAAATGTTGAGCACAACGTAAATAGCCAAGTTGAAAATAGAACTATAGAAGCAAACAACAATACCATTTCTTCATCTTTTTCGTCAAGACAAGTCATCAAAGCTCCAACAAAAGTGGACTGAGAACCTACATTGATATAGTATTCACAAATTAATTTGGTTGCATATCCGGAATGAAGAACACATACTTATAGAAATTGCACTTTCTAACTTACCCAACATGTCGGCATGAGACCATACTTGCATGCACATAAGTGCTTCTATTATGATGGTGCAAGCCTACTACGATGTGGACTAATTATTCTCCCATCTGTACTAAAGACTGACTCGGATGCCACTGTTGTCACAGAAATAGCAAGGACATCACGTGCAATCATTCGTAATGTTGGGTATTTCAGCTCTGCATGTTGCCACCAATGAATGATATCCAACTCTTGTGTCCTAGGCAGCAGTGGCTCTTCCAAGTACAAATCTAACTTTGTATGCACATAAGTGGAGGTCACAATTGGCTGCTTGGACATGTAATCATCAAAAGTGTCCATCCAATCCTCATCGTCCATCTGAGTAGGAGCTAGGTCTAGTTTGAGCACCATCTGCTGTGGAAACATTCTCCATAGCACTTTGGTAATCCAAAATTAGATTGTACACCAAATCTTTCACTTTATTGACAGCTTCCATAGCTACACTTTCTAACCCATGAATTTGGAGAAAAAAGAGCATTTAACAGTTGCAATTTAAACCTAGGATCTAGGATCGCAGTAATAGCCATCAAACCATGCACATATGATCAATACTTGTTGATTTTTTCTTTCATTTTAATAGATATTTCTTCTACCTTAGGAGTATCACTGTTTTGCCACTTCCCAATTGCAAAAAAAAAAATATTGCACATTTTGAGGAAGAAAAGGTTGGTTGTGACATATCTAGTGCCTGACAGTAGCTCATTTACATCATAGAACATCTTTAACCTGTCACAAAGCTCTCTAGCAAACTTCCAATCATCTTCGGATGGAACACATGGAGCACAAGAAGCAAGGCGCTCAAAAACATCTTGGTAAAGTAGTGCAGTGCTAAGCATGATATAAGTTGAGTTCCATCTAGTTTTACAATCAAGAGCAATTCTTTTTTCATATTTTCCTTTCATTTGTGATGCCATTTTCTCAAACTTCTCATGTCCTTTAGGAGTGGCCGACCAGTATGCAACACTATCACGCACTTTATCAATTCCATTCTCCATGACACTCATTCCATCTTTCACAATCAGATTTAAAATATGTGCAGCACAACGCATATGAATTAATTTACCCTTCAACATGCAAGAGAGGAGTGATAACTTGCCTTCCATAGCAGCCTTATTCTTTGCAAAGTCATCACCATCAGTGCCAGTCATATTCTTCATGAGGTTATCATTGACACTACAATTGTCAAGAGTTATAGTAGACAGGTTCCTCTCAATATGTCAATCTAGGAAAATTTCATGAAGAACATCAATTATAACATCCGCTGTATGTGGTGCTGGAACATAAATAAACCTACAACAAGAAAATATCATAAGTGAATAAGTGATTGTGGTGGACAATTTGCTCTCAATGGAATAAATGCATAACACAAGAAAAAAATACCATGTTTAAAGTTACCTAATAAGTAAACTTTTTAGCTTCCAATCTTCATCTAGAAAATGGGCTAACTGCCATGTAACCTTTCCTCTGGTGGTTTGCTGTCCACGAGTCCGTAGTAACAGCAACACGAGAACTCAATTTCTTGATATAATTCATCATAGATTGCTTCTGCACTTGATACATATCCAAAATATCCTTCCTAATTGTGTTTCTATACACTACCTAAAATGTTGGCTGCAATGCTGCACAAAACTTGCAAAATCCAATATGGTCCACCATGGAAAGAGGATACTCATGGACAATAATCATTAAAGCATTCTTTCCTAGCGACATCTTGATCGAACTCATACTTCTCTAATGTGACTGTGCCATCTTGTGGGTTTGCAGATAATTTAAAAGTTGATTGTGTTAAACCTTTTCTAGTAGCTCTATCCTGACATACAGCAATATGATTCTTCAAGTGAGTTGTACCATTTCTTGTCTCCCACCTAAATACTTTTTACACCATTTACATTTTGCTTTCCAAACCCAGCTTCCTCTTAGTACCAACAGGAACATCATCTTCTACCTCTACCACATCAGGATTACCTACAGTTGTAGAATCAGTTGATGCCGATGCTGCTGAATTGGATGGCGGTGTTACTAAATTGGTTGCAAGACATCAACGAGTTTGAGGACGAGAACCCATAGATTAAGATGCTGCAGCAGCTTGAGATCCACTCGAAGCACCAGGAGCTGACATTGCTCACTTCTTGCTGTTCATTTTAAAAGCAAAGCACCATCAAAAGATATTAGTACTCAGTGAATGCAAAAGAGTAACAAGAAGGCACAATTAGTATCAAATATCTAGAACTCTAATCCTCTGAGCCTCCACTAGCTTACATGGCAAAGTATTCTAGTGTGTTTGTGTTGAGAAAGCAGCCTATGTCAAGATAGTAGATACATAGAGAACTTGTCTACGTATTCCCATTTCAGTTATAAAAATGTTATTCGCATTGAAAGCAACCAAGGCCATTAGCATCTCATGATCATAATCCTGGGACTGGGAAAGAGAATGAAGTTTGATGAACATGTAAGTTATATGTGTTGCCCCAAACCGTTAGATGGGGGAAACAGCGCAAACAAACACAAACGGGATACGATTATAGAGTACAATGTATAGCTCGTGCAGGATATTATTCTTATCTAGAAAGTAGAAACCAACATCCCAAGCACTGGAACGGACCATTTATGCCATTACTCACCAAAGTCCCCAGCGGGCGGCCTTTGGCCCTTGGCGATCCAAATCCCCTTGGTGGTCTGCTGCCTGCATCAATGCCACCAAGAGTCCAAGAGTTAACACCAAAATTTGAGATCTAGGGAAAGGGATGTGCCAATACCTCCTGGACGCCTAGAATCACGGCGAGGTGGAGCCACGGAGGAGTAGGAGGCGGGAACGTGAGGTGCCGGAGCAGAGCACGGCCGGGGACCTGGGGACGGCACCGGCGCACAGCGGCGGGAGCGCGGCCTCGCGGGTGGCGGGACGCTTGCAGGAGGGGCGTGGCGTCGAGGCTGCGCGGGACGGCCTCACGGCTAACGGCCAAATGGCGGCGGGGTAGGGGACTGCTGGACGGCTGCGTGTGCGGGAACGGGACTGCACCACTGCGGGGCAGGGGGCTGCCTGGCAGTGGCCACCTGGCGCCTGTGGTACGAACTGTTGTTTGTTGCGCTTATATACGTAGGGTTACTAATGGGCTTCTACTGGGCCGAGTTATTTCGAGCCCCGATGGATAACCGCGGATAATTTTACAAACCAGCACCAAAACCGTGGTATTTCGGGTATCCGAATCCGAAAAACCGTGGGCAAAAATTAGGAACCGAAACCAAAACTCACGGACCCGAAACTCGCGGATATCCGACCCGAAATCGATCCGCTGCCAACCTTATATCTACCTTGTGGTAGATGGTTAGCTTATATATCTTGGATCCATCACCAGCCCACCTGTATATCTAACCGGCCCATAGTGGCCCATGAACTTCCACGACACAAAAATAAATGTGTATAATGCTGGTTGTTGATTTTTGCTGCCCGCCAACGTCGTGCTAAGCTCCATGCAGGAAAGAACATCAGCAAGCAACAAATGGCCCCATAATCATGCTGTAGCAAATAAATATATTTTATGACCCTATAAACACGTGTGATGGTAGTATTTTTTTCACCTTTATCCGGTAATATTTACTTTTCTTTTTCAAAAGAAAATATGAGTCATATTCAACGTTTTGAGACACTAGATCCAATATTTTTTCAAATATAGTTCATATCTGGTTCAACATTTTCTGAAAATTGGTTTTAACATTTTGAATCAACTAGTTTAACATTTCTTCAAATCAAGTTCAACATTTTGAATAAACTAGTTCAACATTTTTTTAAAAAAAATGATTCAACATTTTTAAACAACTAGTTCAACATTTTTCTTCAAATACTGTTCAACATTTATTCTAATCATGCTCAACATTTTAAATCAACTATTTCAACATTTTTTTAAATCTGGTTCAACATTTTTAATCAACTAGTTCAACATTTTTTTCAAATCTGTTTCAACATTTTGAATCAACTCGGTCAACATTTATTCAAATCTGGTTCGATATTTTGAATAAACTAGTTCAATATTTCTTCAAATCAGGCCCAACATTTTAAATTAACTAATTCAACATTTCTTCAAATCTAGTTCAGCATTTTGAATCAACTAGTTAAACATTTATATCGCAATGTTGCAATAGTATACCTAAATTGTTGAAGTAGTATAATAAAAATGTTGAACCAACATATTTAAAATGTTGATATTTTAAAATAAAAATAATATAGTCATATTGGATCGATCTCATTTTGTTGAAGAAATTCTAAAGAATATCACGGTTCAAACGGAATTGAAATTGGATGCACCATTAGGGAGAAAGTCGTATTTGAAATTCGGAAATCGTCCAATCACCGGCAATAGCCTGGCAGGCTGCCACCTATCCAGACCAACCTCCAGGGTGTAGCGTGCTTGCACGTGCTCTGAACTACTGACGAGCCGGCCGGCCAACCTTCTGCCTCTCCTAACGCGCCCGCATATGATTAGCTACGGAAGATGGATAGGAAATCCGCAGACATAAGAGCCTGCCTCTTTGGGCTTGTAGTTCTAGCCTTGTAGGCCTGACTGTTCGGTGAAGAATTTCAGACGAGGACCGAGGAACATGAATTTGGAGAAATCTCTGATCAAAATACTTCATTGTTGTTGGATTTTTATTCGGAAAAACCTCTGATCAAAATACTTCATTTTTGTTGGAATTTTATTCTCTCTTTCTCTTCACAGTTCATTTTTTTGTTGGAATTTGGTTCTCTCTCTTCACAGTTCATGGCTCCTTCATTTCATACAAGGTCCTAATGTTTGAGGCAGCTTAGAACTTGTGTGATGCATAAGAATCCATTGAGGTTCTATTTGTTTCACTTTGTAGATTGCAGACTGTAACTCGCAGGAATCAAACAATCTTGCAGGTTGCTACAATCTACAAGAATCTGCGAGCTCGAACAAACAAGACGTGAGGCATGATGATTCAGTTGGCTCCATAATGTCCTGTACTTGATTGATATTTGAGAACAGCTGGGTGATTGTCCTGAAGCAAACAACTTTCCCTTTTCACCTAGTCGAGCCTTGATCACACAAGAAGCGAGAAAGATTTAGGCAATTTTTACAGGATAACCTTACCCCAAGTAGTCAATAATCCCGAACTTCTTGTAAGCGACTGTAGAATCTTAAATCCACCCCAATTTTCTTCAAAAAAATATTTCATTTATACTTGGCACAAAATGTCGATGCAATTACAGTCATAGGATAAAGCAGGGCCGCCGATGGACGGCAGCCCAACAAGCGTATACACACAGATCAGAAAGCTAAGCGAGGAAGAAGAGGCCATCCGGCCGGCTCGCTGGTCCGGTTTCCTCACGCGGATGGGAGCACCTTCTTGACGATCTCGTCGCTGAGCGAGGCGATCTGTGCGTCGAGCGCCTTGACGGCCTCCTCCTTCTGCGCCTCGAGGTTGGCGAGCGCCTCGACGAGCTCGGCCTCGACGCGGCGGCGGCCCTCGTCCAGCTTGGCCTCCAGCTCGGCGGTGGTCTCCTTCTTCATCTTGTTGAGCGCCGCGGCGATCTCGGCGCGCGCGGCCTTCATGATGGCGGCCGCCTGCTCCTCCAGCTGCTTGACCTCCTCGGAGGCGTCCTTGACGTCGCCAAGCTCGCCGCGGATCTTGGCGTCCCGCTCGTCCATGAACTTGCCGAGCGGCGTGAAGTAGAGCTTGTCCAGCGCCACCATGAGCAGCAGGAACTCGGTCGCGATCGCCGGGAGCGTCAGGTTGAAGTCGAAGAGCGCCGCCTTCTCCATCTGCTCCGCCAGCGCCGGGAGCGGTGCGGCCGCCACCGCCGCCGCCGCCGTCGCCAGCAGCCGCGGGAGCTGCTGCGCCAGGGGCCGCCGCGCCCGCGCCGAGCTGGGCGAGGACGAGGAGGAGGCCATCGGCTTCAGGAGCGGCGCCGCGCGGCGCGGGGAGCAGGAGGTGGTGGCCGCAGCCATCAGAGCCGTCGCCATGGGTGCGAGGCGGGGAGCCGGAGGGGTGGGTGTGGAAGAGCGGCGGCTAGCTCAGTGGAGGGGTGGTGGGGAGAGACGGAGGGGGGAGGCGGGCGACCGGCTATCTATCCGAACGGGTTGGGTTGTGGTGGCCGATGAACGGCGGCCACACGATGCCGATGCTCGCTTCACTACCACGAGTGCATTCCCTTCCCGATATTCCTTCCAATAGTTTCGAGCCCTTCCACACGCCCGCACGCTCGTTTTGTGGCCTCGCTCCGGATGTTCCTGGGCCGAATTCCTTCCCTTACTCCAGGAATACGTGGGCCATGCATTTTCGAGCCCAGAAGAATCGGAAACAAACGGAACGGGAAATTCCCGAACCATTTTCATCGCGTCAGAATTTCTCAACCGAAACGACAAGCACACGTCATTAACCAACGAGAAAGGTTCCGGTGCTCCGGGTGCTTGGGGTGCTCCCATGCACGCGGCCACTTGCATCCGTCGGATGCATCATCCATGGTGCAGGTGAATCTAACGTGGGACTGTGCTCAATTTCCATAAAACACGAGGGCAAGATGCAAAACGATGTATGATGCACCGATCCCTTTGTGCTCAATTTCCATAAAACACTAGGGGCAAGATGCAAAATGACGTATGATGCACGCTCCCTCACCTGCCCCGTGGATGATGCATCCGACGGATGCAGGTGGTCGGGTGCATGGGAGTACCCCAAGCATCCAGAGCACATGAACCTTTCTCATTAACCAACTTCCACTCTCCATCGTCCAACTCATCCTACTCCAAAAATCCAACGTCTCCGGCTCACACCACATCATCGATCCGTGTCCCACCTATCTCGACCAATCCCGTCCCACAATACCTCTATATTAACTCCCCTTCCCCAGCCCCACTACACGCCGAGAGAAGCTTCCTCGCGACACCAACCAAATCGTCCCCTATTTCCCTTGCCCCTGAAGCGAGCACGATCCCCAATCCAATGGCGCTCAAGGCCGAGAAGAAGCCGGCGGGCGAGGAGGAGGAGGAGATGCCCGCAGGGAAGAAGCCCAAGGCGGAGAAGCGCCTACCGGCGAGTAGGGAGGGCGGCAAGGAGAAGGGGAAGAAGAAGGCTAAGAAGGGTGTGGAGACCTACAAAAACTACATCTTCAAGGTGCTGAAGCAGGTGCACCCAGACATCGGCATCTCCTCCAAGGCCATGTCCATCATGAACTCATTCACCAACGACATCTTCGAGAAGCTGGTGCAGGAAGCCGCGCGCCTCACCCGCTACAACAAGAAGCCCACTATCACCTCCCGGGAGATCCAGACCTCCGTACGCCTTGTCCTCCACGGGGAGCTCGCCAAGCATGCCGTCTTCGAGGGCGCCAAGGCTGTCACCAAGTTCACCACCAACTAAGCGAGCTGCGGCGTCTACAAATTTGTTAGATCTATTCCTTCCTTTTGTACCCGGATGCGGTATGTGCTGTGAAATTATCGATGTTTTCGATGAATAACCGACAAATGCGGGTAGTAGCTGCTTGCCTGCTTTGTAAATCATGCCGAGTTGTGATGAACGTCTTGAATTTGAACCGATATGTACTATTGCTTGTTATAAAGAGTTTTATGTCATTATAAGACTCGAAACAGCTTCGCCGATTTACCGTTCCAAACATCAGCTTTGTGAAATTGCAACTTGAAGCATTAGGACCTCGACAATTCTACCATTTGGACATTTTTATCCTTGGTCCCATGTGTCATCGGGGCATTTAATTTTTTGAGTAAAATGCACCAGTGGTACACGAACTTGGCAGCGAGTGTCATCCAGGTCCCCGAACTTCCAAAATGCACATTTGAGTCCCTAAACTTGTTAATCAGTTAACGAGTTCACGTGACTTCCAAATCCCCATAGCCTGTGTTAAATGGCATGCGTGGCATGCTGACTATGTGGTCACGTGAAATTGACATGTGAGGCCCACATGTTAGGTCCACCTATCTTCTCTCATCTCTCTCTTTCTCTGCCTTTCTCTCTCTTCCTCATCGGCTGGGCGGCCCGCCATGTGCCCCAACGTGTCAACCACGCTGGCCACCGATGCCGACACCGAGCTCACAAAGATTCAGGCCCCACGGGCCACCATAGCCTCGATCCTCTCGGTCACTCCCTGCCAAGCCCCTCCTCGCGACGCTCCGCTGTGTGTCCGCGCTTGCCGAAGAGGCGACGCCACACATGGACTAGGCTGACGCCCGATCTTGGTTAGCCACGGCAACAACATCTTTCTCCGGATGGATGGCACCCGGTCTGTTGGCATGTGATTAACTGGGCTCAAGGATCAGTGATCTAGAGAGGAACGGAGAGGATCGCTAGCTGTTCGCCGGAGACGATAGGTAGGAGCGTGCCTGGTGACGGATATCCGAATTAGGGATATCCTAGTGCCTGGTGACGGATATCCGGATTAGAGATATCCTAAGCCATCAGTAAGCCTAAAATTACGAAAGGATCAAGAGGCGAAGCGGATTGGCCGGGCGAGAGGCCGCCACCCTCACTGCCCCACTGGTCGATGACGCTCGAGGTCGTGGCCCGGGAACCAAGGAAGACAGACCCTAAAACTAGCCCAAGGCGCCAGGCGAGGGTCTAGGCATAACGATGGGCCAGGCCTATCACATACCTAGGCCTGCCTGATGTGACAACCGCAGCTAAGCCCGTGTGGGCTGGGGCGGGAAAAACGTGGGCGGATCAGTCGGGCGCACCGCCATCCGTGCTTCGAAGAATAAGACAACCGTCCCAGGACGAAGACCCCAGTCGAGAACGGCGCTGAGGCACCATGACCAAATCACGCCCGGTCAAGTGTGATTCTCCATCATGACGCTGTCAGGCGAAATGACTGGGAACAGGCGCTCCCCCAGATACATGTAGGGGTCAGGTTCAACAACCAAGGCGACCGGAGGAGCGGGTTCTGACGGAGATCCCGGCGGATATCTAGCGGAAAAAGACCCCGACTACCAGATGGGCCCCACGATCACCAATCAGGGGGAGAGCGCCCGACTGGACGGACCTACAGTGTAATCCTTCTCATGGGCCAGGTATATAAGGACATGCGGGGTGGGGGGGGCAAAAGAGAGAGGATTCGACCTCCAATAGAACACACTCACATACGCATACACCGTTTGTAACCTCGTACTGTAAACTTGAGCTCTCGAGCTCGGGAATAAAGAACTCACATCATGAACTAGACGTAGGGTAATTTACCTAAACCAGTATAATTTTGAACCAGTATAATTTTCATGTGTCTCGCAAGCTAACCCATCCAAGGATTGACGCGGAAAATCTTCATTAGTTGACGCTGAAAATCTTCATTAGTTGACGCTGCGGAAAATCTTGATTAGTTGACGCTACTCAATGTCAGACACCTCGGTGTACTGGTGTGTTTGCTCGAAGCGAGCACGCCGCCCACCCCATTTATGATTTAACGACCTGGTGACCGAGCTAGCCGGTGCGTTGGCCGCGTGGACGAGCTCCGCGAAGGCCGCAGGCGAGGCGAGGTGCACCGCGGGTCGCCCACTCCTGCTAGTTTCGCGGCCAATGAGGGATGAGGACAGGACCTTCCGCCGCGCCACCCGACCTCGCCCCACTGCCGCGCCGTAAAGTTTGCCCTGCCTCCGCGCTGCCCGACCTCGCCCTGTCCGCCACGGTTGCTGGCGAGCACCTCCTCCCTTCCATGGTCGCCGACGAGCACCTCCCCTCTACCCCCGTCCTGCCTCTCTTGTGCTCCATCCTCTGCTCCCCGCCCGCCTCCCACCCAGGCGCGGATTAGTGCGGGCGGACGACGATGCACGGGCAGACAGCATCTGGGGCCACAGGATGGCGGCGGACGCAGAGTGCGCGGCCAGTGTTCGGGGCGACGGCGGCGTCCCGGAGGAGCGGACGGTGGCCGGGGCTAGGGCCGGAGCCTAGTGCGGACGTCCGGGACTGCAGGATTGGAGAAAAGAGATGGTGCTGACAGGCGGGTCACGTGTGTCAGGACGCGTAAGCATCCTAGTCAGCGTACAACGCATGCTATTTAACATGGGTTATGGAAATTTGGATATCACGTGAACCGATTAGCAAGTTTAGGAATTTCATTGTGCATTTTAGAGTTCGGGACGTGGAGCCGCCGCCTCGTGAGGTGGCCGTAAGCACCGGCAAGAAGAACATCCAGACTAGTGACGAGATCCTCCAAGGGCCCTGACCAATGTCAGAACGCCACCGTCGCCGGCAGTGGGGCAGGAGCAGCTGTCGGCGTCGTCGACAACGGCGCCCAACTCGAGCCTCGACTTGGCTAGCGGCGGCGGCAGCCTGCCGCGGGGTCCAGCCTCTCCTTCGACTGCTTCCAGTTCGCCACCCGGGCCGCGGCCGCATGCTCTCCGTCGGTGCCGATGCCGGCGCTGCGGCCGCACAGGTCAGGGGACACGGTAGGGGCGGTGTGCAAGACGACACACGCGGCATCCACGTCCGCGGCGGCACCGCTTGGGACCCGGGACTTCAAGCTGCTGCAGCGAATGGAGGAGGGGGAGCGCGCGGCGTGCCGAGAAGACGGCGGCGAATCGTAGGAGGTGAAAAGCTGGTTGAGGAGGGCCGAGGTGGGGAAGGAGATGACACGTGGGACCGAGGGCATAACTGTCAAGTGGTAAGAAAAATCAAACTGACAGCATTTGGAGTAGGCGAGTAGCAAATCGGCTAATCGATTGTTTGGAACGGCAAATTGGCGAAGCCGAATGCTTGGTGTCCTATACCTACAAGTTTTTCAACTTGTGGGCGTGCCTGAAACTCCTGCACTTTGTTTAATTAAATTAAAATGAAACATATACAGGAACGATTCCCAGAGCTAGATCTGAACTAGTATCAGATTTTGATACGTAATCTTACACTTTCACTAAATTACTCGTATCTTGACAGATTCTACGCGGAAGATTGATTTTTTGGACATGGCCTAAGGACGCAAAAGCGCGCAGGACACCTTCCATTTGGAAATCCTATCCATCTTTCGGAAGGTGGATAGAAGTGATAACTTTCAATATTTGAGATCCGTGCAACGACTGAGGTTCGTCAGATCTGCATCAAATCAAAATCATAGCCTTTACTCCTCTCTCCTCCCCTACCTGCACTACCACCACCGTGCCGCAGCCTACCGCCGGAGCCAGAGAAGAAAGTTGAAAAAATGTTGAACCAAATTTTCTTTGAAAAATGTTGGTGCAACTTTTTTTCGAAAAAATTTGGATTCAATTTTTTCTAAGAAATAGCCAACTTTTTTTGAATAAATGTTGTTTCAACTTTTTTCAAGAAAATTCTAGTCCAACTTTTTAAAAAAAATTAACAATATTTTTTTAGTTAAATAGGCTTTTGGTTTGCAGCGTACTAGAATAGGTTTGTTGGATCTTACTACACTTTATAGTTTCATCCCTTAACTATCTTCCGGTAGACATATAGTAGCCCATTCCATAAGATTAACCATTTTCTTCCCTCGCAGTTCCCGATTCCCAACATTTTACTGCTTTCTGTTTTAGAGCCTGTGTTGGTTTATGAGCACATTTGCTACTGAAGAATGTTCTTCAAGTTGTCTATTTGTGTCTGAACTCTGGGTGTTTGGATCCTGGAGTTAAAGTTTAGTCCGTGTCACATCGGATATTCGGATGCTAATTAGGAGGACTAAACATGAGCTAATTATAAAACTAATTGCAGAACCCTGGGCTAAATCGCGAGACAAATCTATTAAGTCTAATTAATCCATCATTAGCGAATGTTTACTGTAGCACCATATTGTCAAATCATGGACTAATTAGGCTTGATGGATTCGTCTCGCGATTTAGCCTAGGGGTTGTGAAATTGGTTTTGTAATTAGCCTATATTTAATACTCCTATTAGTACCTAAACATTCGATGTGATAGAGACTAAAGTTTAGTCCGGGATTGAACATCCGAAATGTATTCAGGTTGTCATATGCCTGATCTCGCGAATCGCGATTGCTGTTGCAACTAGTGAACTTGTGAGCAGAAGTTGAATTTTTAGCTTCTTACTTTCGACCTCTGCTACCACGTCAGTTGAAAAATTGCCGTGCATTGTGTTCTATTGGCTAAGACACGTTTGCAACGAAGCAAAGATTGTTAAAGATTTTTCGTACATGAAGGCCAAGAAGAGAAGATTGTTGAAGATTTTATTAATTAAAGCCTACTAATATAATATTGCTAAAGATCTTTTTAATTAAAAAACCTGCTATTTGCAGAGATATTCTTGATAAAATCCTGCTATTGCTACATATTGCTTAATGTCTGCTAAGAGAAGATTGCTAAAGATTTTCTTAATTAAAGCCTGCTAACACAATATCTCTAAAGATTTTCTTAATTAAAGCCTGCTAAGATAAGATTGTTAAAGATTTACTATTAATTAAAGGCTGCTAAGAGAAGATTGCTGAAGATTTTTCTCCACTATTAAAGGCTGCAAAGAGAATATTGTTGAAGATATTTTGGCCTGTTTGTTACTCTTGCTAAAGTTTAGTAGCTAAAATTTGCTAAACTTTAGTTGCTAATTTTTGCTAGCAAAAATTGTTTGGATACTCTTGCTAAAAGGCATTTAATAAGCTGTAAAAAAACCTATCTACCCTTATTAAAGGTGCACAGGAGGAGGGAGACAAGCAATAAATGAGGGGTATAGGTTGTCCAGCTCACCTTTTAGCAAGTTTTAGCAACAAAAACTTGCTAAAGTGCTAAACTTTAGCAACTCAACTTTAGCAAGTTTTAGCAAGGGTGTTTGGCAGTTTAGCAGCTAAAAGTTGTTAAAGCAACTAAAGTTTAGCAAGGTGGAACCAAACACCCCCTTTAGAGACCATTTAGGGGGTGTTTGGATACTGTGTGCTAAACTTTAGCAGTGTCACATCGGATATTCGGATGCTAATTAGAAGGACTAAACATGAGCTAATTATAAAACCAATTACAGAATTCCTATGCTAATTCGCGAGACGAATCTATTAAGCCTAATTAATCCATCATTAGCAAATGGTTATAGCACCACATTGTCAAATCATGGACTAATTAGGCTTAATAGATTCGTCTCGCGAATTAGACTCCATCTGTGCAATTAGTTTTGTAATTAGTCTATATTTAATACTTCTAATTAACATCCAAACATCCGATGTAACAGGTGCTAAATTTTAGCACGGGGTATCCAAACACCCCCTTAGGGCCTGTTTGGCAACCACCTATTAAAGTTTAACACCCGTCACATCGGATGTTGGATGCTAATTAGGAGTATTAAATATAGGCTAATTATAAAACTAATTGCACAGATGGAGTATAATTCGCGAGACGAATCTATTAAGCCTAATTAGTCCATGATTTGACAATGTGGTGCTACAGTAACCATTTGCTAATGATGGATTAATTAGGCTTAATAGATTTATCTCGCGAATTAACACAGGGTTCTGCAATTAGTTTTATAATTAGCTCATGTTTAGTTCTCCTAATTAGCATCCGAACATCCGATGTGACACTGTTAAAATTTAACACCTCGTATCCAAACACCCCCTTAGTAACTTGCTCAGATTTGTGCACCATAGCGGGTTTCTGAATCAGTGTCCAAGGACAATCCCAAATAGCTCTTGGCTTACTTTCAGTTTTAGGCACTGCCCGCCCAACTTTCAGTTTGAGATACTTGGATTGCCCGCCCACAGCACCGTCGCTAAATTCTGGAGCGGGAAACTTCCCGCTAAAATGTGAAATTCCCAAGCACCACGACTTTCAGATGAAGGTATCCGAATTTTCCCAAAGAAAATTTTCTTCAAACTAACTAAAAGTTCCATCAGCGAACCTAGGAACCAGATGGTTGAATTCCATCCCCCAGGAATTCATCGAAATCTAGGCCTTGCTAAATTTCAGGCATCTAGTAACTGCAGCAAAAATGGAAAGTTGAGCGCACTACTTGCAAGGAATTTCTCGTTTCTCACGGGGAATTTCATTTCCCAATTTCTTACATGCAAATCGAATTCATTGGACACCACGGATAACTCGAAATCGCCGATCACGGATGAAAAATTACTACATCCAAATTGCAAAATCACAGGTAAATGAGAGAAATCATGCACACCATGTTAACTTAAACTAGGCATTTCTTCCATTGAAAAACACAGATCATAAGTTACAAGACTGGTTCATCTCCAAGCACCACTTTCCCCGCATCTACAACCTAAACACCTCAGGTAACAGGAAACGGCGCCAGACATCGGATCTGAGTCCACCCTCTAAGCCTTCTTGGGGGACTTGGCAGCCTTCTTCGGCGACTTGGCCTCCTTGCTCCCGCCGCTGGACGCCTTCTCTGCCGTCTTCTTGGGCAGCAGGACCGGGTTGATGTTGGGGAGGACGCCGCCGTGGGCGATGGTGACTCCGGCGAGCAGCCTCCCGAGCTCCTCGTCGTTGCGGATCGCCAGGAGCACGTGGCGGGGGATGATGCGGGTCTTCTTGTTGTCCCTGGCAGCGTTCCCGGCGAGCTCAAGAACCTGGTCACGCAAGGAAGCAAAAGGCGAATCAGCACCGAGATTAATACGACGTTGCAAAATAAGATTGAACACATGACTTCATTTCAGGGGCAGATAGGAATGTTGCTTACCTCAGCGGCCAGGTACTCGAGGACGGCGGCGAGATAGACGGGAGCGCCTGTGCCGACGCGCTGCGCGTAGCGACCCTTCTTGAGGTAGCGCCCGATGCGGCCGACGGGGAACTGGAGCCCGGCCTTCACGGACCTCGACACCGACTTCTTCCTCGGGCCGCCGGCCTTGCGCCCGGCCGCTCCCTTCTTCACCTTGCCGCCCGCTCCGGTACCGGTGGCGTCCATGGCAGCGGCTGCGCTTCGAGTGACTTATCGGGAGTAGGAAAGGCTCGAGAGATCGGAGGAATGCGAGATTGCGAGGTGATCTGCCATCGAAGGCGACGCCGCGTATTTAAACGGCGCGGGCGGAGGAGGTTGGTGGGCCCGTCGATCCGCGTACGAGGGCAACGAGCGGTCAGATCTGGAGGCGCACGGACGGTTGCGATGGAGCCCGCGGGGCACGATCCGTGGGAGGGGTAGCTCGGCCAATCAGGTGCGAGCAGATTCCGGGAGCACCGAAACATTGCGCCTCCAGTCTCCCGCCCACGGGAATAGGATTTTCGGCAACACGCGCCCGGCAGCAGGCGGGGGTGTTTGGATACACGCCGGTACCATATGTGGCATCGAATATTTGAATATTAATTAGGAGTATTAAATATAATTTAATTATAAAATTAATTACACAGATTGAGTCTAATTTGCGAGATGAATCTATTAAGTCTAATTAGTCTATGATTTGACAATATGGTACTACAGTAACCATTTGCTAATGATAGATTAATTAGCCTTAATAGATTCGTCTCGCGAATTAGACTCCATCTGTGCAATTAGTTTTGTAATTAACTCACATTTAGTCCTCCTAATTAGCATCCGAACATCCGATATGACCCTGCTAAAGTTTAGCATCTCGTATCCAAACACCCCCGAAAATTTTAACAGCGAAAAGTGGGAACCAGTAAAAAGCCAGGTAAGCCACAACGGGAGGATTGCCAGATTTTTATTTGTCCCTGTTCCCTACCCGTGAAAGTTTGAAAGAAATTGAGACTCATTGAAGAACTGAAAAACTTTTCATAATTTCTTTCCGAAAAATAGAACAAGGAACTCTAGGGAAGAATGTGGAGAAGATAGGAAAAACTTCAAAACATAAGTTGGAACCAACGAAAAAATCGTGAATTTTTTTTAAAAATATTCAGCAAAAATAATCGGAGAGAAGAAGGTAGCAAATAGAGAAGAAATGTTAACATAAAAAGATGATTGTTGGCTACATACCACGAAACAGTGACCGTCGTAGTTGTTGGACCTAGGGTGAGTAGGAGCTCGGCAATATGCATTGAGCACCGTGAGCAAAAAAAATGGCTCATCTCGACCCTCCCGTCCTCATATGCTAAAAGACACATGCGCCCTTGCCTTTCATGGAAATTACAAAAACTTTGGCACTTGCCTTATCCATGCGCTATGCTCTCTCGTGGCGGCGTGGGGTGGAGGCGCGCTGATACAGTATGGACGTCGGTGTGGGATGAAGACAAGCCGATGCGGGCGGACCTGTTGTGGAAGGTATGGGGAGAACCGGCACGACATAATAGTGCACGCGACGAAGGGGTAGAGAATAAGGGTCGAAGTCATGACGGCGCAGGGGAGGCGGGCAATGTGGAGGCTCAGGTGAACCGAAGAAAGAGAAGGAGGAGGAAATAGGAAAAAAGATAGGAAGAACAAGGAACCGGAAGCAAGAGGGAAGAAAAAGGAAAAAAAATAAATTCGAATAAAAGAAAATGAGAAAAGGGAAGAAGAGGAAGACGGTGGGGCCACTACCATTTTGTCCTATAGCTAAGGGCACTCTGGACATTTCACATATTTCCTTCTTAAAACCGTAAGAGAAGCTATTTGAAGAAGAGGGAGGTTGTGGGACCACTACCATTTTATCCTGTAGCTAAGGGCACTTTGGACATTTCGCATATTTCCTTCTTAAAACCGTAAGAGAAGCTACTTGAAGAAGAGGGAGGTTGTGGAGCCACTACCATTTTGTCCTGTAAATAAGAGTACTTTGGACATTTTACATATTTCCTTCTTAAAATTGTCTTACGTGGCATACGTAGAACATGCACGGAATACAATGGGAGCACTTGAGATGGTTAGCCAAAAAAAATTCTAGTTCTTCATTAAAATGTATAAACATTGCCTTTCCCAAATAAAACATGACGTTTTGAGGTTAATTAAAGCAGTACCAAAGAGTCATATCACGTTCTGTTGGTAAGTTATTCAGAATGTAATGGAAGATACTCAAGAATAAAATGCTAAGATGAGAACTCCTGCTGCTCCAGCTCCTTCAAGGAATCCAAACGATTTAGGGGTCAATGGTGGTTGGTGGAATAATAATATTTCAGTCCAATTGACATAAATGTGAAGCTTTGATTTGACACGTACAACCAGCAATACACATGTATACCGAATTTCAAAGTTTTTGTTTCAGATCTATACTTTCCCGTATCGTCATCAGAAATTCAGAACCGAAAGAGGTGGTGTCAGCATTGTTGCTGTGTCCACCATTATTCATCGCATTATTACACTTACAAAACATTGATTTGATTGATCTCACGGGAAAGACTACATGGGCAACATCTTGGTTAGAGAAGGCTGCCGTTGCAATACGATATACATTCTCCACGTGGTGATTGCACTGAAAGATTCACCGTTCCAACCAATGAAGATATTTTTCCTCACGGCGAATATACATATCACGTCGTATATTCAGCATTTATTTCAACATATTTGTAGCTCAGATCACAGCCCCATGCCTTTCCATTTCCTCCTCCACTCCCTGTCAATAACACAATCAACAGAAATGGTAATGACAATATAGTGATTTTGTAAAGTACGAGTTGAGACGGAGCACCAAATAATCTCGTAGAAAAATAAAGGGTAAAATATGACATCAGCATTCCAAACTTGAATCCAATTGTTTAAGCATTTGTTCAATTCATATGATGCCAGTTTGGTCTGCCTGGGGCCTGGCCACTGTGTTGACTTGGTAGCATAGCTAATCACATGAAGCAATACTGCAATAGGAAATCTATGCTGGCTGCAGAGGGCCTGGTTATGAACCAGATGTTTTGGACAGATGCAACCATAAATAAACACTACGATAATCTTCAATTAGAATATGCAGTATAGAAGCTGAAAGCTTACCAACTGATATATCGATGTTCACAGTACCATGGACATCTCCAGCATCTTTGAGATACTTGCTAGCAGCGGATCTAAAAAAGGAGTAGGCATTTAGATCCTAACAGTATGAGGTAAAGAACTTGTTTGCAATCCTAATCTATTTAAAGTGACCGAAATGATGAAATGCGAATTTACTATGCAATCAAAGCTTCTCTAACCTGTCAAAGGGTAGTGGTTGACCATTTTTCATTAGTGGAATAGCTCCCAGAGAAATATCAAGTCGATTTGCGTCAAACTGAATGCCTGAATAGCCAACTGAGCAAGCAATACGTCCCCAATTTGGGTCTCTTCCGAACACAGCGGCCTGACATAAATAACATAATCATTCTGGCCTTCTGTGGCAATGAATGAAAAGAAGACTGCTACAGCTGATATACTAAGTGAAATGCAAAAATTGGCAGAAACGACATTAGCATACTTTAACCAGAGAAGAAGATGCTACTGCACGAGCAATTTTAGCAGCTTCTGCCTCATTGTTGGCACCACTTACAGTAACCTGCATAGGAAAAGGCACATGAGAACATTATGTCATATTCCAGGAAAACCAAGAAAGGACCTATATAGTGCACACTGCAATTCACTTTTTGGATAAGTAAAATTGTTTGTTAAAGCTTAGAAACCCAGCCATCATGTTCAAAATAACAAGCAATCATTTACCTCGATTAAGCACGTTGCACCCTCACCATCCCACGCAATGGATTTTGCAAGACCTTGCATTACCTACATGAAAGGAATACGTCAGCATCTTCCCCTTAATTAACAGGTAAAATATATGCTGCTAGGGGGGAAAAACTAGGATGCAGAAATGTGTTACTGAGAACAATATAAAGTTTACATTGGTGATTGGTCTATTCACATGTAAATTAGAGGGAAAAACAACTGGCTTAAAAAATATAGTTGTGCCACATTAAAGTACATCTGCGTATAAGCACTTGCTGACAGACATGAAAATATTAATGAACAGTGGGGAGCACTTACTGCATCTAGGCATGCTTGGAACTGTTGAGCCTCCGTGCTGTCAAGACTGAGAATTCCAGATAAACCAGATAACCCACTTGCCATAGCAATAACACAGTCATTGGTACTTGTATCACCATCCACCTTCAGGATTAAGGCACAACATGATTATTGGTTTCTATGTGTTCTGTCAGTGAGATTGCCACATTTGCAAGAAAATTAAGTCTTGTTGCAAGAAAAAGGTCTATTACTTTAAAACTACCTATTGCAATATTAATATGAACAGTATGACAAACAAAATTGTGGTGTCCTCTCACCCTTAATAACAATCTGGGATTTTTATGTGCACATATGCCATACAGTAGCCCTTTAGAAGCAATTGGCATGTGACTGTTTACACATGATCGATACAATATACAAAGAGTGGAGACTCACCGTAATTTGGTTGAAACTTCTACTCACTGACGTTCGGACCATTTCTCTCCAGACATCACTGCTGACTTGAGCATCAGTGGTTAAAACCTATAATAGAAAAAATGTCCGTTATGCTTGCTACATGCCTCCATAGAGGAAGGGAGAAGGAGTTCTAAAGGGAGAAACGGAGGGTAGGAACATACACCGAGCATAGTTGCCATATTTGGGTGAATCATTCCAGAACCTTTAGCCATTCCTCCTATTCTGATAGCCACTCCTCCAATCTAGTTTTCAACAAGAATTGAAGGCAACGAAAATCACATAATGCCACAATAAAACTCCAATGGAAGAACATTACAAGTAAACCAAGAGAATAAAACCTCAGTCTGGACAGCAATGCTCTTGCTAACAAGGTCTGTAGTTGTAATAGCCACAGCAGCAGAATTCGCACTAATGAAGAAGGGATCTTAGGTTAGTGATGATTATCATGAAAAAAAATTAAAATTTAAAGGCTTGAGCAATAATGCTACTCATAACTGAATGTTAGTTACCCCTGAACTGAAGAAGACAGCGAGCCCACAAGACTAGGCAGTGAATTTAAAAGTGCCTCCTGCAATACCAAAGCCCAGATATCAGACAGGCACTGGACTATATCATACTAACATCAATGGACTACTGTGAAAAAAGTAGCTGAGCAATCACTTCATACTGGATGTATCTTCGCGTACCTTCTTTATTCTTTGACCAATGACACCAGTAGACTGAATAAGTATGTTATCTGTGCTCACATTGAGAAGCTGCAACAGAAGTTAGGGGGTCAAAAATAAATAGCAGTCAAATGACTTTTGTTGCGAATAGACAGCTAAAAGGGCAGGGCCTTGCCTTGGCAACAGCATCTGCACTATCAACTGCATCCTGATAGCCAAGATCACCCTGATAGGCAATCATTTAGAGACGATAGGTCAATATCAGTCATGGAGTATAGAGTTACCATATACAGTTCACAACGGATACTGATGAGTAGGACAGATATGGTTCTTAAAAACACTTACAGTTGCAGCATTTGCTTGTCCAGCATTAATTAACACAGCACGGCCCTATAGAACATAGTGTTGTGTAAAGATAATAAATCAATAAGTGATTACCCCAAATTGTATGGGGGAAGTTCTGCAATTTGAAGGCAGATGAGAGGAAGCATTAACTTACAGTTTTCGATGTACTGAGGACGTTCTTACAATACAAAACAGGTGCGGCTGCAACGACGTTTGTAGTAAAAGCTCCTGAAAGGAGATCAGCATAAGAACTAAGCCTAACTAACAACTAACCAAGCATATAAAATCAGAGGCCAATACACCCTGTAACATCAGAAACAACAGCATATCTGATTGCTCAATGCATCCAAATCCAAATGAGCAGACACCTAGCGCACTAAAGCAGCATTCAGAAACTAAGAGAACATCTTGCTACCTCTGCCATGCTAGCGAACGGAGGAGCTCACACTCATACCTGCTACGGTGGCGTCGACGTCGCAGGCGACCAATGCCAAGTCGGGCTTCTCGCCCTTGGCGCGCAACCCACCGTAGATGCCCGCCGCCTTGAACCCCTTTGCGGCAGTAACGCCGCCTTCCACCTGCATTTCACACCAACAAGGCAACAAGCAACCAGGCTCAGTCTTAAGCCCAACCAAAGCCCTCCAGTCGATGCCCGCGCCTGCGAGCCCCTTGTCATTTCGTCAGTCACCTGCTTCCAGGGCCCCTCCGAGAGGAGGATCGGCGCTGCGGGGACGAACCCCTCGGCGGACGCAGCGGAGCAGACGACGACCCTGCTCTGAGCTGCCCGGGAGTTCATCCGGAAGGGGCGGGGCTGAAGCGGGGCGCAGGAGTGGAGGAGCAGGAGGGACGGGGGCGGCATCGCTGAGCGGGAGGCGGCTGGTCGGGGCGCGCGGGGGCAGGTGGGAGCGGAAGCTGGAGGCCGAAGGCGGGCCGGCGTTTTATCGGGCGAGGCCGGCCGCCGGCGGGGTTGGTTGGTGGTGGTGTGGAGAGGTGTGTTAGTTGGCGGCGGCGGCGGCAGCCTGGAGGAGGGGCAGGTGGGTCTTCGGCCTCATGCCCTCAGGGGCCGTGGACTCGTGCTGTTTTCGGGTGTGGGAACCCGGTCAAACAAGCGCTTAACGGGGCTGATGCTGACGTTAAAGGATCCCTAAAAATGCCATAAAACGGTTACAGGCCCACATGCTAGTCACTCCATCCGTTCGCAGTGGTGGATTTTCTTGGCGCGCAGTGTGCCGAATTCACACTCAAATTTTTTCATGTTCGCCACAAATATATTAATAAGCTCTCCTAACAGCA
This sequence comes from Setaria italica, assembly GCF_000263155.2. Lineage (NCBI taxonomy): Eukaryota > Viridiplantae > Streptophyta > Magnoliopsida > Poales > Poaceae > Setaria > Setaria italica. Next base: position 49,804,372 of record NC_028458.1, on the reverse strand, counting down.
TAAATTCAACAAATAAGATAGAAATTTACATAAACGATACCATGATGAGCTCAAATTGCAAATAGGTCTTTCATTCATACTACACTACAATCCTACTCACTTTCTCATGCTCATGCTCATGCTCATGCCCATGCTGAATTACTACATGCTGTTTTTGTAGTGCAGAAGAAACAATTCAACATCTTTTCTTTGAGTGCCCAATGGCAAGAATGGTGTGGAATTCAGTTAGCATCACTTTTGGCTTTCAACAGCCAGGGAATGTGGCAAATCTTTTTGGTTCCTGGCTTAGGGGTTTTCCAAATAAACTTAGGAATCAAATCCTTATTGGTGCAACTGCTATCTGTTGGGCTATTTGGTTGAGTAGAAATGATGTGGTCTTTCAAAGATCGAAACCTAACTCTTGTTTGCAGTTAATCTTCAGAGGAACGTATTGGATCAGGAGTTGGTCAATTCTATCTAAAGAGGAAGAGAGGGACCACCTGAAGAATGGATGCCGATATCTGGAGATTTCAACTACGAAAATCCTTAGCAAGGCAGGCTGGAATATCTTGAAGAGGATCAAGAACTAGTTTGGTTCTGCTTTAGTAGCAGAATCTCTGTTTCTTTCTCTTTTGTTTCGAAGTTGATGTTGGTCTAGCTGCTTAAAAGCGGCAGTTTGTTTCTCTTTAGTTGTAAGTTGTCAAACTTTGATGGCTGAGACCGGACTTTGGTTCTTAATCTAAAAATGCTCATGCCCATGAAAGTTTTGGTTGATTTTTTTCAACATTACACATTATTTTAAAAACTCACTATTTCGTAACTTATTATTCATTGGAGTCGTTGACAAAATTACTCCAAGTGTGCGGCAATGGGAAGCCATATGCAACTAGATGTGAACCTGAGTTTCCTGTGGTCCTTTTTTCTCGACCTAAATCCCAATTGGTGCTGCAATGCATTCGCTTGAGTTTGGTTTCACAATTCTATACATCGGTTGTTCAACTGGTTGCTTCAATCCACTCGACGCTTAGCAAAATAACATTGCTTGAGCATCGCCCCTAGTCTAGGCGATGAAGCAGTTTGAGACATGTGGCATAGCCTGAATGGAGATATGTGGATGGAAAGGAAGCATATTTCAATTTACATTTCAAATTAACTTTCCACTCGAACCACCAAACCGTTTTCAGATCCTTTCCACCATTGTGATTCTTAGAATTAATTTCAAAAAAATAAGATCCAATATCATTTTTTTATTATTTACATTGACTTAGAACTTTCTTCGTTTTCCAATACAATTTCTATTTTTGATCGAAACATTCTTTTTTTCAAACATTTTTATTTGTTCTCTGTATGATTTCTACTAGGAACATTTAATTTCTTTTTACTCAGAATATTATTTCTTAGAACAGTTTTCTTCTAGAATAAATTATTGTTTATCAGCATATGTTTATTTCTTACATTCCCTTGAAATGATTTGCTTTGTTCTTCGAATATATTTTTTATTTTTGATCAAAATATACTTCCTTATATTATTTTCCTATGCTGAAAACAACTTTGACATCCTCGATGACCGTTTTTTTTGTGGGGTGGGGGGGGGGGGGGCTTCAGGTGATCTATTTGTGAAATAAATAGTAGTCACATATAGATAGCCTTAGTTTGGCTTTTGCCACTTCCCACAACTAGATCTAGTAAACATCGGCGTCATCTTACAAGACTTTGTTAGATGTTACATGAAATTGAACCTAAAATTCATTGCTTTTAAATTCTATGTGAAGAAAGTTCAAAAATACCACCTAATGATTGATTGCTAAAATCTACTTGACTACTTCAACCACAATAATAAAACCCAAACACTCGATTTCAGAGGCATAGAACCCATGACGCACGAGCAAAATCTCAACTAAAGAGAGAAAGAGCAGATGAGGAGATAGCCACCAGACGAATCTCAACATAAGAAGCAAGCCCAAAATGATAGCAACACGCACAGAATCCCCAAATAAACAGAACTTAAAGAAAGATGCCGGCCAGTGACATGTGCTAATCTTTATTCAAGGCATGACGTTAGGTCATTTCTGAACAAAAATCAACACCTGCCTTTGTTTTCCTTGGAGGCTTTGGACTGAAACTGGATGTGGACTGCACACTGTATACTTACAAAAACATGTACTAGTGATTTTAGCATTTGTTTCAGTAGGAGACACCTGTTTTATTGCCTCACATACTGAGTTACGCATGGCAACGTTGCCATTTGACTTCTGTGTGTACTGCCGACGTAAGACCTCGTACCTGCCTAACTGGGCTAAGCATTTGAAAATTTTCCTTTGAACTGGTTAAGCACCCGATTTCAAATAATTAGTCCCTCCGTCTCAAATTACTATTCATTTTGAGTTTTCAAATATATAGATTTTGCTATGGATCTGAAAACTCAAAACGAATAGTAATTTAGAACGGAGGAAGCATAAAACAGCTCTAATGTATTTCCATTTCATTATAATTCGGTGTCTAAGCTCTGAGATATAATTAAACTAGGTACATATTTTATTTTTGCCAGTGAAATCAAGTTCTAGCGCCGTAACTGAAGGGCCTGATGGTAGCAACTGCCAACGGGCAAAATGCCAATGTCTCATACTCCTACGAACTGAACCCACGGGAGACAGCCGGCTACAGGGTGCCGAGCAAGCGCCAGCGATCCTCCGTGTCGGCCGTGTCGCGGTGGCGGAGCGCCGCCTCGACCGTCACCGCAAGCTGCACGACCTCCGGGGACAGCGGCGCCAGGCAGAGGCCTCGCCGGCGCAGATCCGTCGCGCCTTCTTCCTCGCCAGTATCCTGCCGGTCACAGAACAGAAAGCCAAAGCTTTCGGTTTTCAGAGCACATCTTTCGTGTGGAACACTTTCACGATTACGTCAAAGTCAACCGCTTTAAATATGATCGCATCATGCATGCCCAGAACATCAGGTACCTGCTGTGACGCTGGTGAGCTAATCGCAGGGTAGGAGACCGTCAGAATCTGTAGAAAGAAAAGGAGAGGTGAAAAGGGAACGGAGAAAAGCAGCGAGATGCTGTGAATCTGTTACTGGTCATGTCCAGGTGACGCATGACCATTCAGTAAGAAGTTGATTCAAACATCTGCTCACCTGGATCTGCTCATGGAGGTGCTTGATGCAGGTGGCTGCCTCGTGGAGCACCGACGCGGTATCCGTCTGCGAGCGGGTACATCAGATTCAGGTTTCAGACATACAAACGCATCCAGAATTTCAGATGAGAGACTAGTTGCTGGTGTTTACCTTGCCATAAGGAGAGACTAGCTGCTGAAGCGCCGTGATCTTGTCCCCCAGCTTCTGGCTCCTCTTACATGGTGCCTGTATGCAGTAGCCAAAAAAATATTCAGAATAATCCAGCACATTCAGATAACGTTAATGCTCATGAGACGCCTAAGTTCACTGTTCTCTGACGATCCTACTGGCATTTCACATGGAAAGCAACAACCTTGCTTACCTTCACAGTCCGATTTCTTGTTGGCTTGGCATGGCAACGCAGGCCGTGCTGCGGACCTTGTGCTGTTTCTGTTGCTGTTGCCGTCGTTGTCTTGAACCTTTTTGATCCCCTGAGACGGCTGCCGTCACCGGTCATCGTCTCCCCCGCTGCCGTCCATTTCACTAATGGCTGACAGAAACAGACATGTCCAAGACGCAAGTATCAGAGAACCATTAGCATGACTTTACTAAAGGTCTAAACGTGAGAAAGGTGAAGAAAAGAATTACAGAAGCAGCAGTTGGCTGGGTGAAGCTGAACTGAGAAACCGCTGGGCGGGTCTCGCTGTAGATCGGACTCGCGCCTATCCCTAGTTCATGATCAACGAGATTTCAACAAGGGGAAAGAATGGGGCCGGGTATATCTCCCCTATGAGACGTTGTTGAGATACACACAGAAAAAGAAATGTACCTAGATAGTTCTCTGAACCGTTCGTAGCAAAAGCGTTGGCGTCTGAAGTCCGTGCAGTGACGGTGACAAGTTCAGAGAATGGCACAGATCATACCCCGCTGGTAGTCTGCTCAGTGTAACAACAAATTCAATTACTAGAAGTGCACATGATGAAAATGTCAAGGAATACCTGAAGCCAGTACTGCATGAAGCCATGAACATGGAACTCACATCCTGTCCAGACCCACAGCTCCTGCCGGTGAACTTGAGCTCTCACATTTGACTGCATCGAAGAAAAACCACGATGGTTAAATTCCAGAGGAAACGCGAGGGAGGAGATGGTAGGACGGCGGCGGCAGAACGTACCGTAGTCGTCGCCGTACGGCAGCAAGAGCGGGTGCGGCACAGAGCAGTTCCACATTGCTCTGATCGCCACCAGCAAGCAGGTCCTCGATGCCTGAAAACACGACGGCCGGTGGTTACGATCAGAGCAAGAATCCAAGCTGAGAGGGCAAGAACAAGAAGATCAAGATTCAAGCCTCGATCTCTTGGTGATACATGATCTGGCTCCTCACAGTCACAGAGTCACAGAGTTACAGAGACATGGAAAATCCAGTAGCAAGAGACTCTGGAACACCGAAGAACAGTTCAAGGAAGCAGCACACACCTCCCCCAGCTTTTAGCAGCCAGACAGAAAACCACAAAACGACGACTCAGAAAACCCCACGCCCAAAAAGAGGCTCGAGAGAAGAACAGCAGCAGCAGCAACAAGAAGAAAACAAGCCAAAGTTCATGCCTTGTGCTACTGAATTCCCTCTACCTCTAGTATATCGACCTGAGCCACCTTTAGCGAACAAAGAGGAGAGGGCAGAGCTTTGAAATCACAAGATCATCCATCGGCACCATTGTTACTTACATGTACAAGCAGGCAGGGCGGCGGCCGGGAGCGCCGCACAATGCCGCAGGCGAGCGAAGAGGATCGGGGAACGAAGTGTACCCGGGGCGGCGCTTAAATACTAGCGGCGGCGAGCCGGGCACGTACGTGCCGTGCGCGCAGCCGCAATGATGAGCCCGCGCGATGAATGCGTGGCTCGCTTCGCTTGGGCTCCCTCCCCCCTCGTCTCCTGCCGTTTCCACTCGCGGACGCCGCCGTTCGCTGCCAGTATCAGAGAAGGCGAGCACGCCGGGAGGTGATGCTTTGCGATGGAGAAGTCAGGGGGGTTTAGCCCCCATTAATAGCCATGCCCCTGTTCTCATAAATCACATGATGATGGGTAAATAATTGCCGTTCACGTCACGGCCGTTTCAGGCCTTTGTTTTCTCCATGTCCACCTCTTCCTTTGTTAATCCCTTTGACTCCTTTACATGATGATGATTAGCAGATGATAGGCTCGTCACTGATCACGATCGAAATGTGTTGCGACACATCTGTATTCTTTTGGGACAGCCGACTGCCGGGGCATTTGGTAGCGTACAAGGTGGCCGTGGCCTAGGCTCTTGTCTCTTTGTCTCCCTCGCTCTTCTTTGCCGTGGCGACGAGTGTCACGACATAGATTTGGACCCGGTTGACCCGTGTCCGAGTCCTTATCCTCGCAATTAAAGGATGCATGGTGACACAACAATTCTAACAAGTTGATGAAGACCAAGCACACCGTACCGCTGAGGCCGGCCAATTCTTTAAGGGCCGCATCGCAATCGCATCAAGGCTTGTTTTCCCTGTTCGATCCGAGGCTCCGAGCCCTCAGTCCGGCGACCGGCCGTGTCTGCTTTGTTTCCTCAAACGTCACAACACGTGTTTGGATTCAATTCGTCAGCTCCACCCGGGTCGGCCGAAGAGAAAAAAAAAAGGGGGAAAAAGTAATACGAAGTCAGCAGGGGATGCGTCAGATCGCGTGGAAGGCCCGGTGCGTGCGTGCTTGGAGCGCACGCGAACGCGAGCGAGCAAAGCAGGCTCGCCATTGCGGTTGCGGGCAAGCGAGATTCCCTGCCAAATCCAGCACGCCGAGCCGCGATCGTCGTCGGTAACCAGCCAGAAATGCGAGTTAGGCGAGCGAAAAAAGCTGCCCCTTGCCTCGAGCAGATCCTGTTCGGACCCGAACAGCCGCGTATATCTTCAGAATTGGACAAAGATTGTCAAACGCGGATGCCCCTTGCCTCGAGCAGATTCCGAATTCAGCATGGTTACATCATCAGGTGCCCTATCCCGTCCAGGTTCTCAGCCAATTCAGAGTTCCCGGGGGGTAAAATGGCGTGCACGAAGACACCACGCTGCTCCCAAGTCTGAACACAAACCAGCACCAGCTGAAAAGTAAAGGTTCTTCGTGACCAATTGACATGCAAGCTCTCGAAATAGATGCAAGACCAAGGGAAAACGGAAGATGCCTGCCATTTCGATGCAGGGAAGCCAAATACGGCAAAAATAGATTACAGGGTTGAAGAGCCCTAGCCCTCTCGAATACGGCAAGGATATTTGTTTCATATGACCACCGCGTTCTGCGGCCAGCTTTGCGCAGCAGAGGTTGCCTTCAGCCGTGCCTGCCGCCCATGCTATGAATAGTTGCTGCTGGCTGCTGCTGCTGCTGCTGAGTCTAAAGAAGTCAGAGCCTCTGCCTCTCCCCGCAGCTGCAGCCTTATTACCTGATGAAGACCCGGGAAGCCTTATTACCTCATGGGAGTACCAGCCAGCAGCACGAGATAAAGAAATCAAGGACAACTCTGACCCGGTGTGTTGGTCATCACGAGGGCCGATTCAATACAGGACAAGGGAATGCTGCTGCTGCCTCAATAGTTTTCTTGAAAACCAGCAGCGAGGTTGAGCTTGCAGACTCGCGACAAGGTTGCAAGTGATCTGAAAGGAGATACATGACACAAGATGCATGACCCACACTGACCAGAACTACTATTGTATCATCAACAGTTTCAGGCTTAAACTAGTGAGGAACTGCAGGTTATGCAGATAAGGTGTGAGCAGAAAAGGGCAAAAATGAAGCCGAATCATGGATCTTCTGCCCAGAAAGCTTACATTTGGATGCTACTAGTCTAATACAGTAGAAGAATCAAGAATCATTTATGTGGCAGGTAAAGCAATACTCAATTCAACAAGGGCACACTTGGTCATGCTCTGATGCAGCAGGCCAGCAGGGCCTTCATCTTGCATTCCAATAGTCGTCTAGCCCCCCACATGCTTATCAGCTTATGGAAGCAGACTTACAACATCTGTAATCCATGCATATCATAACTCACCAGGTAGTAGAATATCATAACACAAGAAAGGTCAGATACTAGCAGGTGCAGAATACCAGAAGACAACCATGCTCAATAGCAAGGCTAATCGTGCAAGCTAGTTCGTTTAGCCTCACATGGAAGGTTGAAGATGCAGTCAGGTGTACCCAAGTTACACAAGTAAATACATATACAAGGCCAAAGAACGCCGTGGAGGATAGCCTTTTGTATTCTTCTAAACAACATGTACAGGTTGCATAGATTTAAAGGAAATAAGCTTAACTTTTTCCAAAAGAAACCATATATCAACAGATCTAAACCTAGACGAAAGAGACTCAAAACCACAAGTTAAGCGATATGGTAGCAAACAGCAAACACAAGTTCTGGAAGATATAAGATAACAACTCAATACGGGAAAAAAAGGCTAAAGACGATATATAAGTCCGGGTATCTCATTTGCAGCAATCTTGGCTTTTAGTGTGAAATTGCTCTAGCTACGAAAAATCTTTGACTTTACACAAGATGATCCTTGTTTATGACTGTTGCTCTGCAGACAAAACTGAATGTTCAAATGATTATGCAGTTCAGATGTCTTAGTCAAGGATAGTCTACAACATCTTATGATCCAGAAATGTCAGCACCAGTAATCAGTATGGACTTATGAGCTTTTTATTAAACAGGTGGTTGAAAAATAGTACAATCCTTTGCAGGAATTTGGTGGCATGTCAAAGCAATTTTCTATAGCATCCTAGTATCAGAATCAAATATTTGGAAGAGCTAACACTTACATCATATAGCATTAGATGCTATATATTTCTTCAACAAAAGTTTCTGAAGTTTATCGAATACTACCTGATTCTAAGTATTATCAAATCATTCATGTTAATGGAAACATTTGTAAAGTGGATGATAAAATGGTTGTCCATTCATAAGTGAATATACAGTACAGCCATCCGATAACGCACATATATAATTATAAATAGTTCCTGATCATCTCGGGAAAAAAGTTTCATAGCTGATTCGGTGAATTGAATTACTATCAATAGCTATTGAAGTTACACATAAGGGATGAATATATCATGTGCCCCTTCTGACAACAAATTTTGGAAATGTGCCATAAAATCTTAGGTACAGAAATAGTGCTTGGTTATCAACCTGTCCACAGCAAAATGGTTAACAAAATACACAAGTCTGACTGGCCTGTATAAACTATTCAGATTTCAGAGTAACAAACAATGTAATGTTGTGGCCTTGGCTCCAGAGTCACGAGCCTCCCTAAAGGCTTATATGGTCAATCAACAATGACAACTCGGTGGAATTGATCATAATCTTTGAAAGGAGAACAAAAGAGCAACCAGTTATTGAAATGCAAAGTGCAAACCAATCAATGGCTTGAGGTTATCAAAGTATAAATCTATCCAAATCCTATTAACATAATGTGCTTTCTGCAAGAATTACTTGCGCAATTACATGTAATTGGATTATCCAAAGGCAGAATAGTAACAGCAATAGTCGATTAGTCGTTGAGCAATATTCCGCACAAGTTAAATGTGTTCATGGTTGGTGTAAGTATTGGCCACAGAAGAGGAAATTCAGTTTCAAGCACACTAGGAAATAGACATGTAAACCATAACCATCTAATGTGATGTTTGATTTACTAACCATAGACACAATTGGGGGTGATCCTAAACCACTTATATACTATACAAAGCTCCAGAGAGGGTGCAGATACTGAAAAAAAACCAGCAAGAGCCTAGCATAATGAATTAATGATGCCTGATCTCTCAACCTCGAATCCAAAGAGGCATAAACAATGCATGAGCAGCAAGAATAAAAGGAACCACATTTGATTCAACAAACAGCATATATGTAACCCAGTAGTAAACTGTATGTATCATAACAGAAGCAAAGTATAGATGATTTCTCATCTGAACACAAGAAACGGCTTAAACAGATCAGCGACAAAAAGATCAACAAATCTTTATTTGCTTCTGTCACTGGGATTGATGCATTGCTTTTACCAAGCCACTTGGATTGTCGCAAGGTCGCGCCAGAAAGGCATTACCTTGCAGGCGCGGCAGGGGAATTGACAACATTCCTGCGCACTACCCTAGGTCCTCCACTGCTGCCGTTTTCCTTGGATCGATTGCCATTGACACCGTCGTCGGTGCACACAACCAAATCCCGAAGCCCCATGCTCAGGTCCTTTTCCCTCTTCTCCTTCTCCTTCTTCTTGGCCCTGGCCGTGGCGGCGGCGAGCGGCTCGAAGTGGTTGCCGTAGATGTACTCTGCGGAGTACCCATCCTCGTCGTCGAAGAGCATGACGTGGCCGTGCCACTCCCAGACGCGGTACTCCCCGCCGGGCTCGTCGTGGAAGCCGACGCAGAGGTGGTGGTCGCCGACGGCCACGGACTGACCCGAGTTGGGCTTGAGCTTCTCCTCGGCCTCCCCGGAGAGGACCATCCGCACGATCTCCTTCTCCAGCTTGGCCTCCTCCCTGGCCAGCATCCGCCGCCGCCTCGCCTCCCCGGAGCCCTCGCCGCCGGCGAGCTCGTCGTCCTCTCCCTCGTCCTCGTCGTCATCGGACGCCCCGGCGGCGGCCGAGAGCGCGGCGAATTCGTTGAGGAGGAAGTCGTCGAGGTCCTGGGTGAGGAAGGAGTTGGTGTCGAGGAAGGGAGGGCGTAGCTGGACGCGGCTCATGAGGTTCTGGAGGAAGAGCGCGTCCACCGGCGAAGGGGAGGCGGCCCGGCCGTTGCCCGCGGCGGCGGCCGCGGAGGTGGGGAGCTGGGCAGACGGCGGCGGCGAGGCCATGAGCGACGCGGTAGGGTTTTGGGTTTGGGGGGGTTGCGTGGGCTGGTTGCGGACGCCGGACGGCAGGCTGGTGAATGACCACGCGGACTTGGTGGGATGTGGATGGCGGTGGGATATTTTGCCTTTGGAGTGTTTCAACATGGGCTCTTTTGTGTGGGTGGGCTGGGCTCCAGCCACCACCACCATCATCACCATCGACGACTTGCGTGGAAAATGGCCCATTTCGAGGGGGCAAGGGATGCATGCATCACCCATCAGTTCCTGCTCGTCGCCAGCCCAGCCCAGGCTTACTGCCGCCGCTGCATCGGCTAATCAGCTGGGTCAAAAAAATATCACATGAATGTCACTATGCTACCTCTCATAGTCTCATTGCTGCCTTGCCGACCTATCTTCGTTTTTCTCCACCGTAATTTTTACTGACCTTGTGAATTTAATTAGAGGTGGTACAGTCGTATCGGGTACTTTGAAGTGTTAATGTCGAAAAGCAAAAGTTGATACCTTTCTGTATCGGTTAGATGTGAAGTTTCCCGCGCGATGTTATTAGTCACAAAGCTAATTCTCGTTCATCAAAACCAAGGTTTGTTGTGTTCGCAAAAGAAGTGCCATAAAGTTTTCCATCCATAGAATCAAGTTTCAACGGCCGAATTTATCGAGTCATTGCAATCTTAGTAGTTGCCTTTTACACCTTTAGCATGATCACATCTACCACATCTTCGGAACTAGAGGTGAGCAAATTTGGCCCACCCCAACAGTCCGGCCCGAGCCCACCAGGCTAAGCCCGGTCCATGTCCTTTATAGGGCTGGCCGTGTCGCTCATTTTTTGACCCGAAAAAATCTAGGCAGGCTAATGTGACAACCCTGTCAAATCTTTCGAGTTAATCTTAATCCAAGTTCCTGATCCCGCTGACTCAGCTCCCCTGAGCTTAAGTGCTCAACCTCTAGTTCCGGTCCCGACCCCTGAGAACTCGACCCCTTTTCGTCGGTCCCTTCTGAGTTCCCCAAGGCAGTGCCCCCTTTTCAATCTTGGACCTGGGTAACAACGGAGATTAACCGTGGACCCGCAAATCTTTTCCCCGGACCTCCCGATGCAGACGCACTCGAGTAGCATGCCTGCTTCAGAGCTTCTCCGCCGCGTGGCTCAACTCCTCCGACGCCCGCCGCTTCGCCCAGTCGCCGACCGCGACCGGATGGATTCCCGCGCCCTCCTCCCCAATCGCAGTGGAAGCCCCTCTGCAACCCTTTCTGCAGCGCCCCGTCTCGATCGCGCCCTCGCCGGCCGCGCCTTGGTGCCCCGTCGCCGCTGTGGCAGAGCTTGCCGCCTGCTACGTCTAAACTGCCTCGCTGCTCGCGCCCATCATCTCCTCGCCGGATCCCCTGCTGCAAGGCCCGAGGCCTTCCGGCTTTTCCGCCGCCTCTCCACAGTCGCGCCACCCCGAATGCGCTACGCGACGATTCCTCCATCGCCAACCCCGACCCCGGCCGCAACAGGTCCTTTTCCGCCTTGCCAGTGACGTGCCCCGGCAATGCCGCTGTTTCGTGCTCGACCGCGACGCCGTTCGCCCTGTCACTTCGCCTGTTGCAACCTCGCTTGTGGCGCCGTTCTCCCTGTCACACCAATCAAATCCATCTCTCGACGACACCCGCCTCCGCCAAATCTCAACCTCGGCAAAACCGCGCCTGCACCGCCTTGTCTCCAGTGCCCAATGGCCGAAGATGCTATCTCCGAAGCCCTGTTCCGTCGCCCATCGTCGCTCAATCGCCGCCATGGCAGCGCACTCCATCTTTTTCTTCCCGATCTTCGTGCTGCTCCAACTCTCTCTCTCTCTCTCTCTTCCCGCGCAGCTATAAAAGGGAATGCCAGAATCCTACTGGAGTCCCCTTCGTCTTTGTTGCCTCGCCGCCTTGTTTCCCCTGTTTTGTGCTTGAGCGCCGCCACCGAAGTTCTTGAGAAACTCTCTTTCCCGCTCAACACCCGCACCCCCCCCAATCCACCCAGCCAACTGCTCCTCCGCGCTATGCTAGAGCTTCCTTGTTGCCCACAAGAAGGTTAGCCACCGCCGGAGCACCGCCGGACATCGCCGCCGCCCAAGCCTTAGCCCCTTTCATCACTTCGCCTTAGCCGTTCTTTCCGACCCCAAGACGTCACCAGTAGGCCTAAAGGTAAACTGCCGACCTTATCTGGTTCGCCCGACCCCTTTTTCCGTCTCGCCCGACCCTATCTGTTCGCCCGACCCCTTTCCGTCTCGCCCGACCCTATCTGTTCGCCCGACCCCTTTTCCGTCTCGCCCGATCCTGTCTGTTCGCCCGACCCCTTTTTCCGTCTCGCCCGACCCTGTCTGTTTCGCCCGACCCCTTCTCCGTCTCGCCCGACCCTGTGTGTTTCGTTGACCCTTTTCCGCCTCGCCCGAGGACTCGGCTGTATCCTTTTCCTTGATCCGAGGATATATGTGTAAAAAAAATCGGGGACTTCTCTGCGTTAAGTCTGAGGACCCCCAGCACAGCTATTCCTCTAGTCTAAGGGTCAGATCATAAGTTTCTTCCCATCCGACCCTTCTATCTTGCTCTCCACCAACTCAAGTAAACTTCCCCACCTTTTCTGTAGCCTTGCTACCAGTGTCCGAGCTTTAACTGCAAGTGTTGTTGAATTAACCGTCTAAAGCACTAACTCCTGCATTGCATTCGTGTAGAGTTGCATCTCGCTGACGGCGTCTACGAGCTACACCCAGTGCTAGAAGACGGAGCTGTAGCTGAGCTGCCAGTTCCAGAAGCCGAAGTCGCCCCAGCAGAAGACCAGTTCCCTTCCTCCTCGCTTGAAGGCAAGCCCCGGAGCATGAACCTCAAATTCCTAAACTTGCACATGCCTTCTTCATCATGTTTGTGCATTTACGTATAGGAGTTGTTTGCAACCATAGATGCATGACGTAGTTCCTTGGATCTGAACACTAGTTGTTGGACCGAGTAGATGCTATGCTTAAATAGGAATCGGTAAAAGTCGAGTGATTTTCTGTCACTCGCGAGTTATAGGAGTTGGTTGTTTCTCCTTCTGTTACAACTATAAGGACGATGGACGGGGCAGGGTTTTGGTTAACTCATTTGGTGGTCGGCTGATCGCCCCGTTTGTCTATGGAATCTATTAAGGCCCGACAGTGGTGGTGTTCGTGATCAAGTGTTGGAAAGTACTAACCTCATACTCAGTATGGGATGGGGAAGCCTAGTACCTGATTGAACCTAGACGTGAGCGGTCGCCCCATTGTCCTTGGAACGGAGTTCCCCTGCGGCCGCACGTGGTGGCAAGTGTGGTCACAGAATGGCAGAGGCCGGGTCTGTGGAACCTTGCACCAAAGGAAATGGGCCCGACACGGGTTAGGGAATTGATGGGGAAGGCCGACATAGGAAGCGACCCTCGGTGGTGCGCGGATGTCGTGAGGTTAAAGAACTCGAATCGATTCGTCTGCCTCTCACAGTTTGAGACTGCTTGATCACTATGCTACATTGAGTAATAAAGGAATCTGATGATGACATGGTCTTGATGATGTTTTATATACCCAAGGTTGGATCTATGTTTTCTTAGAGTAAGTTGCCTACTTAGACCGGTTAATGAACTTAGAATCTGAGCTAAAACTTTGAAAATAAGGATCTACATAGTGCTTTTGGCAAACAAACCCCTCAGCCAAAGAGCCTTGCATGTCTAGAAGTGGTGGAGTAGTTTTAGCACCGGTCGGTTAAGTCTTGTTGAGCTTAGCAGCTCAACCTTGTTTGTGGCTTTCTTTTCAGGTGAAGTCGCAGCTCCTGAGTTTTCTCCTGTTGGCACTTGGCCGTCTCAGCTCCCTCCGGGTTGGACGGTCGAGTGGGGTCCCTCCTCGGACGGTGGGGAAAGGGATCACTGATGTCCTGATCGGCCTCATCAGGAACATCCGACCCCGGCGCTAGCTTCCGCTGTTTTATCTTTCAGTTGCTTTTGAACCTTGTAAAACTTTGATTTTCATTTTGATGTTGAACTAAATGGTCAAATTTGTTTAACTCAGTGGACCTGTTGTATTCTCTGGAACCACTCACCTTCGTGTGAGTTTGCTAAACTCGGTCCTGTTAAGTGGTTTAATCGGATGAAATCCGACGGCACTTCGAGTTAACTTGACTAAGGCATGAGTGTCGCGTGTCAGGCGACTCAACTATGCTTTAATCAAGGTAACCCGAGGTGGATCCGCCACAGCTAAGCCCAGCCCGACTATTTTAATTGTTTTTCAACTAAAAAAGAGCATGCGGCCCGGCCTGAAAAAAGCGCTAGGTCGAAAGCTGTTCGTGAGCGGACTTGTCACCTTTTTTGGCTCGAACCATTTCGGGCTTTTTGCCAACTCGAGCCCGACCCAGACCGTATTTTGCTCAGATCTATTCGGAACGTGCTCAAAGCCACCACTAACTCCTATCCCCCCCTCCCACACACACTATTTCCATCTTCCTTTCCTCCGAATTCCATTTTTTGGAGCGTCGTCCTCCTTGTCATCTCCTGTGCCCCCCCATACCCCACCGCCGCCACCTTCTATCGCTACACCAAACTCACCGAGCCTTGACACCCGATTCTCACACCTACCCAACTAGAGGTCATCTCCACCTCCTGCGATCGGTAGTGTCACCGACATCTTGCTCGCTTCTCCGCCATATGGCATGTCGTCAACAACCTTCCCGGTTCCTTCTAGGCCCAAAGACTCTAAAGTTGATTCCTAATTACTCATGAGATTCTTGCAAAAAAAAGTGTGCCGGTGTTTTATACCCAGCAACCTACCAAGGGTATCCCGAGGTAGTAGATTGGTTGGTGGGGAATCATCGAACCTGTAACTCGAAGGTAAAAGTGAGGACACAAGAGACGGATTTATACATGTTCAGGCCGCCAGAGTAGCGTAATACTCTACGTCCTGTTTGGGGTGTTGTATATTGCGCCCTGCGATTGGGTGTTGTTTGGTATTAAGGATTTGATCCTCTATTGTGGTTCTATAAGGTCTTCAGCTACCGATCTAGGAACCCCTGCCGTCCTTTATATACTCTAGGGGGCGGGATTAATAGTCCGTTACAAGGAGTCATAGTAGGATTACATAGTATGAGTAGTAGTAGGAGTTCGTTTTCTTCCTTCCTTGTGGGTATTGAGGATCTATTCCTGACAAAGTGAACATTCCAACCATCTCTTCCTCCCGGAGTGTTTCCCTTAAAAGTTAAAACGTTGATGTTCTTTGGCTTTTCCAGAAAAAGAAGGAAAATAAATCAAAGTCAGTGTGCGTTTTGTACAGAGAGCCAAAACTAAGAATAACATTTGTTTTGACATTCAACTTCGAAGACCACTGCAAACGGACCAACGCTTTATCTTCAGCATTCAAATCGAGATATATTCATACACTAGTATTGGATAAGCCGCCAAATTGTGTCACTAGTACTGGATATATTCATATGTATTGGAGTATGACTGAACTGCATGCATGAATATACATGATGCATGTGGGAAAAGCAAAACAAGATACTCAAACCCACAAAATAAATCTCTAGTGAAAATGATGAAACAAAACAGAAGTATATATCACTACGAGTAATATATAAAGCCTTAAAATATGTATAAAAAATAAAAATCTGCAGAAAGTCAAACCATGCATACTGTATAGAGCCTGTCCCCTTGAACATTAGAAATATCCTCATACATTTCTGAGAAAAAAAAACATGTATCCTGGACTTTCTAATGTTTCAAAGGCTGACCTTTGGGTTGGTTTAATGTGTAAATAGTATAATTCAAAAATGGAACCGAGAAGATCAATCTATTCCACGTTCTTAGCGTAAGAAGTCAACTACTGCTACGGGGAATTCGACGGAGAGCCCCAGCTTGGCGCGATCCGGCTCCTCCTCCATCTCCGGCACGGCGTTCAGGTCCAGCACAACCTCGGCCGCCGGCGCCACCTTCCTGCCGCCGTCTTTCTGCCCGAGCCCGCTGCCGAGGCTGAGGCCTAGCCCGAGGCCGTTGTTGCTGCCGCCGTCCGCCTCGGCGGCGCGGTGGCGGCGCATGTGGCCGCCGAGCGCCTGGCCGATGGCGAACTCGAGCCCGCAGATGGAGCAGCCGTGCACCTTGGGCTTGGGCGGCTCTGCCGCGGCGCCGCCGTCCGCCGTGCGGGGCTTCTTGTGGCTGGCCCGGTGCCCGCCGAGCGCCTGGAAGGACGGGAACTGCCGGTTGCAGGTCTTGCATTCGAACACGCGCTCCGGTGCCGAGGCTGGGTCCGGCGACGACGCTTGGTGCTGGTAGTGGTGGCCCGAGAAGAGAAGCAGGAAGCTCGCGACGTCGGCGCCGTCGGGTAGCCGGACCATCTCCTCGGCCTGCTGCCTCGACCTCTTGCCATACGCCATTGACTTGATCAAGAATCGCCAAACGAACAGATCAAAGCTAGCTTGCAAGTAGAGACGACGAGGATCGGAGCTCGGAAGCTGGATGACAAGCCCGAATGCCCGATGATTGCTCTCTCGGAAGCGTTTGAATGAGGAAAAGGTGAGGGACCCGGAGCCTATTTATAAGCTAGCTAAGCTACCGAGAGAGAAAGTCCTCATGTACATGCGCCATGCGACTTGCAGTTGCAGCGTTGTTATTAATCACTTGACTTACGCGAAGATAATAAACAAATCAGGTCAGATTTTCCCTTTGCCTATCTAGCCTAGGCGCTTAGCTAGCCTTTGATTCGTCGGTTTGTTTGGCCATGTCGTTATCGTGACGACACGCGCGGCGGCCAGTGGAGGAAAGAGCCGAGCTGCTGCGGGGCGGCGGCGCGGCGAAGCGTTTCTGTCTGGTCGCATTATCAGATGCCGTTCGAGGACATTGTCTTGACCCGGCCATGCATGTCCACGGTGGCGAAGTGTAACTCGATCCTAGTTACCATACCAGTGTGTCTACGGCTAGAATGTGATGTCGTTTTCATGATCTCTCGAGTTCCAGCTGAGCCACAGCTAGTAGCGTTTGTTTAACTGGCCGTTGGCAACCTTTGCAAGTTGCCGACGAACCGGTCGGCCAGGACTCTGGAAGCTCTGAAGAGTGAGGACTCTGAACTCCTCCTATAATCGGATCAGTCTGACGCTACCTGCTTGCTTTGGGTGCGATGGGTTAGCTTTGCCGGTTCCTCACCGTGCTCCATATGTCATGCACTTGTCATTGTTGCGATCGAGAGTAGGGATCGGAGGCAACAGCTATGCCGCCCTAGATAGCTTGCTTCATCCCAGCACTTTGTGAGTCATGAGAACTAAACTAACAAGGAAATCTCCTCATCAATCCCCAACCTGCATCTGATTTTGGCCACGCATCTATATCAGACGCCTTCAGTCGTTCGGCGTTGAGATGGTCTGAAGTCTCTCTGATAGCGGCATTGCGAAGCACCGGCACCTAGCCGAGTGGCCATTTGCAGCCTCAACAGCATTCATTCATTCTCGAAAGCTTCTACAGCATCACATGCATATGCTTGCGTTCAGAAGTTTCCTGCTCCATTTTCTCCCCGCCAAGCAGGTACACAGTTCTTCCACGACGTGGTTTGCATCATGATAGGCGAGGCGTGTACCAGATGGAGTGAGTGGAATTCCTGGACAGCATAATTGGACAACTGATAAAATAAAATCCTAACAAAACCACGCAGAACCTTCACCGACTTCGCTTCCTACTGAAACAACATGGTCAGAACTGAAAAGGATATAGGATATAGTATAAGCTACTTCCCGCACTCCATTATTTCAGTTTTTATAAAGCTAAGAAGAGAGTGCTTAATTACATATCTAGCCCGTTGACATTGCTTGCAAGAACATTAATATACTAGTATATTATACTGCTAAACCGGAGGTCAACTAATACATAACACCTGCCATGTCCATACACAACTGCACGGTGCTTATTCACACCACGTATAGTATACGCGTATTCTCTGTACGAGATGCAATAAAAGAGTTGATAGAAAGTTGAGGGCTAAAGATTCGGTGCTTGGACTGCAACAGCATCCAGAGCACAGCCATTGAGCTTGCAGATTCCGACGACTTCCACGACTCAGTATTTTCAGAAAAAGAAAATGAAACCAACTAGACGAAAACAACAAATGAATAAACAATAGGTTGGATTGGGTTATCAACCCATACCGCACCACGCCATCGTACTTAACTCAACTTAACAACACATCGGTCGATTGGATTGGGATATCAACACGCGCTAAACTCAACACATCTCAAGCGGATTTAACTCCCCCAACAACGGCAACAGAGCCGAAGCCTTTTCGCGGCACCCACCAACATTTACGCTCATGTAGTCGCCGAAACCTCCAAGCATGGCCCTGCGTTGACACGAGACCGATAGAAGCAGACTGCACCGCACCGAGAAGGCTACCGCCATGCGAGACCCTCCGTTGTAGTACCGTTGCAACACCACACTCCACTTAACAAAGTGATGCCACCGAATTCGGACCTCTCGCAGGCTGCCTCGCAGTCACCACCACAATAACACAATGCGCGGGGCCTCGCCGCATCCGCCTTGGACTCCACCTGGCTCTCATCGCCTCGAAGAAACACCGCGCGTAGGGGCCTCGCCACGCCCACCACAGTACTCCACGTCACCGATCCGTTTCTTTTATTGTCGTCAGAGTGGTGAGCAATGTTGCCCCGCTTCACAAGATCTCCATCGATCAGGTCGACTTCGTCGCATTGCTTCACCCACATAAATAGCCTCCGCCGCCGTGTCAGCAAGCCAGAGAAGTCGCATGTGCCGTCTTCCAATGATATACCGCATCGGATAGTCCAGCCAAGCTGAGCAACCTGCCGCTGTTCGTTGCAAGCCTAGTCGTCCCACAATGCCGTTGCCGCAAGCGCCGTCCTCCGACGCAATCCCACGCTGCATTGACCGTTGTCAAGCAACGCCAACCGCCGTGGTCCGCTGCAAGCAGCCAAAAACGACAACCATGCGACAACCCCTGGCCGCTACCATAACTGCGATCGTCTCCACATGGCCTCGGCAACACCCGTCTAGCTTGCCACGTGGCAGAATTGCCGCCACCAACTGCGGCCGCCCATGATCAATGGACCAGCAATGCCACAAATCGAGATGAGTCTCTAGAGACGACGCCTCCAAGGAGGGCACGATGCCAATGGCGCCGTCATTGCTCGTCCAGAATCCGAACAATGTTTTCACCTAGAGTACCCCATGCAGCAGGGTTGTAGCTCAGACATGATACCCCCAATATGGAAAACGACGTCCTAGGGTGCCGCTGTCATCTCCACCAGCAAGAATGCCAACGAAGGCTTTCGCCCGGAGCATCCCAACCCCTCGTTGCACGCTCACGGCTCGGCACTCCCAGACCAAAGTCACGGTAGCCTATTTGGGGAGGTGTCACCGCCGCGCCTCCACGTAGCACGACGCCGTACCTCCTCCTCTGCTGCGCTCGCCACACAGATACGCCACCACTCGACCTCCGCTCCTCGCACGCGGCCACCGCCGCACCGCCTCACCATCATGCATTGTCGGGCATCTCCTCGGGGCGTCGCCACCTTACACACATGCCTCGCTAGGCGCAGCCTCTTTCACACCGCGCAAGCCCCACCATCGCCCAGCGGCCTCCCTCTCCCGTCACCGCCTCCGCAACTCCTCAGCCGAGGAGAGGTGGCCCAACGACGCTCGCAACACCACCTCGGTGCCGCCAGCGCACCCCTACACCAGGCATCCCTGCCGCACCTCCATGGCGTCGCTGGCACGCCTTGCACAGGCCACCCCGGCCGCGACACCACGCCGCCGCCGTTGAAGACACAGGAGTTGCCGTGTAGAAGCGCCTCGTTGACCGCCATGAAGCACCGGCCAAGATCTAGCCGGCAACCGCTGTCCAACCACATGTAGGGGTGGTAGAGGGCCCTCTAATTTAGCCTAGCAAATTTAAGGATCGGGCTCAATAAGGGCCGGGGCATAATTTTATATGATTTTGAACTAAAATAGATAGGGCTGAGTTGGATTGTGAAGGAGGCATGACGACCATGATCCATTACCACCCCTAGCCACATGCAGCCATCACGTTTTGCCTCCGACTCGCGCCCAGGGCACCGCACCCCCGAGGGTCCGGCCAATGCCCTCGCAGCCCCGGACCGCCGCCATTCCTAGCACGCCGCACCGCCGCCACCTCCACTTCCGTGCACGCACGACCACTGGATCTGGCCAAAAACAGCGCCGGATCCATGGCCCCTGCCCTCGCCGCTGCAAAAGGCCGCCCGTGCCGGCTAACTCCCTCGGGGGACCGGAATGCTGCGCCCGCCGTAAGCCACCCAATACGCGCACTGCCGCTTTCGCACCACACGCCGACCCCCTCCCACCTCCGCCGCCTGCACCCGCGGGCATTTTCTCACTGATGCCACGCCCTAGATCCAGCCGGATCACACCCCGAGCTGGCAAAGAAGCCCCGCCGCCACCCTCCCACGGGCTTCCGGTAATGAGCTCAGGCGGCGGCGAGGCGGAGGATTGGAGGTTAGGGCAGCGGCGGCAATGGATCGGGTTTGCTGCCCGAGCCGACCCTGAGAGCGCCGCAAGGGATCTCAGTACTAGAATATACATGGCGTGTGGACAGCGGCAACAGCAGTCGTAGCAGAGAGGGATGGATGGAGAGAGTCTGAGTACGCACGCCATGACGCGTTTCTAACAGATAATTCTCTGTATGCTAAGGCCAAGTTGCTCAAGGCAGTTGGGAATAATAGAGGAAGAATATCTCCCAAAAATGGCCGTAGTGTTTGACTGTTTTATTTTCCAGAAAAAAATGACAGTTTGTGCATTTCCAAAATAAACCCTCATGTACATGATTGGTTTTACTTTGATGCTTTCTGGCTAGTGCAGTGCTCGATGTATCGACTATAAATGTACATGAAAGATGTCTGTGAAGGATAATGCATGATAACACGCAAACCAAATTTTTCTTTCCTGCAAGTGATGATAGATTGATGGACATGTATGTAACTACATGATCAGTTGCTGCGCGTCAGCTGTATTAATTAGATTCCGTCCCTGCTTGGACCAATTCAATCCGTTGCTGCGTCAGCTATAAGCTCTGAACTCGGCGCAACGGCTGAAGCCCTTAATAATCGAGCTTTGTCATGCTGCAGTCACAGACACCCGATCCGACGGTACTAGCTTGCTTGGACTAAGGGATCGGATCTCGCTCTGATGTTTGGATTATTGGACAGTCACCTACCGTCACGGAAGATCCATTAATTTCTGGGCTATCCGCGTCGTACTTGTATTGTCGCGTCGCGTCGGTGGTTTCATCAGCTGGACTGGAAGGCCACAGGATCTATGCGGCTTTCAGAGGGGTTTAATATGATAAGCTCCGTAAGTCCGTATGCTTCCGCGGCCGCACATATGGAATGGAACAGGAGGCTGCTAAAATGGCGGATTCTGCGTGGCCACGACGACGACGGTTTGACGACTGAATCACTTCGCCATCTCCCTGCACGGCGGTGCTTACGATGATGCGGCCGCGGTTATAGCTTTTTCGCCACTTGTTCGCGATCGTATCGTAGCAGCCGGACGTACAGCTTACGATGCGGCTGCGCATAGGGTAGCTTCAGTTTTTCGCCAATGGTCGGTGGGCTCGGGCTGCGAATTGAAGCAGAAGCAGCCTCCCCATGTTATGGCAAAAAATGTGGAATAGTTGCGTTCAAACGATTTGAAAAGGCTTTCTTGAACGACAAATACATGTTCTTTTCTCTTTGCTCTTAGATGTGTGTGCTCCCTCTCAAGGGATTTTCTAGTTGAACCTTTTTAGCAGAGCTGCAGAGGTGAACTGTAAAAGATTGTAAGTTACTGCAGCTGCCTGAAAGTGAAAGATGCTGATGACTGATGATTGATGATGAAGAAGAGGAGAGTCTCTATGGGCTACTGTGGCTGCAGAGTGCAAACAGCCATCTGGCTGGCCGTTCCTGAACACGGAAAGATCCCTGGCTATCCGTTGACTATTCGCGCCATGATCGACGTGTCCGCCGGGCGATCTAGCTAGCTCCCATTCCCAATCATCATCCTAGCTCCGTCATTCAGGCCTAGTCAGAATCGAACGAAACACTAGTATATTTCTGTTTCAGTTTCAGGTGTCAAATCCTCCACATGCATTCGCAGTATCCAGGGAAAAGTCCAGGGGAGAGTTGACCAGCGCTCGAATTGCACCCTACTCTTTTTCTTCTTTCCATGTCAGGTCACCTTGCTAACTGCTGCGCCCAATCTGAAGCTAGCAACTCCAAGAATATCCTAAAAATTTCTTCCCCAAAACTATGTATTGGGGTTCTCCCAAAAAAGATTTCCTCCAAAAACATATCAGTCTACAGCAGATTGCTAATAAATAGTTCCCAATATTTCAAACACAGGCCACGTCATCATATTGGGCCCATCGGAAGGGACGCGCCGGCGTGTGGGAATCAGGATTGGGGGAGGAACGCCAATATTAAAATATACGCGGTGGCAGGCTGTTTTTTAGCGTCGCTAAAAAATTGGGGAAGGTTTAGGTGGATTGTTGGTGTTCATTTTTTCTCTCTTTTTTCGTATTGGGGATAGGATTAGCAGCCTCTTGGAGTTGCTCTACAATCTCACTCGATTCTCGGAATATTCTTGGCCTTTGACTTTTTTGGGTCGGGGCAGCATTTTTCATGACGCATGTGCGACAGAATAATTTTATGTTAGTCCATTATTTCCGCTCAGTCGGTTAGCTTGCTAGCCTTGAGGAACACACGACACATTATTCCTGTTGACCTTCTAGAACACGGTTCCGGGACCAAGTTTGCAGTGAAGTCAACTCTCATCCAGCCGTGTAACAACTGCTGCTTCCCAAGTCAAACATGTTGCCTTCCCTAGAAGTAGAAAGGGCATATAATTGGTCCAGAAAAAAAAAAGAAATGCAACTGACATCAACTGCTCCAGGTGTAGCTAACCCTCATTTGGTTGGACCTAGCTACTAGCACTGCAATCCAGCATCAAGCTAGCTAATCTAATAAGCGACATTATTCAGAACCAACGTGCTGTGCAAACTCAACAATGCTAGTTTTGTGCGAGTTCAAACTGCAAGCAGCAGATATCATAGAGTTGTCTGGTTCGTCGACAGAGACTGAAGTAGTAGAAGCCGTGTAGAAACGCGTGCTCGAAGTGACGTCTCTCGCAAGAATGATAGGTGAATGAAACCATGCTCTGTCGTTGACTTCTGCATAATTCGGAATAGAATTTCTTGCAACTAACTATTCCTATATTTGGTTATTACCAATTGCATTTCTATTCGTCGATTATTTATTTTTGTGGAGAATGGTTGCCTCCGATAAAGTCCGAGATGGTGGTCTGATTGTTTCTTCTGAAATCATGTCCAAGTTCAACTTTTTTATGAGAGAGGAACGATCAAAGTCAACTGAACGATCCTAGTCTGACTTTGGAGTTCAGACTTCTGACTCACACTGACTTGACTTTCGTCATGGGCTACAGCGAAACAACCTTCATAATTGGGCCGAAACTTAACTCGGGGGTAGGCCCGTGATAAGGCCCAGCACATACACGGTCCAGGGCTCCAGGCCCATCGTCAGGGGAAACGCACGCGCCCCCCACTCTCACGAAGCCACGTGTCCAAACGCGGTCACTCCCAGTCCCCAGAAGGAGACACCCTTGGCCCCAGGGCCCAGGCTGCAGTCTCCCAGCCGGTGTCTACTGTACACTCCCCACTTCCGAATTCAAATTTCTCAGCAACGGAAACAACGCGGCCTCCCCCCTCGCTTCTCCCCACCCCACCCCACATTCCCTTCCAAATCGCCAGGCGAAATCAGGCCCAAATCCTCGCGATTCCATCGAACCACGCCTCGGATCGGAGCGTCGCGAGTGTCGCCGGCGGCATGGCGCAGACGCCGAACCCCAGCAGGAGGTCGTGGGTCGGCCCGGCGCCGATGCCCTTCCTCACGCCGCGCCCGGAGCGGCAGCGGCGGCACCTCGAGATGAGGTGGGCGGACGCGGGATCCCAAAGCGCCGTGCGCCGAAGTGGCGTGGGCGCAGTTGCCGGCAACAGTGGAGGCGAGAGGGATCGCGAAGTGAACGTCCAGGTCGTGCTCCGGTGCAGGTGAGTTGCTCGAGAATACATAGGACGGATGCTTGCTACAGATGATTTGCCTAACCGCGCTTGACAATAGCTACCGTTTCTGATGCGTTCGTCCGACTTGAAGACCGCTAAGCGAGGAGGAGCAGAGATCGAATGTGAAGAGTGCCATTTCTTGTAACGAATCGAAGAGGGAGGTCACAGTTCGCCTCTTCAAGCAAGCAGACAAGACGTTTACCTTTGACAAGGTAAGGCCTTTATGGACCTATGTGCGCGCTGTTTTTATTATACATCTTTTTCTGGTATGGCTGTAGAGGTGAACCGTTTTACTACGGTTTGGTTCAATTACTGGTTCTAAAAGATAAAAATTCTTAGACATGGCAAGGTCTAAACAGAAATGATGTATTATGATTGATGTTGCTTACCATCAACATTCTTGGATATGTGGATGTTGTTTTGTCCTAGGTCTTTGGACCGAAATCTCAGCAAAGGTCTATATATGATCATGCTGTTGCACCAATAGTGAATGATGTCCTTGAAGGCTACAGCTGCACTGTCTTCGCCTTTGGTCAGACAGGATCTGGAAAAACATATACCATGGAAGGGGAGATGAGACAGAAGGTACCCAGAATATTTGGACATCATCTCTGACGACATGAAGTTTCTTGTAACTGCTGAATAATTGTCTTTATCTAATATGTTAGGTCAGTGAACCACCGGATACTGCTGGAATCATCCCTAGAGCTGTGCACCATATCTTTCGTATGCTTGAAGAACGGAAGGCTGATTATAGCATGAAGGTAACCTTCTTAGAGCTCTATAATGAAGATATAACAGACCTATTGGCTACAGAGGACCAAAGCAGATTTCCTGAAGATAAACAGAAGAGGCCTATAACTCTTATGGAAGATGGCAAAGGTGGGGCAGTTATAAGAGGGCTTGAAGAGATTGTAGTCTACAGTCCTAGCGACATATATAACCATTTAGAACGTGGATCAGCTAGGAGACGCACTGCTGACACTGCACTAAATAAGCAAAGCAGGTTCTTGAATATTACCACTCTGTCTCCACCTTTTGCTACTGAAGAGATTGTTGTCTGCTGGGGCTAAGCTCTCTGCGTTCTGTTCTTTCAGCCGATCACATGCTGTTTTTTCTATAAACATCCATGTCAAAGAAACAACAGTAGGGAATGATGAACTCATGAAGTGTGGGAGATTGAATCTTGTAGACTTGGCAGGATCTGAGAATATAGCTCGATCAGGTGTAAGAGAGGTACTTCTTTTCTATTGCCATTTGCCACCCATTAGCGATTACATTACCTGTTAGCTTGTTCTCCATATCTTCCCAGTTCGGTAATTTGGTTAAATCGATGTATCCGTCTTGTCTATCTTCTTTTATTGAATCACTTGGTCATGGTACGGTATGTGCTAGAGCATGATTGAATTATATCTTTGTGTGTCATCATTATATAAATATAAATAGGTGGGCCAAACAATGAAAAATTAATTTGGTACCATCACAGACTGGCATCAACACATCGGCTGATATTTTCCAACTCAATGGTCTTTCCTAATTGCATATTCCAGGAGTAGCCATCTGTATTTGGAACCTTACGTGGCCAGTAAAATGGAGTGTTTCCCTTTTTTTGTTGTTACCAAGAGAGTCATTACAATATGCTGAATAAACTTATTTGCACATACAATCTTACTGTGACTCTACCTTAGCATCCCAATGTTATGTGCTTTTAGCATGCCAGTCCTGTTTGAAGTCATGATTTCAAGCATGCTAATAGGGTAGAGCAAGAGAAGCTGGAGAGATGAATAGGAGCTTATTAACTCTGGGGCGTGTCATCACCGCGCTTGTGGAGCATTCTGTTCATGTGCCATACAGGTTATACAGCTGTGCTTAGTTTTGATACATGAGCTCATTGGTTGTTTACTTATTGTGCATGTCAGTAATGCATATTTATACTTTTATCAGGGATAGTAAGCTCACCAGACTGCTAAGAGAATCATTAGGAGGAAAAGCCAAAGCATGCATCATAGCTACGGTGTCTCCATCTGTCCATTCCCAGGAAGAAACACTGGTTACACTTGATTATGCTTCTCGTGCTAAAAGCATAAGAAATAGGCCTGAGGTGCAACTTCTATTCATTCATGTGGTTTTAAACCTTAAATTTACTCGATACCCTTGTTACAAACTTAACAACTATTGCAGGCAAATAAAACAACATGTAATATTATGCTCAAGGACCTCTACCAAGAAATGGAAAGAATGAAACAAGGTTCTCCCTTTTCCTCTAGATTTTCCTGCGTACCTCACATTATCATAGGATCTCAGTATCTCACAAGTATATTGTCACTTGTCAGATGTCAAAGCTGCGAGGGAAAAGAATGGAATCTATATCCCCCATGAAAGATTCGTCCTAGATGAGGCAGAAAAAAAGGTATAAGTACAAGGGCACAACATCTCCACCAAATCCTTCAGATTTTCATTAAATATAGTTCTTATGGGACTCCTGTGTACTGACTTTTTAATATTCCTAGTTGCCTTGACTCTTGACTATTTATTGCAGTCCATGAGGGAAAAAATGGAACGTTTGGAGCTCAATCTTCACAAGCAGAAAAAAGTATATCTATCCACAATTCTGATTTATTTTATTTTGTTTCATTAATTCAAGGTTGAACTGACTCATATACTTCCGGTGATCTGGTAGGAAATAGAAAAATTCAAAAGCTTATACCTAGCAGAGCAGGAATGCCGCTTGGATTTTGAAAGTCAGAACAAAGATTTGAAGGTAAAAGCTCTTTGGAGAACTTTCTTTTCATCTTTACCAAATAACAAATACAATTCATTTGTTTAAATTTCTTAGGGTACTCACATTTTGCACATATCCTTACTTAGGTAAATCTTGAAAGCTGGAAGGGAAAGTTTCATGATCTTCAAGAAGCTCATTGTCGAGCTAACATGTCGCTAAGGGAGAAGGACTTCATAATCTCAAATTTACTTTGTTCTGGTAACTTTTGTTAACTCGAAGAATGTCATTTATGTAATACTCTTGAACAAATGGTCATTTCTTTTTTGTGTTTTCTATTATATTGTATAGAAAACCTAATTCTGGAACATGCAAAGGATATGCGCAACAATCTGGAAAATGCATCTGAAGATATTACTGTACTTCTGAATAAACTAGGTAAACATCTACTGTAACTTAATTCAGTCCAGTTTGCTGTTTCATTTTACTGACTGTTCTTGTCTTTCACAATCATTTATAGAAAGGCAATCGAAAACTGAAGCTAAAAATGAAGGCTTGCTATCTAGCTTCCGGGCTGAATTGGATCACAGTCTTGGAGTTCTGCATAAAACAGTAGTTGGATCAGTATGTGAACAGCATAAAATTTTGGAGTCTATGAATGAGCAGATGAAGTCATACTTTTCAGCTAAAACTGAGGTGACACTCTTGAAATGCTATCCTTTTGAATGATCACTGCCCCTCTCCTAGTACACTAAAGTATCTGCAACATACAATTGCTCACAGTCAGCAAACCACTTGGAGAGAAGAACTGCAAAAGCCAAAGATATGTATGTCTCTGGGATCCAATGTATGAAGGAGCTTGCTGATACCCTGAGACAGCGATCTATCATAGACTCTGAGCAGATGAGGCTGAACATATCTACTCATGCAATAGCTGTTGAAAATGTATGAAATGACATAAGCTTTCATATGAGTATCTAATGCAAAAAATAAATGCTTAATGCAATCTAATTATTATCTGTATATGAACACAAACAGTTTCTAGCAATGATGGTTTCGGAAGCTGAACAAGTTCTGGACGATGTTCTGAAATCTACTTCAGAGCTCAAGGAACTAATAGCCCTTTTTGCAGAACTACAACGTGCTGTATGTCTCCTTGATCTTGTTGGTCTTGTGCCAGTATGGAACATATTTAGCTAGATGCAGCAACGCATTGAAATGATTTTTATTTTCAGGGATTGAAAAGGAGTCTTACTTCTGCACAAGCCATGTCAAAGACATCAATTGATTTCTTTAAAGACATCAGGATACATGTGTCTCGGCTCATCAAACTTATGGAACAGAACAAAATAGAAAGGTCCACAAAGCTTCTCGAATTTGAGAATGAATTTAAGGTAGTTAATTTTGGTATATGTGGTGCTATATTTCATTTATGAGCATATTCTCTGAGGATGCACTTCCTTTTGACAGGAAATTTGTGTTAAAGACGAGCAAGCTGCTCTGAACAAGATTGCTACGATTTTATCAGGGTTGACTGCCAAGAAAACTGCAATGGTCAGATAGTTTACTGTGCACGAGCAAATAAAGTGGCCTTAGTATGACTTCCACTTTAACTGATGTATCTGTTAGCAGGTTTCAGCATATGCCGGACAGCTGAATGACAGATACAATGAAGAGCAGAAACACCTAAATTTGGAGATGTCCAACCTACAGCAGGTTTCAGATAATGGCAAAAATGAGACTGCGGCTTATGTTAGAGTGGTAGAGAACCAGTTCCAGGAGGACATGT
Source organism: Setaria italica (assembly GCF_000263155.2). NCBI lineage: Eukaryota > Viridiplantae > Streptophyta > Magnoliopsida > Poales > Poaceae > Setaria > Setaria italica. The sequence continues at coordinate 49,775,825 of NC_028458.1, read as the reverse complement.
CATCGCATGCTAAATTAAATGATCAAATGGAAGGCATCTTGCAGCAATGGTACCCATCTCACCTGCCGACCTCAAACATAGTGCAATTTGAATCAGTTATTCACTCTTGAAGAGCTTCTATTTCCATTATTTATTTATGCTGGAGAGGCACTGTCCATTGCAGCTTGAAGAAAGGTGGACAGTCTGTATCTTACTGGTCACAAACACAATCATCTATGCATGATCTTTGTAAGAGCTCAATCATGGAGGCTGATGATTTTATCAAGTAAGTTGTAATGATGTTTAGTAAAAATTATCATTTGTTGATATTCTGAGTGTTTAGGCTTTTCCAGAACTTATACTCGTTTCTGGTGTGCAGAGAATGGGGAAAGAAGAATGAAAATATCTTCCACGAAAAGCTGATGTTTTCTTCACAGAATGATGCAGAGTTTCATGCCATTACATCTGATGTGTTGACTAATTCAAAGAGTACACATCTAACTTTATAATAAATTTGTTTCCCGAAAGATGCCATTTTCCTTATGTTTTCCATGCTCATTTCCAGATTCCCTCTTACTGGATCATGAAACTAGAAAGATGATGGAAAGTGTCTCCACCACTTACTCAGATCATCTGGAATTGTTGAATGAAAAACACAGTGAACGCACAGAGTATATAAGAAACAATGCGAGTAACTGTCTTGAGAAGGATTACATGGTAAGCTTTGCACATTTGTTTAGTGAAGTGAAAAAGAAAGTCGTAATAAGGGTATATAAGATAATACCAACCTCCGTTTCCAAATACTTGACAATTTTGACCACTTTATTTGTTTCCAAATACTTGGCACTTCACGTTTCCCAAAACATAGTTTCCTATTTTGCCCCTCATTCAATGCTATAAGAATGTTCCAGAAACATTGGGAGATAACTTTATAAAGGTATTTTGGTCATTTCTTATATAAAAAGTGGATCACCTTGGTAATCGTGTGTTGGTCAAAGTTGCCAAGTATTTAGAAATGGAGGTTAGTACAACAAGTGTCTGTTGATGAATCTTGGCCCATCGAAACTGTACCAAGGGGGTGTTTGGTTCCCATGATGGACTAAAATTTGCACTTTTTAGTCCCTAACCACCCAAACAGGTGGACTAAAAGTTGGACTAAAGTCTTTAGTCCTCTAATTCACAAAACTGGACTAAAGTGGACTAAAGGAGGTTAGGAAGTCTTTGTTCAACAGCAATTAAGTGCTTTAATCCACTTTAGTCCAAGGAACCAAACAGCCACTTTAGTCCATGGACTAAAGGAACCAAACAGGACTTAATGTTGTCTGGCTGAAAAGTGGCAAATTCCTCATTGCAACAGAACCAGATCTCCTTACGAGCATGTTCAAATTTTCAAGTGATGAATTGAATATTGCTCAATGCAAACCACCTTCTATATATCACTATTGCTTGATCATCTATAATATCCATTGACTTAACTATTGTTCACCCATCAGGCTAATAGTCCGATTCGGCACTGTCCACGGGAGCTACTGACCGATGCAAACAGTTTGGAATCAATTGAAGAACTAAGGGCTTCTGTTCCAGATCTCGTGGCAAAGTTCAGGTTGGAGAACAAGCTGGATGAAGTTGGCAAGGGGAAACAATTATCAGATCAAAGGACACGCACTCCAAGAAGTCCTCTGATGCCTGTCAATCATTACGTTGAGTGAAGAACCTAGCAAATTGTATGATGCTCAAATGTTGTAAAGATGGCAAGATATCTTGCCGATTTGCCACCACCATATTTATCATGCCACAGCTTCTGTATGCTACATGCAAAGATTCTGATTAGCATTAGATCATAAGGCCAAAACGATTTGTTTTCTGTATGTGGAGTATTGTCAGCGTGATCTCCTTAGTCATATCTGTTATCCTTTCCAAGATTTCTGATCAATCCTCATTAACAAAAACTGATCAATGCTTTGAGGGCTTCGTGTCCAAGGAAAGCTGCATGCGATGTTCAATTTGTTTCCCATTCCTGACACATATACATGGCAAGTCAAAAACCATAAGCATTAAGAGGTTTGCTAGCATGGTATGTATCTTGAGGATCCACATATTCCTTATTTGTAACGTGCTTTCCATTCTTTTAACGCGAGATATTGCAGTACTCCATGTCCCTTGTGTCAGTTTCTGTGGCGGAATCTCATATGAGGAAACTGGCGTAGATAAGAGGATGATATGGAGACCTGTTCATAGATCAGCTGAAGAAAGAGAGGAGAGGGAAAGAATAAGATGCAGAACAGCAGAGAGGAGCAGAGTCTCGTGGACCATGTTTCGTCGACCAGCGATACAGAGGTTCGTTCCTCTCTTTACTCGCTCCATCATTTCTTCTTCCTTTTTCCTCTTGAGATGAGAGAAATTGCCCTGTTTGCCTCGATGCATTGAGATAAAATCTTGTGGTACAACTTATACAGCAAGATCAAAGGATTTATTTAGGCAAACTGCAAACTGTTTGTGAAATTCCCAATAGATTTAGTATTTCTTGCGCGATTTCCGTAGTAGATTAAACAGCTTTTCCCTTGCCCGTCCTGTGTTGCAGGAGTGTCGACTTTTGGAGGAAGAGCTCGGCTGGGCCAGATTGGAGAGGCAGAAGGTCCTCGCCTTGTCCGCAGAGGCTGATGAAGCCATCTGGAATCTGGGCGCACTAGCAAGGAGAACGATGCAAGAAAGGGACGAGGCGAGGAACCAGGCGAGGATGCTGCTCGCCGACTTGCAGGCAAGAAACGCCAAGATGACGATGCTTCCTGGGGCATCATGCTCCAGAGTCGCACGGCCTGATGCGTTCGCCGCCGCCGGCCGCAGCCAGGTCCTTGCTCCCGCCGCCGCGTTCAGGCCTCTCGGTAACACGGCGATGCTGGGGCAACATGCCCGGACCGGAACTGGCTGGGGCGTTGCATCGTCTAGCGGCTTCGGCCACGTGAACCTCTCCTCGTCACTGGACGCGTACACCGTCCAGCCGTCTCTCCATGGCTTCGCTTCCTCGAGCCAGGATCACTTTGATCCTGACATGTTCCTGGTGGACATCGCAGAATCGCCGCAAGATGTCGTTCTGGACGCTACAGGCTCCAGCCAGGGTCAGAGTTCCGGCGAGTATGGTCAGGTAGCCGAGCAGATGCAGAGGCCCTTGCAGTGGAAAGGTAAATCGGCTCAGGCTGCTGTGATTCGTGGGACGGCAGGCCATGGCCATGCTCCCTAGTTTCTAGGTCGTGTTCTGTTGGGTGCTCACGGGATCAAGTCTGTTCTGGAGGATGTTGGACTGTTGCCTGTTGGTACTAGCGCGGCAGAACCTCTTCGCAGTTTGTCGGTGTGGGTGCGTGCCTCCACTGTTGGGTTTTTTTGAGTTCTCTTCGACTTGGATTTGAATGGCGCCTAGTTTCTTTTGGCTATTGTCGTTTAAACGAAATCAGGTCAAACGAAATGACAACAGAATATTCTCTCCACTTCAAACATTTATTTTAGAGTAGTGCATAGAGATTAAAAGCGGATCAAATTACTATGTTAGCCTTTATTTTTGCTACATTGGAAAGAGGCGTTCGTTTATTCATGGGGATGACACCATTTATTTAGCAAAGCAACGAAGGAAGAAAACAACAAATTGGAATATTTATATCTCTACCTAAAAGCAAGGCTTGTGCCTCTTTTTTCGTCCGTCTGGGTCTTATTTGTCAGAGGGCTTTAGTTGCCAAGTGCCCCGGCCGCTTGTACCGCCCGCCCGCCTGCCATGGCCGCCCTGCCTGGCCGCGCTCGAGCCGCTTCGGCCACGCCAGAGTTGCCTCTCCGGCCTTGGCCGCCCGCGCCGCTCGGCCTGCGCCCGCCGCCAGCCTCGGTTGGGGGAGAGGGAGTGGGGGTCAGCCGAATCTGGCAGAGGGGAGAGAGGGAGGGAGGAGGAGAGGAGGCCTGTGGGCATCGGAATTAAAGAAAGGAGGCCTGGGCGCTGGAATTAAGGAGAGGGGAGAGAGAAAGTGGGGCGCGTGCAATGTGTGTGTGGGGTGGAGGGGCACAAATCGGGATTAAAGGTCCCCTTTAGTCCCGATTGGTAGTTACAACCGGGACAAAATGTCCCACCAGATTCCCGAGGGACAATCGGGACTAAAGGGATTCTTTAGTCCCGGTTGATATTACCCACCGGGACTAAAGAGCCCCACATCGGTGGCCATCATAAGCTGATTTAACCCTCAAAAAATATTTTAATTTAATGGGTATTTGAGTTGAAGGAAATAATTAAGTCAAAATTCTTTTGATTTTCTATTAAATGTGTAGGCATCCAATAACTGGAATAAAAATTTAGTGATGAAAATAAAAAAATATCATTAGTTTGAAAAACACAATTGATCTTTTACCATAGCAACACACGGATATTTTGCTAGTTTAATAAAAGAGTAAATACCTTGTACGTAGGAGTATGATGGTAACAGCCGTGCTGTACGGTTGGGATCAGAACTTCACAATACACAAGTAAAATTGGCTAGTTGGATCAGACATCAGAGTGTGGGACTGTGGGTATGAAGCGGGACAGTTTGGTTTGTTCATCATGCTCCCAAAGCGGGCTGGCTCAAAGCTAAACTATCGTGTTCGGCCCATGAAAACACGCCATTGGGCCGTGTGCTTACAAGGCCGCGTGTTTGGCCCACAAAATACATGGGCCCTCCGAGCGACCGAGCCTGACCCAGACACGGAGCCAAACCTCACTACCGCTTCCTCTCCGTCTTCACCATCGCCCTCGTCCCCGTCAAACAAATCTAGGGTTCCAAGCGTGCGAAGCCTACCTCCGCCGGCCGATCCCACGAACCCTCCCGGAGTAGGAGCCGAGCCGAGGCACGAGCGAAGATGCCGCAGCGGCACTCGAAGAACAACAATGACCTCGCCTTCTTCACGTACGAGGAGAAGCGGAAGCTCGGGTACGGCACGCAGCGGGAGCGCCTGGGGAAGGACTCGATCAAGCCCTTCGACGCCTGCTGCCTCTGCCTCAAGCCGCTCATCGACCCGCACTGCTGCCCCAAGGGCCACGCCTTCTGCAAGGAGTGCATCCTCGAGTGCCTCCTCGCCCAGAAGAAGGACATCAAGCGGTAGGTGGCGACACTGCACGGTTTTACCTCTCTATATGGGTGTTGATTGCCTACTTGCTTTAAGGAGTTGAGGTGGAGTAGTTGATTAGAGAAGGAGGGTAGGCGATAGTGGCGTGGAGAGGAGATTGCAGCGTATTTGCGGGAAGAATTGTCAGGCTAGTATGTCAGTGCCGTAAGGCGCAGGTGGCTGATAGTTTTTGTGAGGATATTAAGCTAAGGTCAACCATGAATTTTAGGCCAACATCGTCTCACCTTAGTTCGATTTGGTTGTGCAAGCTCACGCCTGTACTTAGGATAAATTATCTTTCTTGGATCTGTACTGTATATTCATTCATTCATGCTCTTCTATGCAATGCATGCAGTGTAGTTTCAGCATCCATACATGTGACCCTTGCCATTTCTCACTCTGTCAGCAAATATATGTTTGTTTGTTGAAGTTCATGTTGCCTGTCCATCGACCACTGGCTGTCAGATTAATTCCCTTCTTGTAGTTGCCTTACCTAGAATTCCTGTTGATGTTCATGATGGACGCCAAAAATGCTGTAGTTGCCCCTAAACTATCTGCTTTGTAATTGAGCTACTGAACTGAATACTGAGTGTTTACTCTTGTTCTTCCAGCAAGCTAGCAGCTCATGAGGCCCAGAAAAAGCAAGAGAAGGAAGAGGAGGAGGAGAAGCTGATTCTGCAGAAGGCTAAGGAGTTGGACGCCTTTGATCAGCAAAACCATGGAGCTGTTCCCCAGTACCATGATCGCAGTGGCTCCCAAGACAAGAATGGGTTTCATGGAGCAAACAGTGTGAAGGTTACTTCCTTTGAAGAGGAAGCCCTCCGCAACATGAAGGCATTTTGGCTCCCTTCAGCTACTCCTGAAGCTACGGTCAAGGTAGATGCCCCCTCCACTGACACTATCTGCCCTGAGGGGCAGGAAAAGCTCAAGTTGAAATCGCTATTCCCTATCTCGTTCACTGAGGAAAATGGTGACCAAAAGAGGAAGAAGTCAGTGGAAAAGAGCTACATGTGCCCTAGTTGCATGTCTACCCTCACAAACACCATGACCCTGGTGGCAATCAGCACCTGTGGCCATGTCTTCTGCAAGAAGTGCTCTGACAAGTTTCTACTAAAGGATAAAGTTTGCTTGGAGTGCAACAAACCATTTAAGGAGAGGAATCTGGTTACTTTGGAGAAAGGAGGAACTGGGTTTGCTGCGCACGATGAACGCTTGGAGGCAAGGGAGTTCAAGCATTTGGGGAGTGGTTCTGGGTTAGGATTAGTGAAACCAGCTCCAAAGGCTTAGTAGCCTTCAATAATTGTAGCAGATGTTGTATATGCTTATCATGGCCTCATCAAATTATGTAACCTGGAAATTTTGTTTCATGGTATCCATATGTTTGTATTTTGAACGGTTGATGTTCAAAGTCTTTACTGGCATCAATCCGATGTGCCTGAGTCTTGCAGCTTTGGTTCTTTTTACTGTGGCAAATTTGTGTAGTTGCAGCTGACTAATGTAGCTACTCTGCTTCCACTTGCTGTTTGCATTTTCGATCAGAAACATCTCATCTCTTGATGCAACTGAGATTGTTAAGTTGACATACATTGAATCTCAACCCAGGAAAACGAGCAGAAACAGGCCAAGTCATCAGCTATCTATCAGAAGAGCTGTTGGGTGGCCCATTTTTGTCCGTCAGTGCCCGCCCAGTGCTGAAATGAGGATAATGAAGCTGGGCCAAAAGTGCTGAAATGAGGATAATGAAGCTGACTTGGCTGCCTTGGCTTCCACCCACACATTCAACACTGGAAAAAGGAGCGTGCCACGGTCCAGCTGCTATGGATAACTGATGCTGGGGCACAAACTTCACAGAAAACTTCCTCGAGCTCAGTGCTTGCCTTAACTATTGAAGGTGAAATGGCAAGCCTGCAGAATCTGATTTGCTCCGTATCCAAACAAGTATGTGCTCGAAACACTTACTGTTTTATGGAATTTATTCATTTTCCCTGCAGTTTTGAGGAGTAACAGCTTGAACCTGGTGCTGATTTTCAGTTGGTTGCCCCGAATTATGCGGTGACTGCCAAACTGAATGGGGCTCCACCCTCGGTTGTCTCAGCAAGCTCAAGCGGAGCATCCTCTGATCAAAAGAGTAATGCCCCTTTTGTTGTTCGTCTCAATTCATTTGATGCTTGTCAGAATTGTGTTTATAAAACATCTCCCCACTTGTATAGATGTCACGAAAAGGCAGTTAGCTTTGCTTGGTGCTGGAGTGTTAGCCACTGGCCTACTGAAGACAAGCTCTGCAATTGCTGAAGGTAATGAGCGTTTTAGATGGCCTGGCGTTGTGTTTTCCCTGACCAGTCTATAGGATATCCTCAAGCTCTCAAGCAGACTTTTCTGGTTCTTTGATTTGGCATTAACTGGAGTTGTTCCTAAATTCCAGAAGTACCGAAGAATTACAAGTCTTATGTGGATGCGAAAGACGGATACTCGTATCTTTATCCAGCTGAATGGAGGGTAGGTTGCCATATGATTACCGAATAATCAAGACTCAAATGCCAGCGACCTTTTCCCCTGCATGAAAATTTATAATGCCTTTGCTTGACTGTCTCTTTAGGATTTCGACTTCTTGGGTCACGATTCAGCATTCAAAGATCGTAATCTGGCTCTTCAGTGTGTCCGTGTGGGATTTATTCCTACTGAGAAAACAGATATCCGTGACCTAGGACCAATGGATGAGGTGGGTTTCAATTTTTTTCTTCTACTATGTACCCTTTGCTTTGATTAGGTCAAAAAATAGACATAGCTTTGAATACCCTGCAGCCGCAGCGCTGAATATTCATTTTTGCTGATCTGATGAGCATTTTTAACATTATACCAGGCCATCTTCAATTTGGTAAACAACGTTTATGCTGCCCCAAATCAAATACCGTCCATCTATGACATGCAAGAGGTTTGCCATCTGTTCATTGTTCATGCAATCAGCATTCTTACTCGGCGCCACGGAGTTGCAAATTTATTTTGATGCTCTAGATTTACTAAGTGCCTGAGCAGAAGCTTCGATGAGCAATTCATGCGCTACTGTGCATTTGCTGTTCTATAGCTGTGCATATCAGTGTTCATTTGAGATGCAATTCTGTAGCAGGATTATACACGGCTAAACATTGCTACTGAAATTAGCGGTTGATCCTACTATTTTTGCAGCGCACGGTGGACGGCAAGAACTACTGGACGTTTGAGTACGATCTGGAGGCACCGGGCTACGGCGTTTCTGCCTTTGCAACGGTCGCCATTGGAAACGGTAGGATGATGCCTATAATTAAACTACAAAATCTAGGTCGGCTCGTGTGTTCCCGTCTGAATAAAAGGGGATGGAACTCTGTATTATTCTTACCAGGCCGGTACTACACGCTGATCGTGACCGCGAACGAACGCCGGTGGAGCAGGCTGCGGAACAGGCTCAAGGTCGTCGCGGATTCTTTCAAGATCTCGGATCTGACCGCGTGATTGCTCGCTTTCTTCGTTAACTATAATGTAATACGGTCTCATGAGTCATGGTACATGTACTCATGGTGAAGGGAAATGGTGTACCTTCCGTGGTGATAATCCGCGCGCTCCTAATCATGCTTGAAATGGATCATTAGGTGCAAATAAAAGGTCATAAACTGATTGCGACTGTTTTGTACATTCGGTGAAAACAGCATTCAGTCCAAGTGCAGGGTTATGCCAACTTAGAAAACATCCAAATAAAGCAACGGAAAGGGAAACAAGAATTCGGCACTACATTGTCTCTTATTCTAAGATACGCAAAGACGACGAAAAAACTGCTCATGCCCTGGTAGACCCGACGACTTGCGCGCGCCCAGTGACACGGTAAACTTGGATACAAGATTTAGTTCAAAATTTCATCAAAAATCAAAGAGCGACTATCCTAACATCTAGCGACCGAATGGGATCAACAACAATTCGTGCAGATTTACCAGCCAAGAGGCTTTTGATCACGGCGGCAAGAGTCATACCCACAAAGAACTGGACTTTTTACACGCGTAACACGTTAGCTGATCACAGTAATACACTACGGAGGCGAGAGAAACCACAGAACACGAGCCTCAGAAAGAATGTTTGCAACTCATATATTACAGCAATTACAATGCCCTCCAAACTTTGCTAACTATTTCCAGAATAAGCTGTTCCCTAAAGTTTCAACGCCGTTACTTACCTGAATCTTCAAGCTAAAATTTTGTCAAGACCAGGTAACCGTTCCACTCAGTACAGCGCCATCAAGTGGACACTTCCAGCATTTTTCATCTGCCAAAAAGGGCCCCTGAGCAGCTGGACAAAGAGCGAAACAGGTCCTGGTCATGCCCTAGGATAATTTACACCTAACAAGCTCAACCATAATTACATTAGCCGATGCTGGCGAAGGCCCTTGCCAAAATGGGGTTGCATCAATCTAACATATAGACCGTTCTGGTCCATCAGAGAGTCATGTGTACCCTGCTCTACTATCTTGCCACCATTTAGGACAACAATGTTGTCCACATGCTTCATCATTGCTGCCCTGTGCGCAATGAGAATCGTTGTCTTGTTACCCATGACCAGAGTGTCGAGAGCTTCCTGTACCACTCTACTTGATTCAGACTCGATAGCAGAGCTAGCCTCATCCAACAACAATATCGGTGCATTCTTCAAAACCACCCTAGCAATGGCAATCCGCTGCTTTTGCCCAGGTGTTAGATCAACCCCTCTCATTCCCACATGAGTGTCATAGCCATGTGGTAAGCTGCTAATGAAATGATGAGCATTAGCTATCCTCGCAGCTTCCTTTATCTCAGCCTCTGTTGCATTGTGCCTTGCATAGATAATGTTTTCTCTTATTGTTGTTGAGAAAATAACTGGCTCTTGCTGAATCAGGCCCATGTGGCTACGCAACCATCTGAGGTTAAATGATTTTAAATCACGACCATCCAGTAGAACTTGGCCAGAAACCGGGTCATAGAATCTCTCGATCAAAGAAATAATAGTGCTTTTCCCTGATCCTGAAACCCCTACCACCGCAACAGTTTGCCCACCACTTACTTTAAGATTAAAATTGCTCAGCACAAGAATTTCTGGACGAGCAGGATAAGAGAAATCAACATTCTTGAATTCGATGCTTCCGTAAACATTGGGTGGTTTCAAGCCAGTGGTATCATCAGGATCGATCTTTGGTTCTCGGTCAATAATTTCAAACACTGACGTAAGAGATTTCCTCCTTTTAAGTATGTAAGGTGCAAGTCCAAATGGCTCGACCAGTGCGAATGATGCAAATGAAAAGAGTATGTACTCTTTTAGTCCTGTGGCTATTGTCAGACGTTGCTGGTCAACTGAAATAGCAGTGTACCAAAGAAGCAGGGCATTGCAGGCGAAAAGAAGAAACTGCGAGAGACCAAAGCCGAAGCCTATAGCCAATCCTTGGACAAGACTTTGCTTCAGTATCTTGCCAAGATGTAATCTGTAGAGTTCCATTATCTTGTTCCCAGCACAGAATGCTACTACAGTGTATATGTTCCGGACGGCATCTTCAAGTACTAACGAAGCCTTTCTATGCATCTCCTGGATTCCTCTTGAGAAGCCAGCAAGCCACAATTTCTGCAACATGATTTATCAGATCCATTAGAGATTTGCCAGTGTAATTATGTACAAATGTTATAACATATGGAGAATATGAATAGGCGATGTTTCTAAGAGCAAGTTGCACAAAATAAAATTTTCAATATCTGATACCAATGTAGCCAGATTTTTATTTGAGAGAGGTAGATCATGTAGGGAACTGTTATGGAGCACATTACTGTCACAGAGTGATATTTTAGAGTTTGGTGTATTAAGTAATCCTTGACAGACTATTCTATCCTGCATGTGCAAGCTTCAACGTGACGTAAATGCTAAGGCTCAATGTTACAAAGTCTAACAAGGCTTTGAATGATAACAGAATATTTATAAAAATATTTCCTTTCCAATGCATTGCCACACAATTACTATTATTTGATGTTTTCCTAATCCAAACTCTAACCAAAGAAACAGTGTACACTATGCAACAATTGCATGGATAGGCATCAAATTTCTGTTAACATACCATTTTTTTTCAGTTCATAGGAGACAAATAAAGAATACTTTATTACCTGTGCAATAGCAGATATAACAAGAACTGGTAAGGTTGCAAGTGCAACAAGTGCTACCCGCCATCCCAACAACATCCCAATAAGAAGAGCAACAGATACTGCAGCAGTGTCTTGTATAAATATGGAAAGCCGGTTACTGAAGGCAGCACGGACATATGTAGCATCATTTGCCAGGCGCATGGACAATGTATCAGCATTGTTCTCGTCTTTGTCGAACCATCCAACTTCATTGCGCAATATTGCTGTCAAAGAAACCACAAATAAGTATTAAACTCTGCATGCTCAAACTAACTCCATGATTGCAGCAGAATATGAGAAAAGCATATAACATGCAGATTGCAATTACCAGAGAACATCATCCTTCTTATGCGCTCAGTCATCTTCTCCCCCATTATTCCAAAATAGAAATGTTGCAACCAGTTGACCAGCACCGTTATAACACCCATTCCTACTATGAATAAACACCACCTGTTCACTTCGTGGTGCATATCATGAACTTCTATTCGATAGTATGCTGACACTATAAGCGCTATAGTGTAAGCAAGCAGTGGGTTAAATGAACCAAATATAGCAGCACCAATTGTACCTAAAAGAGCATAAGGCCATTCAGCAATACTAAGTGTTGCAAGTCGCCAAAAAGATGGAGGTTTCTGGTGCTGAACCTCATCTAGTTCACTATGTTCAGAACTCGTATCATCTCGTTCACTCTGTGGTCTGCTAAAAGTTTGTGAATGTGAACGCTCATTCTTAGGATCAGAAGTCAAAAGAGGAGATATGGGTGAGTCAGGTTCTGAATTCTTAGATGACTGACGCTGTATAGGATGAACATCAACTTTCGGAAGATCAGGCAATTTCATTTCAAAACTGTCCTGTCTCTTGATGGACGGTGTTCTTTCAGTTTCAGTTGCAACCATAGGTATCCCATTGTCTACAGTTTGCTCTGAAGGTGGACTTCGATCCTTTGGTGAATCATGAGAGTTCCTGTTGGTATCTGAACGCCAAAATTGAAGCATGCCATGTGTTTTTTGAAGTGAAGGTGATTTTGTCATCTTAGGAGAGGATGATTCTTGAAAGTATTGGCTCACTGATGCGTCCTCAATTTGGAGTGACTTGCGCTCCCTGCTATTCTTGGTGGGCATCCTGACATGGATCAAGATAGGATTAATAAGGCAGTCCAAATCAAAATTGTGCTCTTTTGCAGCTGATGGAACATAATGCACAGTGATGAATTAAACACGAAAGCTTAAACAATCTCTCTTTAGAACAGTAGCATTGTAAATGATGCTGTAGCTAACAACAATATAGGATTTACAAAATCTTTAGTATCCACAACTATAATACTTCAGGTACGCTTAGACCACATGTTGGATATAGTCTAAGAAGAAAAGGCTTACCTTTTGGGAAGTTTTGTTGCTTCCTCACACCTTAAAAGCTCGGCATAAAGGCCATCCAAGTTCAGCAATTCATCATGTGTACCCATTTCAACAAGATGCCCCTCCTCCATTACAGCTATGTAATCGGCATTTTTAATGAGGCTAAGACGTCTAGCAATTATAATGGTTGACCTTCCCAACATGAGAACATCTAATGCTTCTTGGACAGCCTTTTCAGCTTCAAAATCAAGTCCTCCTGTGACCTCATCAAGCAAGAGAATGGATGGATTCGAAAGCACAGCACGGGCAATAGAAATTTTGATCTTCTGTTCATCAGTCAGTGCAATACCAGCACGACCAACCTGCAGAATTTGCAAAAGTGAGTACTAGAGCCTCAGTGTCTGACCAGCCTAACCTGGATATACAATAATAAGATGTATCGTACTTCCGTTACCTGGGTTTCATACCCCTTTTCAAGTGAACTGATGAACCCATGGGCATGGGCTGTCTTCGTTGCCTCTTCTATCTGATCAAAGGTAGCAGATCTTCCATAAGCAATATTTTCCCGAATGCTCAAACTCAATAAAGCTGGTTCTTGTGTCACCAGACCAATTTGGCTTCTTAACCATTCCACTTTCAAATTTTTTATGTTTTCCCCATCCAAAAGAACTTCACCTGAAAACATTAAAATAGAGTAGCCTTTTAGATGGAGGTGGAAGCAGAAAATGAAAGATGCTTCTCAGTGCTCTTACCTAATGTTGGGTCATAGAATCTCTCCATTAGAGGAATTATACTGCTTTTCCCTGAACCATTTCTACCAACAAGTGCAACAGTTTTTCTCGCAGGCACAGTGAGGAAGAAACCACTTAAAATTGGAATTTCAGGACGAGACAGGTAGCTGAAATACACATTTCTAAATTCAATGTTCCCCTGAACTTGGGTTAATGTGATCCCTTCTTGATTAACGCTGGAAGTTGAACGGCTAATCATCTCATATAGTCTATAAGCAGCAATGCGCCCTTGCTCAAAGGAATAGAAGTTTGTAGCTGCTTGATTCAAACCACTACGAAATTAAAAATAAACTTAGTTAAGGCAATACACGGCAACAAAATGGGGCAAAAAACCGTATAATTAAGTTGCTTACAGGCCGCTCAGAATGACAGAGAATAAAGCTACCACAACTTCACCACCATCAGCTTTTCCACGAACAATCAAATGTCTTCCGACCCAAAGTTGCAATGCACAGGAGCAAATGGCAAGTCCATATGTAAATCCAAGGCCGATTCCTTGGACAAGACTTATCAAAATTCCATATCTCAGTGTGGCTTGAAGCGAGGTAGCATAGGAGTACTTTGCAAGAGTTTCATTTGTAAAAGAATACAGTGTCCTGATGTATGAGATGGCCTGGTGCACATATTTCCATTAGAACCAACCAAATTATTTTAGTTACTAAATACTAATAGCACATCAAACCAGAATGATTGTATTGTCTACAAAATCAGAGTGCATAATAGCAGCCCTTCGGTATACAGGCTCAAGATAGGAGATGTGCAGACAGCAGCTTAGGTTTGTGTATAGTAAAAGAAATCAGAAGAAAGATTGGCAGATTGAATAAAGGTAGCAACCTGTTCAGCAATGCTAGCTGCTTCGGCATATGCATCTTGAATGTTTTCAGCCAATCTATGGAGGAATATGTTGGATATTCCTCCTGCTGCAACAATTAAGGGTCCAGTGGCAAGAGTTAGAAGTGCTATTTGCCAACAATTGAGAAGGCCAACAATGAGACCACCAACAAATGTAGCCATATTGTGTATGTAGTTCCCGACCTACAAAAGAACTGTCATTAGAAGACACCAAAAGTGATGGAGTTCATTCTGCAGATCATAATTCCAGAGAAACTAATGAGTGCTTCACTCTCTAAGCTTACTTTCTCGCTTATAGCTGACTGAATGAGCAATACATCACTGAGCACTTGACTCACAATATCACCATTATTTCCATATGTATCAAAGAAGCTCATGTCTTGATTTAGCAAGACCTGAACATATTTTGATCTGATGACAGCAGTCTGCCGTTCCCCCGTGAGAATCCAGCATGATACCTCTGCAGAACTGAAATAATCAGGAATATGTGTTTGTGCTGAGTGGGAGCTGCACTTTAAAAGATAATGAGTTACTTACCGATCCATCCTGCAACAAAAACACCAGCAGCTATATAGACGATATACAAAGCATGCTGCAACACATAGATGTAACAGTTGTAAGAGGCAAAGATATATGGAATTGAGAATAAGGAAAAGTGGAAGAGAGGTGAGAAAAGAAACATGCAAAGTCACCCGTTTCAAGGGAAAGGGGGTATTAGAAGTTTATATAATAATCTCTTAAAAGTCAAAATTTTGGGTGCAAGCAGAATGGAACTACTAAAAAAAGCATTGGAATATATTGAAAGTATAAATGGATAGCCATTTAACAAACTAAATATGGGGACAAGACCAAGTACAATGCACATCATTTAACAAACTAAATATGGGGGGTTGCCTCCTTGGTAGTGTTCAGATAGCAGCCATTATGAGCTAGCTTCAGAGTTTAATGTAGACCATTCCAGAAAATAAAAACAATGAACCTTCACTCCATCCTAAGGATGACTCTAGCATCCAAGGGCAACCTTGGGGATCCCCCGAGGTAATGAATCCCGTCAATCCCGGATTTTAATTCAGTTCCACTTATCACATATGAGGCTCTCACATCCACAAAACTTTATCTCCACCTACACCAGCTATGAAAAGAGCATATACGTCAAGTGAAACCTTCACTTGGTTGCCTCACTTCCTTGTTTGCAATAAAATTTGGTTATAACTAAAGGCCTACAGGATATTTTGGGCAACCTTTCAGAAATTAAATTAATAGAGTACAAAAGACTCTTTTAATAACACTTCAATTACACTATGGATACGATAATAATGACCGGCCATGACATATCCGCAACCCTTTCCCTAATGTGTTAACAAAACAAAACAGAGCTAACAACAGTAGGCGCCTTTAGACCTGGCATCTTTGAGAACATTGAGACACTCTTGAACTAACCTCAACATAGAATTTTTCAATGATATCTTATAAATGCCACTAACATCTGAATCATGGCTACATTTCTCCTAAAATCTCTGCTGCACCACATAAACAATCCCATAGTGTGCCATCCTAGGCTCCCAGCTGCAATGGCCCCGAAGGCACAAACTTTCAGCCAAGGCAACACCAACCGCACCCAAACCACAAATTCCATACAATCCCTTTGGAAAGTTCGCATCAGGGAAAGGGAAAAAATGCACTGATTTGAAGTGATATACTAAGGTTCCAGATCACATTTAAGTCAAACGTGCCTAGGAATGGAATTTCTTTATGGAGCTTGCGTTATAAACATAACCGCACTATGCAGTGCAGCAAACCTGTGCAACTAATAACCTTTCAGGCCCTAATATTTCAAATGAAACCAAAAAGTACCCACTCGAAACATAAGCACAAGCAGCAGTGTATCCTACTTTCTTTCTTAGAATTGCCATGCCTCAAAAGTACAAGAACTAACTGTAGCTAATCACCATCATCATAGTTGTAGTCAATAGCAAAATTTGAATTATCTTCTGAGAATGTCATTACAACAGAAAAGCCAATCTGCCACGAAAATTTAAATACTTCAAGCATCCTACAATCTAAATTGAAAATGTAGCAACTAAGTGGGAATGCATCAGAAGCATCAGCTTTACCTCCTTAAACCGGTGGAGCAGCTCATCACTGTGTCCATAGAGAGCCGACTCAACCCGCTCAGAGTCGAGCAAATTCAGGGCCCTCCCGAAGTAGTGCAGGTACACAACGAGCGCCGCGCCATGGGCAGCAGCAGCGAGCGCCCCGGCAGCCATGAGGGCCCAGTCGAACCCATCGGCGAACTCGAAAAGCCTCCAGAACGACACGGCCGCGGGCGGCGGCTCGACCTCATCTTCCTCCACCTCCTCCTCGCCGGCGCCGGCGGCTTCCCCCTCCCTCGCCCCCACGCCCGCATCCCCCGCCGGCCCGTCCCCGTACGGCGACGGCGACTCAGGCGGCTCGGAGACCTCGGACACGGGCGTGAGCGGCTGCACGTGCGGCGACGCCCACCCGAACAGCCCCGTCGGCACCATCTCCACCTCGAAGCCTTGCGCAGCTCGACGAAGCCGTCAAATTCAAAAACCCTAGGATCCGGCGAAGCTCATCACCGCGGCTAGCCCCGAGACGGCGACGACGGGCGGCGGCGGCGACCGGGTCGCTTCCGAAGCGAGCCTCAAGCCGCCTCCGAATAAACTAACCTCCGAGAGGACTGGCCAGTGCCGCAAAGGAGAGCCCCCTTTTAAAAACTCTCTTCTCGGCGGCACACGGCAACGACGACCCAGTCAGAGAAATTCGGCGGCGTACTCCCACACGAGTACGCCACGCCACAGCGGAGCTCGTCGGCGGCGAGCGGCTGGCGGCTGCTCGTCGCCGGCGAAGACGCGTGGCGCGGCGGTGGGATGGTTGCGCGCAGTGGTGAGTTCCTTCTTCTCTTCTGGCGTGCGGGTAGGAAAGGTGAGGGAGAAGGGGGACCTGTGCTTGTGATTGCGGTGTGATGGGCGGGGCCCACCTGGCGGTGGCCCTTACTGCCTGGGGTTTGGTGTAAAGCGGGTTGGCGTGAGTGGCGAGGGCCCCGCTTGGCGGTGGCAGAGTGATCTGGGCTGGAGGCGCGTAGGGCTCCGTGGGCCAGCGTTGGCAGCGAGAGAGTGGGGGGAGTTACATGTTTTCCGTGTGGCGTGTGGAAAAATTTTCGCGGGGCGTTGGAATTAGACGGGCGGGATTGGTGCGGAAAGGTCTCGTGGGCATCGAAGATGGCGGGGCCCGCCGGCGCCTGGTGGCATGAGCTGTGTTGTGTAGCTTTCCTGCGCTGCTAGGGACACACGGAATTGGAGGCGACGTGTGGTTGGTTCATGTGGAGGTGACCTCTGGCAGCTAGCTTTTGAAAATAGCAGTACACTCATTCATTGTGCTGTTCCCGATTATGACATGAGAGGATGTTTGATACAAAAGGACGAGGGATCAGTGATGCCCGGCTAAACATCGACAAAGGTGGTGTTTGGATCACTAGTTCATGAGCTAAACTTTAGCTCCTAAAATTTAGCCTCTAAAATTTAGTTTTGCTGGGGTATTTGGATCCATGGGCTAAATTTTAGTCCCTCATCAAATAATGTCTGATTTGCCCTTATTAATGACTCCCTCCTCCTCCTTTTCCCCCTGTCTCTCCTCTCCCCTTCGTCGTTGGGTCGCCGCGGAGGCCAGAAGCGAGGAGGTTGTCCGCCTCCTCCTCCCGCTCTATGATCTCGAAGCCGCCACCGTCCGCTCCTGCCACGACCTCGACACCTTCCTCGTCGTCCTCTCTCCTGCCGACGGCTGCGGCCCTCTCCTCCCCGCCGACGGCCGCGGCCCCCAGATCAAGCGGCCGGCGGCATCAAGGCCGACGGCGGCAGGGTCGAGGTGGAGGCGGAGGTGGCGGCGGGGGCGAGGCGGAGGAGGAGGTGGCCGGCGACGGAGGCGAGGCGGAGGAGGAGGTGACGGCGCCGCGAGGTCGAGCGGAGATGGCGGGGCCGGCGAGGCAGAGGTGGCGGGGCCGGCGAGGCGAGATGAGGTGGAGGTGTCGAGGCCGGCGAGGCGAGGCGGAGACAGCGGCGGCGGGCGAAGGAGGCGAGACCGGCAGAGCATGCGGGAGAGAGAGAGTGCGGGGGCAAGGGGAGGAAAGTGGTCCCCCCCCCTTTTAGGGCCTTGATCCCTTTTAGCCCCTTTTAGGGCCTCTTGAGGAGCTAATTTTTTTAGCCCAAAGTTTAGCTGTTTGTCACTTTTTGCCCTCATGTTTGGATCCCAAGTGCTAAATTTTAAGCTAAAAGTGCAAGACTAAAATTTAGTCATTGGATCCAAACAGGCTTAAAATACATTTATCCAGACGTACTATAAGCATGTGGTGAGGTGATCATGTGAATTTTGGTCATGTTTGGTTTTATTGCCGGGTCGCCTAGCTTCGCCTCGCGGAGCAAGGTCCTGGCAAGGAGAGCTGATTCAGCTTGCCCGGGCAAGCAAGAAAAAAAGCTTGTTTTCACGGACACCGATACATGCAGCAAGTAATCAGGTATCGTTTGGTTACTTTTGCTTATTTTTAGCACCCATCGCATGGAATATTTAGATACTAAGGGGGTGTTTGTTTCTTTAGCACCTCCTAAAATTCCTGTCACATCGAATGTTTATATACTAATTAGGAGTATTAAACATAGACTAATTACAAAACCTATTGCATAGATGGAGACTAATTTGCGAGACGAATCTACTAAGCCTAATTAGTCCATGATTTGACAATGTGATGCTACAGTAAACATGTGCTAATGATGGATTAATTAGGCTTAATAGATCCATCTCGTGAATTAGCCTCCATCTGTGTAATTAGTTTTATAATTAGCTCATGTTTAGTCCTCCTAATTAGCCTCTGAATATTCGATGTGACATATATTTTAGTCAGGACTAAAGATCCAAACACCCCCTAATTAGGAGTATTAAATGTAGACTATTTACAAAATCTATTACATAAGTGGAGGCTAAACGGCGTAATTAGGAGTATTAAATGTAGACTATTTACAAAATCTATTACATAAGTGGAGGCTAAACGGCGAGACGAATCTATTAAGCCTAATTAGTTCATGATTTGACAATGTGTTGTTCCTCCATCTGTGTAATGGGTTTTGTAAATAGTCTACGTTTAATACTCCTAATTAGTATCTAAACATTCGATGTGACAGGTGCTAAAAATAAGCATGGGGAACAAACACCCCCTCGAGCACTCAACGCCACTCGCTCTCCTTGCCCAACCAGGCGAGGCAAGCATGGTCAAAGTTCCAAACGCGCCCTTTATGTCACATTCCAACAAAACACTTCACCGTTATAGTTGTAGTTTGAGGATCTTTACACTTGTTAATTCATTGTCTATTCATCGTCTTTAGGAATAATGAAAGTGGGCTGAACTATACATGGGTCGCGGGTAAAGCCGCTTGTAATTCTATTGTTCCACGGAATTTTATTCTGCTTTCAAAATGACTAGCATTAGCTTCCATGATGTTTGATTGAGATTCTTATAATCAAGTGTTGTGCGTGCTTGTAAATGAAAAGGTAAGAGTATTGATACTCTTTTCGAATGTATAAGAGCAATTCCTACGGTCATTTTACTAGTTCATTGCTCCATATCTTTAAACAAAAGACGCGTATAAAGCTCATATTGTTGAAAACAAACACAAGTACTTGCATTTAGCTTGTGGTTAATACTCGGGTCAAGACGCGTTACGAAGCCACATACACACAAGCGGGGGTTTGTTTGTTTGTTTCATGAGCTTGTATCTAACAGTCAAAGTGAAACAAAAAGGTCTAGTTGGTTCAAGCCTTCAAGGCCATGAGACACCCTGTATCTAATCGACGAGACCCAGAATATCTATAACGAGGGAGCCTTGGAGGATCATCTTTTGATAGAATATGTATTGCATTGTGACTAAATTTTTACATTAACATGGAGGTATTTATAGGCCATTGGCCCATCCTAGTACAAGTGACCCAATAATTAACCAAGAGTCAAATAGTCCGCTAAGCAGTAACAATATCCATACATGATTTTCTTTTTATCCTTTTTTGTTTCTTAGATTAGAACTGGTTTGCTCTTTGCTCTTTGTAATTCTTTTACTTATTTTCTCTTTAAGTATTATATAACCAGCAGGGCTAAAGTCCTCCTGTTTCCATCAAAAAAAAGTAACAATATCCATCTATATTAACTTTATCTTGTTAAGTGCAGGCCTATAACTACATGGTGCCACAGAGGTTGAGGTGGTGTCAAGGCCAAGGGCTTGGGTCCCTAAGGGTGCGTTTGGTACCGGAGACGGAACGGGACGGGATGGGACCATCCCAAATTTGATAGTGTTTGGTTCGAAGTAACGAGGGATGGGACGGTCCACAAATGGGAATATGCTGCCAAGATGCGGGATGACCCCGTCCGGCCAAAACGAGCGGACCGGGTCATCCCACTTCGGGCGCCGTCTGCTCCGTCCTTCTCCGTTCACAAGACTGGCACGAGGGCTTCTTCGTCTCCGGCAGGGCGGGGTCCTCCAGCCGCGCGGCCGGTGCCCAGGGT
>NC_028458.1:49732639-49754910 GCF_000263155.2 Setaria italica | reverse complement strand
TGGGGCGAGCGGCCGGCGGGGCGAGCGCCCCCCGGCGCCGCGGCCGGTGCCCACGGCTAGCGGGGACCTCTGGCGGCGCGTCTTGGGGCGAGCGGGGACCTCCGGCGGTGCGGCCTGGGGCGAGCGGGGGCAGCAGGGAGCTCCGGCGGGGGCGAGCGGGGGCGGCGCGGCCTGGGGCGGCAGGGAGCTCCGGCGGGGGCGAGCGGGGGCGGCGCGGCCTGGGACGGCAGGGAGCTCCGGCGGGGGCGGGAACCGGCCTGCCGGCGGCGGATGGGGAGATGGGTGTGGTTGGAGAAGATAAGGGTGGGGAGAAAAAAAAAAGAAAAGAAGATGACATGTGGGCCCATATATGACATGTGGGTCCCACTAAACACATGCAGCTAACGGTGTTACCCGAGCCATCCGTCCCTCATTTTCAATCCATCGTACCAAACAAAAAACTGGGATGAATTCATCCCTCTCAATCAAACATCAGGCGGGATGATCCCATCCTAAAAAATAGAGACGACACCGTCCCATCCCTTCTTGTCTCCAAACCAAACGCACCCTAAGGTCATCGAGGAGGCTGGTCCTTTGGTTGATCGAGAATCGCACGCCTAATGGGTTGATTGAACTAGCCTTGAGGGTGAAACAGCTGTCTAAAGGAGATACCAAAGTTGAAAATGAAATCTCATAGAGTAGGTCTTCAAATATTGTAGAGAGTTTGATCGATACATGACCTTAAAATGTGATTTTGAAATGAGGGGTATTTTTAATCCAAATTAAATGGTGACTTTGCTCCTTGTTTGTTTCATACTATTGAATTATTTCATATTTCTTTATATATAACGGATTTAACATATGTTTACACATAGATAACCACGATCGTCTAAAATAGATACCACCATACAATAGTACTAACGTGATACATATGGTTCTACCAATAGCATCATTCTACATCTAACACACGCCGGCTGGTGTCAGTGCCTACCGTATATGACGAGCTGGGTTGGGTAGCCGTAGAATTATTCGTCCTCCACGCTGTCGCCTAGTTGACCGCGAGGAGCCCCTGATAGCAACGGTCATTGACGACCCAGGCAGCGCCGCCCGGGAACGAGCGATAATTCCACCGTTAGGTGCCCCCCCACACCCCCTAGATTCTAAGACCCCGATTTGGACCATACTTCTGGAAGCTTTGCTTCTAATCCTAATCTCACCACCAACCTGCGTAGTACTAGTACGCGATGGTGTGCGGCGCGTCTGCCCATCTGTGTGCCCAACAATTACCCGTCGTTGCAACCTTTGGTTCTCCATAGAATTGCCACATGGCAATTCGTTCTTCCATTATTCAAAGCTGCGGCTGCGATGGTAGGTTTAGTTCCACACTGACCGGAGAATCAGGTGCTTTCAGCTTTTCTTCGAAATAGAATTAGCTTTTGCTTCTCCTCGAAGCTTGACAGGAGCACGTGTCTTTGTGTTTACAGTTGCAAATATGTCGAGTCTTACATTCCCTCCGGCCGGAAATACGACCGGCGTGGTTGGAACTTGGAAGCGTCAGTATTACCGATCAGGGGGGCATGCAAAAAACCATTTAATTGATTTGTTTTTATGATGTATTACTGCCAAATTCCTGCTGAACTCGTATATTCGAAACAAATCCCAACCTAAAATACTGGATAGGTGTACTATGTGTATTGTAGTTTAAATATATTATAATCCGGATCCTAACCTGTGCTTTATTGCTTACTAGCCTGGCTTAAGCAAATTAGTAACCGGGCTGAAGTTTCTCAGGCATTTGGGCTCGCTTCTTCCTTATCCTTCCTGCCTTCCTCAACAAGGCTCGTGAGGCCCAGCAGATCTTTTCATCAGATTGAAGGAGACGACAGGCCCATGAAGCCGACATGCGATGAACCATGATGGTGAAGCAAGCGTGCCGTTCTCTTTGAATCGTCAAGGCGGTCGAGCCGTACGTCGTGCGATACTGCCGTGGCCGCGCCGCATGGTTCCAACCTTCCAGCGCGCAAGGCCGCAAGGGCTAGCATCCTCCTCTCTCGCGCGTCGTAGACAGTCACACCAGGCATGGGAGCAGGCACAGCAGCGTACGTGCACGGTGCTGCACGGCCCTGTGCACGGCGCGGCTCGACCAATCCTGCTGTTGGGGAACGGGCTCCGACTTCCGCACGTCGCTGCTCCGCTCCCGGCTCCTCTGCGGCCCGGAGCTGTAGGACCGTCGCAGCTTTCTGTCTCGAGGAGCAAAGACCGCGACGCCCCCTTCCGGATCCAGGAAGGGGGGATGATGACGATAGGGATAGAAGATCAGACATGCTGCGTAGGCGCCGTGCATGCGCGACAGGTGCTCCGCCATGTAGACAGCTACCCGGGCTACGCGTCGGGCCCCACGCCGCCCTTTTGTCCGCTCGGCCACTTGCAGGTCCCGTGGCGCACAGTAGCCGCACCGGGATCCGTTGCGCCGCCGCGCCGTGTGTGCTGTGCCGAGGAGTCGCGGCCGCGAGCCGTCTGGTCAAGGCAAAGGCAAGAAGGGTCCTCTTCCGTAATGAGAAGACGATAACGCTAAACTAAGCAGTGTTTTGGTTGATAGCGCTTATCACAAGTTCGCCCATCAGAGAGGATCCTGGAGCCGGTGCCGAGCCGGGCCGAGAAGTCGCAACGTGGCCGGCCGGCGGGGCCAGATGGCACGTGAAGGCGCGAGGTGCATGTCCACCTGGCGGCTCCCGCACCGGGGGGCCCGCCGGCATAGACCACGGGCCGGGAGAGAAGATATTTGCTCGCGGCCCACACGTCGCTTTCCAATCTCCGTTCCGCCAATCGCAGCCCCGCGCCCACGTGAACGCCCCGCCCCGCTTTTCCGGCGGCCTCCTCCGTGCGCCCGGTCCACGGGACGGCCCCGTGACGCCGGCTCGCTGGCGTCGCGGGAGGAGCCGTGGACTCGTCCCAGCGAGGCGGCGGGCGGGTGGCGGTGTCCTCATCCGTGGCGCATGTATATATAGGATCCTCCCCTGTCGACAATGCACGCCTTATCGTCACACGCAGAAGCAGATTGCGGGCAGCCATAGACTAGCTTGCTGAGCCAAGTAGCCAACTGCTCCGGGAGGAAGACGAAAGGGAGAAAGGTCAACAGGCCACTAGCTGGCTAGTGTAGCTTGAACCAAAAGGATCCATGGCCTTGGGAGACAACTCCAATCCTGCCTCTTACATCCACACGGTAACTGACCATGTTTCTCCCTCCCATGTCTCTATTGCACTCTCGTTTCTCCATGCTCGGAGCTCGGAACGAACTAATTACGGTGGTCGCCGGCGACGTGGTTATCGCAGGTGCAGCACCTGATAGAGCGGTGCATGACGTTCGGGATGAGCATGGAGGAGTGCATGGAGGCGCTGGCCAAGCGCGCCGACGTCCAGCCCGTCGTCACCTCCACAGGTCCGACCATTCGCCGAAACCCTTTCTTTCTTTTCGTCCTCGCCGCCGTCTGGAATTCTGATGGATTGAACAATTGCAGTGTGGAAGGAGCTGGAGAAGGAGAATAAGGAGTTCTTCGACCAGTACAAGCAGTGGATGTCGGAGAAGAGAAGCGCAACGAGCAATTCCTAGCAAGCTAATTAATTAATCAAAACTGCAGGCTTTGCTTAATTACGGCGCTTATTTAGTTCGTTCGGATTTATTTGTTACTGTACTACTTAGGCAATAATAGGGTGGTCGGCTGCTATGGTGATCCGCTGGAGCATCGATCGCCTACTGCGGGCTGGGGTGCTAGTGTACAGGGGTAAGCAGGGGAAGCTATCATGTGCAGTAATCTGTCTTCTTTCGATTCTGTACGAGTGCTGTACGTACGCATCCGTCGTTGGCGTACTATCGCGCTCACATATACCATATTGTTCATCTTATCCCCGTTAAACGTACACCCTCCGTTTCAAATTGTTCTTTTTGAATCGTTAAAAAGTCAAAACGAAGTACAATTTGAAACCCTCCGTTTCAAATGTTCTTTTTGAATCGTTAAAAAGTCAAAACAAAGTCCAATTTGGAACGGGGAGTAGACGAAATTTCGTTCTTGCTGGAGGTATCTTGCAAGCAATTCGTGAATTTGAGGTTGCTTGTTCTGACGAGATCGATCAACCAGTTGCGTGGGAAACGCACCATGGCGATGATGGAGAGGAGATGATTAAGTAGTAATCTGAACTTGGACACAACAACCAAAAGGCCACACGCAGTAGCTGAATTAGATGCGACAAAGAGGCCCACAGTATCAGCAGGGGAATTGGTTGCGACGATTCACGTAATCGTGAGATGAGCACAGGACGTAGGAAGACGACGCGAACGGCAGGAGATGCGCCTCTGACGGGAGGTGTGTTATAGTTGGTGATATGACCCGTGGCACGTGAGCTGGTGAGCCGGCCAAGAAACCGGTCCAAGGCACGGGATTTTGATCTGGTCCACGCACGGCACGGCCCATACCACAGGCTGTGTCTGGATCACTCTCTCATCCCACGTGCTGGAACGGCCCATTTGGCCCGTCACAATTAAGCGGGCGGCTCGACCTACTAAGGTCCGTTCGGCCACCGCCGTGGGCATATATATATTGCCCGGTGGGCGCACCCTGCACCCCTAAACCTTACCTTCATTCCGTCGCCTCCCCTGCTTCTTCGCCCCTCCGCCTCCCTCTGTTCCTTCTCGACTCCGCTCCTTACTTCCTCCCTCTCGCAGATCCGCCGCCTCCCTCGCCCGCCGCCGGCTCGCCCCTCCGCCTCTCTCGCCCACCTCCATTTCACCTCTCTGCCTCCCTTGTCGACTCCGCTCCTCCCCTTGCCGATCTGCCACCTCCCTCGCCTGCTACCGTATCGCCCCTCTGCCTTCCTCATCGACTCCTCCCCTCGTCCCTTGCTGATCCGCCGCCTCCCTCACCCGCCGCCGTATCGCCTCTCCACCTCCCTCGTTGAATTCGCTCCTCCCCTCGTAGATCCGCCGCCTCTTCCCTCTCGGTGAGTCGGCTCTACGTCGCCACCCTCATCGACTCCTCTCCTCTCCTCGCAGATCCGCCGCCTCCCTCGTTGACTCCGCTCCTCTCCTCGCAGATCTACCGCCTCTTCCCTCTCGGTGAGTCGGCTCTACACTGTTTCTTCTTTCTCTCAGTCTCCGGTGCTCCGAGTGCGCACGAGGAAGAGGTAAGCCAAACTTCGGTGCTTCTCTGCTTCTCCTCTACCGTGCTCCGGTGCTTCTCTGGTGGGTGGATAGACGACATAGACGGCGACTCCGGTGCTCCGGGTACGCTCGAGGACGAGGTAAGCCAAACTCCGGTGCTTCTCTGCTTCTTCTCTACCGTGCTCCGGTACTTCTATGCTTCTCCTCTACTGTGCTGACGTGCTTCTCTGCTCCTTTATGTGACTTCTGCAGGTCTTCGGTGCACACCCATTGAGAAGCCAGGGATCCGACGATGGCAGACTATCCAACATGCTACAACGACGAGTTGAGGTTGATGGGGGAGACCGGAGATGATGAGTCTGACTTGGAGGCGGATCCACGTGAGCTGGTCAACATCTCCGTCCCCGATGCCAATGGTCAGCCCGGTGGTGGAGATTTGCAACCGCCTGCTGCTAGTGTTGGAGGTGAGACGGGGATGGGGATGGAGAGTACGGGCAGCAAGAGGAGCCGTTCATGCACCTCTAAGGTATGGGACGACTTTGAGACACTGTACAAGGTAAAGAGTGGCAAAAGGGTAAGAACTGGTGCTAGGTGCGTCCATTGTAAGAAACTCTATTATGGTATTTCCTCTAGTGGTACTGGACACTTTCATAGGCACCTTCCAAGGTACCTAGTCTTGCAAGGAGCTACACGTATGGCTCAGTCCCAACTCAAGTACAATCCTGATGGCTCTCTCCATCTCTAGGAGTACAGTGTTGATGTTGCTCATACCCAGTTGTGTAGGTTGATTGCAAGACTAGATCTTCCTTTATGCTTTGGTGAGTCTGATGCATTCGAGGAGTATATTCAGGTTGCTTATAATCCTAGATTTACTTCTGTGTCAAGACAAACCACCACCAACCACCACCAGGGATTTTGGTAAGTATTTCGATGAGCGTCGTACTAATCTTGTGGCTTCTTTGCAATCTGTTTCCTCTGTTGCTCTTACCTCTGACATATAGTCTGGTAATGCTAAGGAAGATTACCTTAGTGTGGTTGCTCATTATGTGAATGCTGTTTGGCAACTGGAGAAGAGGATCTTAGGCCTTCAATTAGTTTAATTGATGTATCTCATAATGCTGATAATATTAATGAGTGTATTACTTCTGTTGTTTCTAATTATGGTTTAACTGATAAGATCTTTTCTGTTACGTTGGATAATACATCGGCAAACACTGCAACCATTGGTAAGCTCAGTCCTTCATTGTCTGGTTATGTTGGAAAACTGTTTTTGCATCAGCGTTGTGCTTGTCACATTATTAATCTTATTGTTAAGGCTGGCCTTGATGTTTTCAAGCATATACTTAGTGCATTTAGAACTGCAATTTTATTCTTAAATTCTTCTAACCAACGTATTGCATTGTTGTTGGTGTCCACCATTGTAAGTTTGCTTTGAACATTGATGTAAGATGGAATTCAACTTATCTCATGCTCAAGTATCTAATGCCCCATAAGAACACATTTTCTGTGTTTATAAAAACTCAGCACCCTTTGGTTGAAGGCCAGCCACTCTTGATAGAAATACACTGGTATGTTGCTAAAAAGATTCTGTTATTTCTTGAACAATTCTATAATTCTACTGTTGTTTTGTTTGATGTTTATTATCCTACTGCTCCATTAGTATTGCATCATGTTCTTAAGATAGCTAGACATCTTAGTACCTATGAGTATGATAATGATCTCAAAAATATTGTTGCACCCATGAAGACTAAGTACTTAGATTATTGGTGTGATATGCCTATGCTTTATTCCTTTACATGTATATTAGATCCTAGAGCTGAGATGAAAGGTTTTAGCAATGTTCTCCAGCTATTGTCTCAGCTCAATGGAAATGATTATCCTTGTTACTTAATTGATGTAAGGGCTTAATTGTCTACAATCTTTTCCAAGTATGATGCTAAGTTTGGTTCTTTTCCAAGTATGATGCTAAGTTTGGTTCTGTGAGGTTGCAGAGGGCCACACAGGTAAGAAAAAGACCGCTTGAGGTAAGATTTTTGGTAATCAGGGTACTTCATCTGGTTATGGTGCTACTAGCCTTGGTGCTGGCCTGGGTTCTGGTTCTGCATCCTCCTCCCTATCTAGGAGAATATCTGCAAGTGTTTTGTTGCAGGCTGCTAGTACTGGTGCATCTCTTGCTGCTGCATGTGAACTGTTTGCCTACCTAGCCTACCTAGACAGTGATATTGTCAACCAGTATGATGATGCCTTCAACATACTGCACTAGTGACATGAGCATAAGTTATCATACCCTGTTCTTTCTATCTTAGTTAGGGATGTTAGGATTGTGCCTGTTTCTACCATATCTTCAGAGTCTGCATTTAGTTCCACTGGCAGGATCATTGAGGAGCGGCGACATCGTCTGGCACCTGAGATGGTGGAGATGCTGGCTTTGATCAAGGATTGGGAGCAAGGAGATTCAATATTGCAACATACCGTGGACGATTCATAACTTGAAGAATCATTTGAGAACTTGTATTTTGATGATTAAATGTAATGCAACTGTGATGTATCTAAACAATTATAAAGCTGGTTGTACTCTTTTTTTCTTTGTAGTGTTTTCTCACGAGGTGTGAGTTTTTACCTACAGAGATTTTTAATGAGGCAGCAAAACAAACAGCTCAAAATAATATTGAACTCTTTTGAATTCAGACGTGTTTGTGTTATTGTGCATGTGTATGTATGACTTGTGAGAATTGTGATGTGGTTAGCACAATAGTTTATCTGATTTTCAACCTGTGAAATTTGAATTGCTATGGTGAATCTGTTTTTTGAGAAGTATAGGTTGATGCCGTGAGCGCGGGCTGGTACGAGCACGGCCCGCCTAAGAAGGCAGCATGCCGTGCCTGAGCCGCTTCTTTGGCCCGCGGGCCGGCACGCGGCACGACACGGTCATTATTAATGGGCCAAACCGTGCTCGTGTCAAGTCGGATCGGGCTACCCATCTGACCATAGTGGGTGCGCGCGCATATGGCACGTTATTGCATGACGAGATAAGACGTGTGATGTAGGGTGGGAAACTAGGAATATTTTGGGCACACTAGGACACCACGCACGGGTGCACCGGGCCAAACACGGAAATAGGATAGGTGCCTCCGTGCCTGCTGGTGCGACGCGACCGAGGCCCTGGGGCGCTCGAGCAAAGCAATCTCGACGCACAGGACAAAGAACCCGTCTCTCCCGGAGGAGCGAGGCGCAACGCAACTTGCGACATGCGCTGTGGCGGCTCTTGGCCGGGATCGACGGGGAGCGCTGACAGCTACCGCGCGGGTTTCTATCGCTCGGAAAGATGGATAGAGAGGAGAAGGGTCATGTGCATGTGGGCTGTGGCTTCGCGTAGCTCCTCGTCACGACAATATTGAGCAAATGAGATACGGGGAGAGACTGTCCCAGTGGCTGTGTGTCGAGGTGGCACAGTAATCCCGTGAATGAAAAACAAAAGGAAATCATTCCATTATAGAGGGGAAAAAGGATGGGAGAATGAAAACAGTCCGGCAAGTGGGCCATCCTTCCATTTTGGGCTGACTGGGCTAAATGTACATCAAGCGGGCCGTCACGTTGGGCCTTTTTGAGACAGTTTTGGGCTTTCTAAATCTAACCCAGTTTTGGGCCGATTCTCAGCCTTCTTGCTCCTCGTCAACTGGCTTCTGTGGTAACAACTAAACGACCTTGTCTTCCAACACCAACAGCTAAATCTTCCCAAGTTCTGGATGCAATGATGAGGTCAGGCTCTGGAGCCTACACTTCAAATAGGAAGAGCAGTCTGTAACTGATGCCTGGTGCGCCCTGTTTACTTCAATGTAAATCCTTTAGCAAGAAGTTGTAAAACAATTCCCCTATCCCAATTTTACCTGCTGAAAACCTTGTACAATACTTTTGGCCTGCTATAGGCCCTAATGAAATTCAGGTGGGGATCTCCCCCCTCGTGACCCTAAAAAAAAATTACAGGTGGATCTAGAGAGCCGGAAAAGAAAAGACTCGCTCGCGTAAAGACAGAGAGTCTTGCAAGTTGTGGCGCGGCCGTCCTACTCCAGAAACGACGCATTGTTGGCATTGCTGCCTGCGACTGGCAGCGAAAGGCAGGTGGTGACGACAAGGTATCTCTTATGCTTTAGGTAAGAGCAAGTGGATCGCATACTTGCATCGATTAACATATGCGACCTCGGCTAGCCCGCATACGGTCACACGATGGTGACGATAGAGCCCAGTCGTCATTCCTGTGATGGAGCCAGTTCACATTGTTGCTTCGGCAACTTGAAGCAAACAAGCTCCACTTTCTCGGAGATGGATGGGGATAGATGTATCGGTATTCACACAATAACCCAATGCAAGTTGCTGCAGTAAAATGAAGGCCGACGGGACTTAGCTCGAATAGCATCACGTCAAAAGAAAAACGAAGGGGCACTCCTCGTCGCCTATAAATACGCACTCCTGTTCACTGCACCTACGAGGCTACGACGACAACACCACCACACAGTGACACACAATGTACGCGTATGTCGGCAATGCGTGCGCGACGCCCAAATGGGTTCAGGTTCAGCGGCCTCGCCCGGCGCCTGCACGTCCGAGAGTGGCGAACACGCCGGTGAGGTGCTCCTCGTTGCCCGGGGGGCCGCCGCCGGAGCCACCAACACGGCGGTCGGCGAACTACCCGCCTAACAAGGGTATTTTCCACAGAGGCTCTAAGAGAACTCGTGCCGTCCATGCATCCTCATCTAAGGAGCGCTGTGGATAATGCTTTTGCCGTCCCGCTGCACTGGGCGGCTCCAAGATTGCAAGCAAGATGGTTCATCGACCAGTATGCTGGAGATGTTGAAGCAGATAAAGTGATGCTTCATTTTTCCAAGCTTGACTTCAACAATGTGCAGAAATAACACCAGCAAGAACTTTCAAGGATAACACGGTGATAGAAGAAATAATACTTCCTTCATGGATAGCTTCACTTTGCTAGAATAATTTACACACCGCATGTTGTGTTGGGTTTTTACGTGGCTTTCAACATTATTCTTTATATTGTGCTTATTGTTCAATTTAATGTGGAATTATTCGGATGCATGTGACAGGGAATAATTGATGCGAAATTTAATTCAAGGAAGTGGTACTCGAGGTGTCGAGGACGTTTGTGCTGAAATACAGTAGAGGAATTAATTGAGATCGACTCTACTAGCTGGAATGTTCCTCATGTACGTGTATGTTTGGTCCGGATACATCACAATGGAAGAGCTAAGTTTGTTTTGCAGGATTGGCTCTGCAGACTGTTAACCCATATGATCAGATTGGAATTGATCTCATATACACAATTGATCATGGCACACTCACACATGTGTGCTAGGGACTAATATATATTTTAGACTCACCAAACTGACCTATCTGATCGTGGTTGGTGACATGGTTTAGAAGTCATACGAATTTTTCTGGAACACAGATGGAATATTTGTAACACCTGGAAGTAGAGTCTATAAATAGTTTCCCACCCTCTAACCTCATAATGCATTGCGAGTGGCACCACGGATAAGGCAGAGGAATAGAGGTAGACTGATTAGATCCACAAAACCCTACATGTTGCACTTCTTGTTTTTTTTGCCAAAGATTAATATGTTGTTTCCATATTGCAGCTGGTGGAGGAATGCTGCTCTGAACAAAACTTCGCCATTTGCGAGGGATCGTTTGATGGAGTGCTTCTATTTTGCAACTGGTGTATGGTGTTGCTTCGGAACCTTGTCTTGCAGCATGCCGAGAAGTGGTCGCTAAAGCATTTGCTGTCTTGGATGATATCTACGATATCTATGGAACGTTAGATGAACTTGCATTGTTCACCGATGTCATTGAAAGGTAAAATTTGCAACACACCTGCTTGGAGTGACAAGAGTATACTATAACAAATACTGTTGGTAAAATAGGTAATTTCACCATATATCCTTAAACTCTATCATGTCTGTGCCACTTGGGTGAGGACCTTTAAATTACACCCTAAGCCAAAAATGCTGTCCAAATATGGAATCTACGCTAGAATAAACTTTTAGTTTCTCAAATGATAATGTCATACAAATTATTAACAAGACCATATTCTGCCTGAACCATAGTCACAAATTTTTTTTCCAACGTACAGATGGGAGGCCACTGCAAGCGAACAACTACCCGAGTATATGAATGCAATCTACCTCACTATCTTCAACTTCTCAAATGAGGTCGCCGAGCACGTTCAAAGGACAGATGGATGTGATGTACGGTTTCTCCTTAAGAAAGCGGTGAGTATACACAACAACGGGCGCCAGCCAGAATCGGTGAATCTGACCGAGACATCGGTGATCACTGCAAGTTCATTTAATTTGAAATGAACTTTGCATCTTAAACTTGCAGTGTGTCAATTTTCACCGATGCCATTGAGACAATACAACAGAGAGCCGTTTTATTTTTAGTGCATAAAATGCAATGGTTTACTTACCATTGGATCTCACGCCAGTTGTTTATTTTGTCAGTGGCATGACCTTTGCAAGGCGTTCCTATCGGAAGCAAAGTGGCACTACTACAGTAATTACAAACCGACCCTCCAAGAATATTTGGAAAACGGATGGGCGTCGGTCTCTGGACCTCTAATGTCACTCCATGCTTTTCCCATTACCAACGAAGGCATCACCCAAAAGTCCATCTAACAACTTGAAAGCTATCCAAAATTGGTCCAGATGGTATCCAAAATATTCCGCCTCTGCAACGACTCATTCTGTAAGAGCACTGTTTATTCTTGCAGTAAATTGTCAGATCCAGAGTATTAGGCATTAACCATTTCTTGACATTTCTTTCTTGCGCGGAAATGTAGGAAGATTTGAGGAGAGGAGATGCGCCATCTTCTATAGCCATTTACATGTTTGAGAACAGAGCCATGGAGAGTGACGCTCGCAAAGCGATGAGAGACCAGCTTCTGTCATATCGGATGTTAGATACTAATTAGGAGTATTAAACATAGACGAATCTATTAAGCCTAATTAGTCCATGATTTGACAATATGGTGCTACAGTAACCATTTGCTAATGATGTATTAATTAGGCTTAATAGATTCGTCTCGCGAAGCATAGGGTTCTGTTATTAGTTTTGTAATTAGCTCATGTTTAGTCCTCCTAATTAGGATCCGAACATTCGACATGACACGGCTAAAGTTTAGCTCCTGTTATCCAAACACCCCTTAATCAGGACGTATCCAACAACTGCCAGTACCCTCCTTCCTTGGCAAATGCTTGTTTGAATATGGCGCGAATCTCCCACTGCATCTACCAAAGTGGCGATGGTCTTAGTGCACCAGATGATGGGAAAAAAGATGGAAATTCGCGAGCTGTTCTTGGAGCCTTTAAAAGTGGATCATGGCGGCGGACCGCTGATAGCCAACTAGCTCCCCTCACTCATTCCACTTCCACCGAGACATTTTAGCTAGGTGCATCGCGGTGTACAAGCCCATATGTGTTTCAGCCATTTATTTCTTATACCGTGTAATCAGTGTAATGCCATGGAGGCCGCGTACTCTTGCTGGCCGCCGCGCGTCGGCCTCACCCCCCCCCCCCCCCCCCCCCCCCTCCCGCGCGTCGCCCGTGCCCTAGGTTGAAGAAGATGATGGAAAAAAGAAATCCGAAATGGTTGCTTATAGAAATGTTGAATGTAGTATTTTGTTTACAAAATATTGATCGATATTCAAGAAATGTTGAATCTAGTATTTTTAAATGTTGATTTATTTTTTTTAAAAATGTTGAACCTGATTCGTTGAAATATTGGTATAAAGTCCTAACTGAGCCTAGTGGGCTTTAAAGTGACGAAGCTTAAGGAGCCCCCAGTATTATCGGGCCCTCGATTTGTTCGGTGGTGAGCCAGCCGTTCGTTGCATTTTGTACGCAATTTGGCCCAAATACACCGGCCCAGAGCCCATGAAGTAAAAAGCTGCATAAGGCGATTCATGCATTTGCTCATTTGTTCTTGATATAGAAAATGAGCATTTTATAAGAGGAAAAACAAAAAAGATATATACTAGCGAAATCGTCCATGCATCTTGAAAGGAACAGACTGGCTAGTTGCAAAGCCTTCCCGCTGAAGGGAAAGACACGTCAAACACGGCCGGGAACGCGGAGTCATGGCGTCGCCCATCACTTTGTCCCAAAGCATTCTTCCTTTTCGCCGGCCGCGCGGCTACAAGTGTAGCGACAGCAATAGCACTGCTAAACCTCGTGGAGGCAGGCAGAGCCGCGAAAGGACTTGATCGAGGGCTGAGGGCACCGGGTATATAGCACATGCTCGTCGTCACCGATCCACCGAGATCTTGACACGACAACCGAACCCATCTGCGGGACACCGTGATCCGGCGAGCCCCGACACGCGAACGCCCAAGATAGTGACGCCAGAGATTGAGTACCACACAAAATCACGAGCCGTATCATTACTAAGCCAAGCTATAAAGGCCACGCAAATCCTCAGCTCCGCTAGCGTACGGCTACGCGGTTTGAGTACGACCTGCTCCTTCATCGATCTTGAGAAACGTCAAACAAAGTTCCAATTTCCACACAGAAGAGATCGGCGAGGTGAAAGGAGCCGCCGGGAGAAAAAAACGCCGACTCGCTCCATCCAGCCAGCGCCGAAACGCGGTTGCAGAAGGAGTAGCAAACCGGCCAACCACCGCGCCCACTCCCTCATGAAGTCACCGCGATGACCCGAGTCCCCGTCCGGAACTGGTCGTCTCCTTACGTGACCACTCAACTCACCATGCTTAGTTTAGCTGGAATTATTGGCTGCGCCACCGCCGCTAATGGCCACGTAACCCGGTCTCCCGCTCGTTACCCACAAACCTCCAAGCGTCAGCTCGCTCCGACCTGGCTTCCTCTGGCTGGCTGCCGGGAGCGATCAAAATTTTCCTCGGCCCATACGCGCCGCGGACACGTCCCCCACCCCACCCCCGCGCCCGCCCCGCGCCGCCCGGTCTCGGTTCCTGCGCCCCCGCACGTTTTCAGTTCGGCCAAGCCGACCCCGAGCAGTTTCCATTCGTTGCTGCTCTTATTTGCCTGCCTCTCCCCTCCCCTCCCCCGAATTCGAGCCGGAGGCAGATCTACGGCGGCGGCGGGCGAGGATGGCGGTGAACTGGGAGCTGCGGGGCTGCTGCGACCGCGACCAGAGGATCTTCATCGCCGCCGTCGGCGTCTCCACCGTCGTCATCCTCCTCGTGAGCTCCTCCCCATCGCCGGCACCTCCACCGATTCTCTCTCTGGTTGCTTTGATTCTCTTCTCACGACTCCGAGAGGAGTTGGGGTTTTGGCTCGCCGTGGTCTGAGCGGGTTCTTTTTTGCAGCTGTGGAGGACGTTCCTGCTCACGCCGTTCAAGCTCATCACCGTCTTCCTCCACGAGACCAGCCACGCGCTCGCCTGCAAGCTCACCTGCGGCGATGTAAGCCATAAACTCCTGCGCGTTGCAGCACCCGCTTTGGGGAAAAAAATTTCAACTCGCCGTGATGGTGTGGCATTGCGAATTTGCGATGGGATTGTGGTAGCTGCAATCGAAGTCCGATTAGGCTCGAGATGGGGGCGATTATGTTTCGCCCATCATTTGGAGCTGGTAGGTGGGAAAAGTAGCATCCCTTATCAGTGAGGACCAAGTCCATATTGCGGGCGCGCTTTTTTTTGCTTTGCTTTTCACGGGAGCAGAATATACCTGCGTCTTTTCATTCTTCTAAATGCAGGGATTTGATTTCATCAAGGACCTGGAGTCCTGGACTTAGTTGCTATCCCTTTTTTTCCTGCTATCCGCAAGTATCTCTCCGCTCTTGCTGCAGCTGTACTGTTCTTCAGCATTCAAGTGAGGGGCTCTGGTCAACAAATGTCCACTATCTGAAAATGTGCAGTCCTGAGCATTTTGTTAAGTTGCAGCCCTCTCAAACCACCTGGTAATGCAAACCAATGACTCTTTGCTTGGGGACCAAAGTAGACCATACTGTACGTTGTGCGGTGTAAAAGGAGAAGTAATGCATGCTTCTGAAGTCTGCTATTAGGAAGGCAACCACATGATCAAATGTGAAACTATTGGGGTTGATCTGTCATTGGTTTATTAAAGATTATAAAGGAGCAGCAAACAATTGCTTAGATGTTTATTTCATATTTAGTATGGTTGGTCCATAGTTCCTTGTCTTTGTTTTTTCCTTCATTCCATCTTTAGTTTATACTTTGGTTTTAAGATAAATTCAGCCTACCTTTCGAAAGACAGTCTTTTGATGTGCTTCGAGTTGGACATTTAGTGCTTCTCCCCGTGTTAAACAGTTCAATTTTTGGATACCCCTGATTGTATCTAAGGACAATCCTGTTTGTAAGAAATGTTCCAGACATTTCAAAACATTTTCTTAGTTGCTTATCTCGCTCTATACTTTATGATATTTTTACCGGATGTGGTCCTTTGACTAATTTGGAGTTGGTCATTTGTTTCATTGCTTATACATAATATTTTGGCCAGCTTCTGCCAACTACCAGATCTAGACATTATATCTACTCAGTGTTGATGCCAGATAAGATAATGCCTCAAATGTTCATTAGGTTCATGTTATATTTCAATTTGATTCTTGTGCGCATTTGTTCAAAAAATATTTCAATTTCATTGGCTTCTTCAGGTCGAAGGTATGCAGGTCCATGCAAATGAGGGTGGCGTTACTCAAACTCGGGGTGGCATATATTGGATAATCTTGCCCGCTGGATGTAAATCCCTTTCCCCCCTCATCCCTCACGTTCATGTCTTATGATTTCTCACAAGAATGCTAACAAAAAATGAAATAGCTGATTCTCTATTACTCAACATCATATTTTTGTGTTCTCTCTGATATTTTAATGTACTGGACCTGGACTGTTGAATTTATCAAACATTTTAGACCTAATTTCCAATAAGCAAGTTTGTGATGAATTTATTTCATGGGTCTAATCTGTAAATCTATATGAACCTTGACTAGGTTATTTTTTATGTTTCAGTAACCTTTCATTCTTTTAGCATCCTCCAACTATAAAATTAAACCAACTGTTTGGAGTAGATTTGTTGTTTGGTCCTCTGAATTTTATGTTCTCCTGTTCGGCCAATCCACCTTTATTCTCTTATTTGATGCTGCTGTTTTGTTTTGAATTGCAGATCTGGGTTCATCATTTTGGGGAATGATCTTCATACTTGCATCCACAAATCTCCTCACTACGAGAATTGCAGCGGGTTGTTTCATACTTGCATTGGTTATTGTTCTTTTTGTTGCAGATAATGTAAGTTCACTAAAATATGTTTCATTGTTGCAAATTATGACTTTCTTCATTTGTCTTGTCCTACTTGTCCACACAGTAATCTCGATCATTTAATTAAGCGCTATCATCTCATTTTTTAATTGTGCAGTGGTTTCTTCGCTGGCTCTGCATTGGTATGAATAAACATGATTTCATCTCCGTTTAAGACCTTACTCTGCAGCATGCTACTTACTATGTTATTATCCAGGATTCGTTGTATTCATCGCTGTTGTTTGGGTCATACAAGAATTTACATCTTTCCATATTCTGAAATATGTGATCTTATTCATAGGTGAGAGCGAAGACTTCCTACAATCATATTCTCTTTATTTTACTTTCTGGAACACAAATTAGATGGTTGTAATTTAATGTT
Organism: Setaria italica; assembly: GCF_000263155.2. Lineage (NCBI taxonomy): Eukaryota > Viridiplantae > Streptophyta > Magnoliopsida > Poales > Poaceae > Setaria > Setaria italica. The sequence goes on along the minus strand of NC_028458.1, from coordinate 49,738,096 downwards.
CTATGTTTGTTTAATGTCCATCAGGTGTGATGAACAGCTTATTTTCAGTTTATGGTAAGGAACAAACAGACTTTTCCTTTTTATTACATGTTAGAACAATCCATGATTTACTATCTGTTCTTATAAATGAAATGTTCCCAACTTATCTAGATATTTATGATGACTTGATATCCCGAAGAGTTCATTCAAGTGATGCTGAGAAGTTTGCTGAAATCTGCCCTTGCCCTTGCAATGGTTTTGCATGGGGTGTTATATGGTCTGCTCTGCAATTTTAATAGTTTCTTTTTCTCCCATGATATTATATTGAGATAATCCTGATGGTAAAGACACATGCACTAACATTAGCTGTCCTTTCTTTCAGGGGCTTCATTTCATTTATTTTTCTCTGTGCGTCGATATATCTTGGACTGGTCATATTGTCTTGAGGTGATTCCTATTTTGTTTTTCATATTACAGTCAGCTTTTATTCTCCTTGCATTGACATGCTCATTCACTGGGGCATGGCAACACCTGACACAATCACAGAAATGGTATTAACTTAGTTGTCAGGAAAACAGAACAAAATATGGCATTACAAATTTACAGGCCAGTAGGAATATAGTCTACCTTGTGAATGACATACTGATAAAAAGGACAATGACCTGCCAAGGACATTCTGTGAAGGGTTGATGGACACCCTTTGGGCGCCAATTTGCACCCTCTATAAAATTAATGTTTTTGATCTATTGACTTTGCCCTATCGCTGTACCCTTTTTCGACATATGATTTAAGCTCATACTAACTCTGTGTCATATTTTTCATTTTCAGGATTTCAACCTCTTGCCGTTTTGATCTGACAACCAACTCAGGTGGGCTTTTTCTGAGCTCCCATTGCACCAGATATTGGTTGAAGCTTACATTGTTCTGGTAGTTGTACAGAGTTCTTGGAGGGTAAACCTGTATATCCATTGGAATTAAATTGGTGAGGATTATTCATGCAATTCTTCCATTTTAGCGATTCTATAGATACATTTTGCTTAGCGTTTGTATTTATGGCTGGTAGCCTTTTCTATTTAGGCACTGTATATCATAATATCTTGCCTTACTTCTCATTCACCCGATTCAAAAGCAATGCAGCATTGTGCATTTCATCTGGCGCCCATTGCCAGAACGATCCACTGGCTGATGCTACAAGGAGTTAGTGCATGACTGCATGCCCCAGTGCAGTTTAGTTTATCTTTATCCTGGTACTTTGAGGCCACTAATGTCTAATCCCATTCTTTTTGACGGATGGAACTGCCTCGTGTTAACTAACTCACCTTGTCGCCTTGTCGGCTCCAAGCAAAGTATGGTAGATGTAGTTGGGCTGCTGTTGCAAATTGCTAGAAGCCTCGCTGTACAGTAAGGTGAGTGGCTTTATGGCCTTGCCGCGCGGGAAGGGCGTCTTGTGCTTTCCCGGCTAGCTTCAGTGCATCACCTAACCTGTTCAGCTGTCGCTGTCCGGGATCCGGACTTCCAGACGAAGTTAGATAGCGTGTAACCGCATATGCTAAAAGGTACTTGTCGCGGCACCATTTTGTCGGTAATTATGGTCCTGAATATGTCTATTGAACTTTCTAGAGTACTCCGTACGAGTAGTTTCTTAATGGTTCAAAGAAGGTAGACATATGGGAACGACGAGCTTGTGCAATAACGGTTATAAAAAAAGGGAAAAAAATTAGTCGCCAATTTGAAGATTAGTGTAATTTCTGCTTAGTAGCACACACTTAGTCACTGACATACCTCTTCTTGGTACATAGATTGGCATCATTACATGTACAGTTAAGGTAATGCTGAGAACATGTGAATTTTTCAGTAACTTCATGAGATGAGTTCAATCTTTGTGTGGATTACGAAAATAAATCGATGTTCGAAATGCGGCCCTAATATCGCGCTGAGACACAACAGAATGCTGGCTTTCTCCGTTTACGATTGCAAGCCAACTAGCCAAGGGCCGTAGAGGTAGTAGCCATCCGTCCGTGCAGCTGGAGAAACAGTGAGGCAGCAGGGCCCGTCGAGAAAACGAGAGGCCAGCTGAAGAGGGAACAAGGAAGCATCAGGCTCTGCGTCTCCCTCGCGCCCTGCGCTGCCTGCCACGGCAACACCCTCCGGTGCCCGCGCAAGCCTCGGTCCCCCAGCTCCCCGCCGCGCTCCGTGGGACGCACATGGACCGGCGCGACGCGGCGAGCCTTCTTCCCCGCGGCGTGCTCGCGCCGTGCGGCTCTGCTTCTGTAGCACAGTAGCACTAGCACCCGTCGTCGCCGGCTGGCGGCTGCTCACTGCCTTTTTAGGGCCAGTTTGGCAGGGCTCCGGCTCCGTGCGCTTACCGAAGCACGGAGGAGCTGGAGCCGCACCAAACGGCATTGACCGCGAAATCATTTTTTAGCACATTTGGGAGGAGCCGGAGTCGTTTTAGACCTGCATGGAGGAGTCCAAAAAAGTAGCTCCGCGGCTCCGACTCCAGCTCCGCACGAGAAGCCCCTCGCGAGGAGCCCTGCCAGCCCTTACTATTGCCGCGGGCCCTTCAGGAACCGCAGCAGAGCAGATCAGGAAAGTGAGGACTAGGGAGCGATCTGACTTGCATTCATCCCATCGCCGGTCACATCCCCTCTCAAGTCTCTCTCGAGTCTCGACATTCCACGGCCACACCCACGCCCGCGCGCTGATTTCTTCTTTGGGCAAAGCTGCGAGCCTGGGACGGCACGGCGATATGGCCCCCCTCCCCCCCTGATCTCTTCCTAGCTCCTGCCTTTTGCTGCTTCCGTTTCTCGTCACTCCTCAGCGTCAGCGCCAGGCCAATCGAGGGATTTTGTATGGTCTTCTGGTTGGGCATTTTGATTACGGCGAAATTTTCGTTAGATCAAGCGGGCAACGTTCGGTAGTGCAGCGAATTAGCGGCAGCCGCAATAGTAAAGTAAGCTTGCTCTCTATAAGACTTGTCCACCTTAGCTACTGATGTCAATGTAGGTCACTCCTCCAACGATCCATCTTTTTGACCTGCTTTACAAAGTTTTATGGGACCTTAAAAAATAAATATTTTAATGAGCCAATCCTTCCTCTTCCTCAGTCTGCTCCCTTCCTCTTTCCTCCCCTCTCCCTCATAACCGTCCCGGAGGCCCTGCCGCGCCGGTCCGGCCTCCGCCCATGCCCCGGCCCTGTCCTCTTCCGGTGGCCGCGCCCCACGTCGGCGTCCGCCTCGCGCTGGGGTCGGCCGTCGGCTGCGCACGTCTCGCCCCGTGTCAGTGGCCGTGGCCAGCACCGGAGGCCGAAGCAGTGGAGGAGGCGGAGAGATGGCTGGACCGCTGGACGACGAGGCAGAGGGAGAGGGAGAAGAAGAACACGTGGTGAGGCCCGCGCAGCTCAGCCGTAACGGCAACTCATTCTCTCTCCTACGTGGAAGGCTTGTAGAGAGCCTGTCAGTCCATTGCGGTGCCCTTAGCGGCAGGTTTCGGCCGATCCGTCGACGTCTCGGGTCCGTGCCGCGCCAAATTCAGCCTCCACGCACGCACGCAAGACGGGGGCGCTTTGTCGCGCGTATGATTAATGGATGCCCGGAAATGGCGGCGGCCATGACTCGTGGCTCACGGCACTGTCAACTTCGACGTGCCATATACTAGTACCGCATGGCGCGTGGCGTGGTGGCGGCCGCGCCGTGTTGTCGTCGCTCCCGCCACGTGCGCGTGATGCCTCCAAGCGTATGGTACGGTGACTAGCTTTGCCCTTGATTTGCGACGTATGGTGACTGCCCTCGTCGTCTCGTGGCGGCCCAAGTGTACAAACAGAAAAACGCTCAAAGTGACATGACATGCACGCATACCGATGATGTGCGTACTAAAAGGAATCAACCTATCTTGTCAAAGTTACTATGACAGCGGATAAAGCCCGCTTCGGCAGATTAGGGGGTGTTTGGTTCCTCCCTAAATTTTAGTCCCGTCACATCAAATGTTTAGATACTAAGGTTCCGTTTTCTTCCACTGACTTATTTTTAGGACCCGTCACATCGAATGTTTAGATACTAATTAGGAGTATTAAACGTAGACTATTTACAAAACCCATTACATAAGACGAATCTAAACGGCGAGACGAATCTATTAAGCCTAATTAGTCCATGATTTGACAATATGTTGCTACAGTAAATATTTGCTAATGATGGATTAATTAGGCTTAATTAGGCTTAATAGATTCGTCTCGCCGTTTAGCCTCCACTTATGTAATTGGTTTTGTAAATAGTCTACGTTTAATACTCCTAATTAGTATCTAAACATTCAATGTGACACGTGCTAAAAAATAAGACAGTGGAATAAAACGCCCCCTAATTAGAAATATTAAATATAGATTATTTACAAAACTCATTACATAGATGGAGGTTAAACGGCGAGACGAATTATTAAGTCTAATTAGTCTATGATTTAACAATGTGCTGCTACAGTAACCATTTGCTAATGATGGATTAATTAGACTTAATAGATTCGTCTCGCCGTTTAGCCTCTATCTGTGCAATTAGTTTTATAATTAACTTATATTTAGTCCTCCTAATTAGTCTTCGAATATTCGATGTGACACGGACTAAACTTTAGCTCGAGGAACTAAACGCCTTCGAGGATTTTGAAAGAACTGTGGTATAATATTTCTTCTACGATCATTTAAGCGTTGGATAATCTACCGTGTCCCCTTTCTTTCTTGGTGTGTGCCTGGTGAGCTTGGAGAATCCCGTCGTGTTCTCCGTGCCGGAACCAAAACAGAGCGCGGCGAGATCGTGTCAACCATTGAGACGCGCTTGTTTTGCACACGAGGACTAATAATCGCGTCCTCATGTGCGATGGCGGCTGGCTACTCCTGCCCTGTACCACCACCACTACTAGTAGAAGCCTACTACCCCTCGGTACGGGTGCTCACTTTCAGCGGATTTATTTAAAGGTCTGGTTTGGTTACATGTGCTTATTTTCACCCGTCACATCGAATATTTAGATACTAATTAGGAGTATTAAACGTAGACTATTTACCAAATCCATTACATAAGTAGAGGCTAAACAGCGAGACGAATCTATTAAGCCTAATTAGTTCATGATTTGACAATGTGTTGCTACAGTAAATATTTGCTAATGATGGATTAATTAGGCTTAATAGATTCGTCTCGCCGTTTAGCCTACCCATTAGCATACGATGTGAAGACCACTTGGTCATGAACCATACTTTCTAGTAATCATGGGGGGCCTTCGATGTGACACGTCGTCATAACAGCAAGAGATACAAACCTCCCCAACCACCTCTCCCTGGGAGGTCTTGGCCGGAGCGTCATTCAGGGGAGGGAATCGGCGGTGGTGAACTACGACAAACAAGGGCGACCTCCGTGGCTCTGCCAATGAAAAAGAACATTTACAAATCGCACGGGTCTATTCATTTGACCTGCAAGCGAACTCAAATTCCAATACCCCCAGA
>NC_028458.1:49715506-49732434 GCF_000263155.2 Setaria italica | reverse complement strand
TGGGCGCTGTACCTGTACGAAAGCTCTGGCGCCCTGCCTGCCTCTGCTACTGCAAGCTCTCCACTCTCCAGCACGCCGCGGCGGCTAGCGGCGCGGCGCGACAGGCGACCCGGGATACAAGCGCAGCACGCGAGGAGAGGAGAGGAATCTCGTTGACTCTAGGCGCATGTCACGTCCCCGTCCGCCCGCCGCCATCCACATCCAACAACCAACATCCATCGCGCCGGGCCTCGGCTCGGCTCTCGTTTTCTTTTCTCTGCTCAGGCGGTACAGTACCCTTGCTGATCCTTCAAGGCCCAGCACAACAATCCGTGGTCCGTGGATCAGTAGCACCAGCACTCCATCTCCACGTCTCCTGTTGCCGTAGTTTGAAACAGTATTGCTCCAAGCGCCGTCGAGAGATTCTCCTGCATAAATCGTGCACGTGTGTCGTCTCGTACTCGTCGGACTGAACAGCAACGAACCTTGCATCCCGGCCCCGGGTAGTACCGTCCCAAAATTGAAGGCCCGCGAGTTGCAGCTGCGGCGTCACTTACCTTGCATCGACGCGACACGGGCACGGGCGTATCCTTCCGGTCGTTTTCCCTTCCCCCACCCGCCATTATCGCTCGCCGTTGCCGATGCGCCCCTGCCCTACCTGCCGATGCACGGGGGCCCCACCCTCCTTCTCCCCCTTCCACTCCTCTAGAGCCACGCACCGCTAGAGAACAAGCGCAGGCGCTCGCAAACCATCCTAGGGTCCGGTACCGAGGCACCGGCAGAGCAGGCCAAGGCCCCGGGTACACCAACGCGTGGGCCCGGCTGTCTTGCTCTGCGGCGCGGTGGGGCCCTGGGCCGTGGTTTAATGAGTATTCTCTGGCCGATGCGTGGGGCCAGGAGGGGCGTCTTCCACGTAGTACTCCGTAGGCCGCTCGCTCGCTCGTGCTTTGGGAGGCAGGGCAACGGCAGCGGCATCCCAGGCGGGCGCACGGGCACGGGGGCGAGACCGGGCAACGCGGATCAGCCAGCGGATGCCACTACGCGTGGACATGGACCAGGTGCACCAGGGGCCTGCTTGCTTCGACCGTCGACCCACACGTGTGAGCGACGGGCCCGCCTGCGGCAGGTGGTCCCGCGTGGTGTACTGTAGACACTGACCATGCAGGTGCCGTGGCTGTGTGTGATGGGAAAACGATTTTGGGTTCTTCTGCATGGCTGACCGTACTGGGTGGCTTTCGCAAATTGGCCCCTTTGCTTCGAAAAAATTCACGTGCCTTGGGGACCGGTGGGCTTGGAGGGTGTGCGCTAGGCTTCTCTTTTGACTTTTGTCCAACTGTTCGGACTATGGATGTGTTTTGGTTTTGGGTCGTGGAGCGCCTATAAACAAACAATGGTCCATTCTCCGCAATTTTAAACTTAGATGTTAGGTTGCTTATGGTGACATTAAATAGGTCGTTTCAGTATCGAGTGCAAATAGTAAAATGTTTGTAAATTTATATTAGCGTTACGTTGATAGTAAAAATTATCATGCTCAAAGCCAAAAGAAAAGGAGTGTTGATGATTACAAATGTCAAGAACTAAATGAAAAAGTGTTTTAGGTTACTAAGCCATTTCTTTGTATGCATGATTTTTGGCGTCAAGCAAAAAGAAGTATCAACGATCACAGAGCTTAATGTGGAGTGTTTCATCAGTAGAACTATTTCAGGTTTATATTGCGTAGTAAAGGTAACGCCGTTTTTCTTATCATCGACTTTTTGGCACAAGGTGAGAAGAAGTATAGATAATATCACAAACTTAGAACTAAATAAAGAGTACCTTACATAATTAAAGTATTGTTTATTCTTATGATATTTTGGCAGTAATCTTGAAAACCGTTGGTAGGAATAGTAATGTAATATTGGTATAACTAATATCACTCTTGAGGATCATTAGCATTGATTATATAGAATAAACATTACTTGCTTTACCTATCTAAACAATTCCGGGGGCGAAAATGATGATTGCAAGCAAACCCCTAATGATGCACCTTTAGTGATAAAGGTGAAAACAGCGATGCTACAAATATAAAACTGTCGAGGGACCTAGAGGCAAAATAAAGCCAAATAAAAGCACAGGGAGTATGACAAGCTATGGCAAAATTAGGGCCTGTTTGGGAAGGGGGTGTTAAAGTTTAACACCCCCTTTTTAACAGATTTTAACACTTTTGGTTGCCAAACACAAGTGTTAAAAATGAAGTGTTAAAATTTAACACCCCTCTTTTCATAAACACATGGAGGGGGTGTTAAAATGTGCTAAAAGTGTTAAAAGTGGTCCCCCTCCCCACTTATTCCCTGGTTGCCCCCCTCTCTCTCCTCTTCTCTCTCCTCCACTGCCCCCATCTTCCTTCCCCGATCCGCACGTCGCGCACCGCCGCCAGTCCGCCCGTCGCGCCGCCGCTGGTCCGCCCATCGCGCGCCACCGCCGGTCCGCGCCGCTCTTGCGCCGGGATGCCGCGCTGGGCAGCCCTCGGCGGGTTCGCCCGGGCGGCCTCGCGCGGGCGGCGGGCGGATGCCAGAGCGGGCGGCCTCGCGAGGTCAACTGGAGGCGGCCATCGCGGGCGGTCTCGCTCGGGCGGCGGGCGGCGGCCAGCGCGGGCGGCCTCGCGTGGGCGGCGGCTGGCGCGGCCGGCGGGCGCGGGCGCGGGCGCGGGCGAGGCCGATCCGGTGGTGTGGGGACCGGCGGGCGGCGCAGGTGGTGGCGGTGGGGGCTCGGGCGGGCGCGGTGGTAGCGTTGGGGGCTCGGGCGGGCGCGGCCGCTAGCGCCGCGGTAGGGGACGCCGGCGGCGGGGCGGGGCCGGAGGCGGCAGGCGCAGGGGAAGGGCCGACGGGGCGGCCGGCAGCACCGACGCCGACGCTGGCGCCGGGCACGGCGTGGACCGAGCAGGGGTGGGGCCGGAGGCGCCAGGCACAGGAAAGGAGGAAGAAGGAAGGAGGAGGAAGGAGAAGAAGGAAGAAGGGGTATTTGGCTGCCATTGAGAGGAGTAATGAGGGGTAAAGTTGTCAATTACAACCTAAGGTGTTAAATTTTAACAGATCATCCAAACACCTCAAGATACTAAAGTTTAACACCTTTATTTGAGGGTGTTAAAGTTTAACACCCTGTTAAATTTTAACACGCCCTTCCCAAACAGGGCCTTAATTGAGTAGAGATACTGTACAACTGGTGGATATATACTTGAAAAAGAGATAGAGTGACAAGGATTGTAGATAGAGAGAGAAGGGGAGAAGAAACTGAAAGATACAAAACCCCACATAGGTAAGCGAGATTTTAGAGAGAGAAACAGGCCACCAGCGCTCCGTCCAGAGAGGAGAGGCTAGAGAGAGACAAGGAACGGGCAGACGAAAACAAACAGGTCTATTTCCCCGTCGTCGTCCACTTCCGGTCCTCTCCCTCCCACTCAAAATCGACTCGCCCGTTTAGCTCTCAGAGTCCACCACTCTCTATCCCGCCCCCCCACTTTGCGCCCGGCGGATGAGAGATTGCTTCGTCGCCGCAACCGGTCGGGCTCAGGAACGGGGGAGGTGAGCATGGCGAGCATTGCGCGAGGCAGATCGCGGCGGAGAGAGAGCGACGGGTCGTCGGAGCGGAATGCGGCGCGCTCCACCGTTACCAGCCCCGATCACCACGGTACGCGCTTGCCCACTTTCTTGTTGTAGATTCCTTTGGTGCTGCTTGATTTCTCTTTTGAAATTTCGGGTTTTTTTCTGCGCAAGTTTTTGTTTTTTTTTTTTGGTAGGGAGTCCATGTGATGAAGATCCCATCTTTGATCTTGGACAGTGATGGTTGTTGGGGTTATTTTTCTCTTGCTTCATCCTTATGAGATTAGGACTTAGTTTTCGTTTCCCCCCCTTTGTAGTTCTGGTGCTGCTATCGGGAGCTTGGGGTTGCTTGCACATTCGTCAAAATCCATTTTTAGGTTGCGCTTTGTGTTTTGAATTAAATCCCGTCTTTTCACCGTCATCTCCACTTCGTATGGGTGAAGTTTGGTGTTGGAAAGCACGTCCTTTTCCGGGTTTGTGCACATTAGCTAATAATATGATTTCTTAGGACAAATAGTTTGGCATAAATCAACTTAGTTCTTGAAGATTTGACATAACTGAGTGAAAGGGCCTGCAATCTTTTCTAACCTTGTTTTTTGCTGCGGGGACATAGCTTTCTCGTGGACTTTAGGTCTTAGTCATGCCTTTATTGGAGAGAGAAAGATTCTTGCTTCCAATTTCAAACCATTTTGGCGGACAATTCTTTTCTATTGTTTATTGTCCTTTCATTTGAAGCTGCAGTGGCCTAGATTCTGCACGAGTTCTAGGCCAATTTTAAAAACCAAGCGCGAAAAGGATGTAATTTCCCATCCAGTTTTGCCGTATTTGGAATAAACTTCTACATCATGGGATGCCATGAATTATTGGAGCACTGTAGATTGTGGAATTTATAGTTGCATAAATGAAATGTATGATGTTGTCAACTTGTCAATTCCCACAAGATCACGCAAAGAAACCTCACTTGTCCGTAATTTGCTGGATATGTAAGTTAAAGCATTAAATTATTCTATCCCGTGTACTCTTGGCTGTTGGATGCCGTGATGGTTCATGGCCAAGTGGTCTTCACTTCCTATGCTAATGGCTAAGCAAATATTTGATAAACATGGATTTGTCACTTAGTCATAGAAGAGAAGTACAGCTTTTTTAATCACTAACGGTGAAACTTGCTCTGGATCCCTTCTGCTTGTTCTATAAAGGAAGTACTTGGGGTAGTAGAAATTCAGTCAACTGCCATGTGGAATTGAAGCAAATACTGTGCACTATTCTTCATGGTTCCTATTTGCTGGGTGGTCCTACAAAGCTTGTACCTTGTCAGTGTAGTTCTGGCCTGTTGCATCTCCTTACTTGTGATGTGTCCTTCAAAGAGGCTCCATGTGATGGAAGGTTATGTAGCTATATAGTTGTAGCAGCAATGACGTACTTACATGGTGAGGGCCCCCCTGATTCCACCAGTGATGTCCCTAAAGAGATTTAGTATTGTGCAAATGTTTCAACAAATATTCTGCGGGCGTTCCAGAAAGTTATGGTTTGTGGACGAGCTGATGATTGCCATTGCTTCAATTCTAAATTGCAAAATGAAGTTGTACGGGTTTGTTAAGAAAGAAATGGCAACTTGGGAACTCGCTGCATGAACAATTTGAATCTTTGATGTTTATGGATGCTTATGCTTGCTTTTGATGCACCCTTCTCTCATATATCTAGTTCCATAGTAATTTCTAGTAAATTCTCTCCTTACGAAGACTGCCTGATCGAGCCCAACAACTGATATCTTCGTATTTATTTTACCTTTAGGTGGAGTCTAGGAACAAATGAATTGCATTTGCAACCTTTCCTTCGTGGTCTTACAAATCCAGCTCAGCATGTTACTACTGTTGCCATTCTGGTTTTGACCTGCGAATATTAATTTCTATTTCTTTGCTTTTGAACAGGAGTTGTGCCTTCTAGGAAACAAGCAACTTGTCCAGGGATACTATCTGATTCTATGGTGAGTCATCTGTATTTAGTAGAAGATGTATATCATATGAATATGATTCACATGCTTGGAATTAAAGAGCTCAAGACTTATTGAAACTATGCCATAAAACTGACAGCATAAAGCTGAGGTGCATATACTATTGGTGTATTTTTAAACATGTCTTAAATGGTATGCTTTATTGTATCAAGTGAAATTTGCTGTAATTATTTATGAGGATTAATCGTATTCAGTTTGCATCTTCATCTATTAAACTTTACACTTTTATTAACTGATTATTTGTTGAATTTACTTTGCCAATGTAAGAGCTAACTAATGAATTGTTATGCCCTCTCTCTTTTTTTTTCCGTCTCAGTTTGCTGCGGTTAACAGGCAAAGTAAATCAAGAAAAGGCAGTGCTGTACCAATGAAAATGCTAATAGACGAAGAATTCTCAAATGATGTCAATGCTAGGCACATTTCACCAGGTGCTGTAGGGAGGTTAATGGGTCTTGATTCGCTGCCTTCATCTGGAACCCATAACCAGCATATATATACCCGAAGTCATGCACCAAAGACTTCACCTGTTGGTTTTCATGATCGAGATGGTTTACATGAAAGCATTCCACACAGGAGAAGTGCAGATGATATAATTGATGTTTTCGAAGTTATGGAGGCCACAAAAACAAAGATGCACCGGAGCCCAAGATCTAAAAATGGAAATACAAGTTCCAGATCTGACAAGACTGACAGTGCTGATATAGATTTCATAAGGCAGAAATTTATAGATGCCAAGCGTCTTTCTACTGATGAATCCCTTCATATGTCAGAAGAATTTAATGAGACACTTGATGCATTAGTATCTAACAGGGATGTTTTGTTGGAATTTCTTCAAAAATTTGATCCTGTTGTCAGAAGGGACCTGCATAAGCGTGATTCTCCATCCTCTACCGCAAACTGCATAACGATATTGAAGCCATCTCGAAGAAATCAAAGTACTGCCACTGAGAGCAACTTCAGTGAGCAAAAGGAAGTGAAACATTCTTTGAGGAAGCCATATCCTAACGTGTCCTATCAATCCCTAAAAGAAGAGTCTGGTTCATTGAGGCAGAAACTGTCAAGGTCTGGTCACCATGAAAATGCTGGAAATCAAGGCTGTCCCACCCGGATTGTTGTCTTGAAGCCAAGTCTTGAGAAACCCCATGATGTTGAAGGAGCCCTTCCCCTGCATCATGAAATCTCTCATTCTGATTATAGGAAGCACAAAGAATATCAGGATGTTGGTAGATGGAGTCCGTATACTGAAGATTACATGTGTCAGGTGCCCCTTGGAGATTCTGAAACATTAGGCCGTATGGGGAAGGGATCTAGAGAAATTGCTAGGGAGATCACCAAACAAATGAGAGCTGCTAGGGGTGGAAGTAGGAAACATGTTGTCAACTCAGAGACCATAACTTTTGCTTCAGATGAAAGGTCACAGTTCCTGTCATCTGTTTCTAAGCACAAGACTCCAGAGGCAATTCATAGATCTTCTGAGATATGTGATGTTTGGCCTTCTTCCAGCTTCAACTCTTCACCAACATATTCAGCTGAAACATCAGTAAGCAAGGAAGCAAAGAGACACCTCTCTAACAGATGGAAGAAGACCCATCAGTGTCAGGATCAAGTAACTGATAGTGATGGCTTCAGCACACTTGGGGATGTGCTTGCTCTCTCAGATCAGGAAGCATCAAAAGTTGCTACCCACAAAATGGCATGCAGGAAATGTCCCAAGGGAGAAGTTCAGAGTGATAGAATGCAAGGCTCATGCATCTATCCTCTTGGCATCAGCAGCAATGATGGATGGAGAGACACGGCTGCTAGTAAATTGACAAGGTCCAAATCTCTTCCACCATCCTTCATCCGCGGAGTTCAAAAGTCGAACAATAGAAAACGAGCTGGTAGTGTTAGGTATAATGAGTTTTCGATGCTTAAAGATGTTCTGAAGGTGGGACCGCACTATTCTGAGTATGCATGTCGTGGCAGGCAAAGACAATCTCTGGGTAGAGATTCTACAATACATGGTGATGAATCTGATCTGATGTCTCCAGATAATGAGGAAACAATGGTAGTTGAACGTGAGATACATGTAAATTACGAGGAGCCAGTTAATATTACTGCCGTGCCAGATACATCTGAACAGTCACTGCATCCTGCAAATCTTGACCATGAACTAGATGCAGTAGGTGTTCTGGCTACCAGTTCTGCAATCCCTGGCAGTAATAGAACACCTCTTTCTTCTACTGCACAGAACCAGCAAATGCTTAAACAGACAGCAGCAGCAGCATTAGATGAATGCCTTCTCGACCCTAATCTTGATGAGATTAAGGTACGAATACCCTTATTGCATTATTTCTTCCTCTCGTTCACTCTAGCAAATCTTCAATCATGTGAGCACTTTCTTTTGAGCAAACCGTTTGAATTTCTTCTGATTTGTTGTACTAAGGTTCCAAGATGCCATTCCTTATTTTTTTTAATTTACTTTTAGTTTGCACTCAGTGTTCTGCTGGAAGTGTGAAATGTGCACTACTCAAAAACACTGATTTCTCCGTTTTAACATGTGCATACTATTATAGCCTTCGCTGTCATTTGAGGGTTTGCTTGGTTTTTCCCATGTCACGCTTAATAACTGCTAGCAGTTTTCAATTCAGGATGAGCCGATTGAATACCATCAAGCTGATGATTACCCAACCATTTATGATCCCATGATAGAATCAGATTCTCTTGTGGGGATTGATCATCGCCAAGGGGATGGCAATCAAACCCTTTGTATTCCACCTAATGGATCCGAATCGCCAACAAGCTCAAACAAAGATGACCAGCAAAGTCCAGTGTCTGTTCTTGAATCTTCCATGGACGCTGAAGATGTTTACTCAGGAGATTTTGAGAAAATTAGCGCAGATCTTCAAGGCAAGTGATCGGGGTTTTTTTTTTCTGATTTTTCTTCCTTAATCTCAGTTCTTGGATTTGATTTATTGTAAATATTGCAGAGCTCAGAATGCAACTTCGGCTTCTCAAGAGGGAGACTACGGATGGTGGAGATGACACTGAGCTTTTTATATTGAGTGACAATGAGACAGCATGTCAGCCTCTTCCTGAAATGGAGGAATCCCATGCTTTTAGGGATGAAGAAGAGGGGGATTTCTCCTACGTGCTTGATATGCTTACTGGTTTGGGCATTCATGCTGCCAACCAGGATGAGCTGCTTGAAAACTGCTACTTACTGGAGTGTCCTGCAGGCGCTGATTTATATGATGAACTTGAAAACAAGTACAGCAGCCTCATTTTATGGCCACCAGCTGAGAGGAAGCTATTGTTTGACATCACAAGTGCTGTTCTCAGGGATATAATCACCTCTCTAATGCAGAGTTGCTCAAAGGGATTGTTGAGGATGTGCTTGCCTGGTTGGGACCATGAAGAGTTTGCTGAGATGGTGTGGCAAAGGGTGGTCCAGCTACGGCAAGAGATGGTGTTTAATCAGGAAAGCCTACTCTTGAGTGTTGAGTGGGCTAGTTCTGAAGACGGTGCCTATCTGGTTGGGAGCGATATTGGTTGTATCTTGCAAGAAGATCTCCTAGAGGAAATCATAGCTGACTTCTTGGGGGTGGCTAAATCCACCAAGCTCTGTGGCTAGAGATGACCAATGTTTTGCACCAATAGCCATCGTAAGCATATGCATATGGATCGATGGCTGGTGAAAATCCGGTGAAAGGAGCCATCGATGAATCGCTATAGAGGCTGATAATTACAGGAATTCACCACATGGCTACTGAAGTGGATGGGCTTAAATGGCTGTAGGTAGATATTGGAGCACCAAAAACAAGCGGGATCCCCAGTTGGACCTGGTTGTATCATGTATATGTTACCATTTTGCTCCCAACTCAATAACGTAGTCCTGGAGGCTTTCCCTCCAAACTCGGGAAGGCGAATTTTTCTTCTTTTTCTGGCTGGTATAATAGTGAAATAGAAATGTACAATTTTGGTATTAAGGTACTGTGTAAATTAATCTCTGCTGGCATTTATATGTTTATTGTTACATGCAATAGTGACTGTTAGTCCAGTTATTGCGATCTGACAATGTTAGTTCTTGTGCTGTGCCCTGTGCTTTGGGGGATATGGCATGCTCATGTGGAAGAAGCAGCTTATGCAAAAGAGCAATGTCCAACCCTGCGCAAGTGTACATGAAGAGCTGGTGCGTGTGCCTATGCTCTGCGATGACCATAGTGATCTACTGGGGCTTGTTGGATCGAGCGGCTGAACACGCTGCGAGCATTTTGGTACGCCGTTCACAGCAGCAACTTGATCTGCGCGGACGGGCGGGCGCACGTTGCAAACTCGCAGGGCAAGGCAAAACCACTCCCCGATCAGCACACCTGCCCGTGCGTCGCTGGTCATCTGAGCGCCTCGGTTCCTGTCCCTCCCAACTGCTCCTCGCTTCTCAGGGGTTTAGGTTCCTGGACGTCCTCGCACAACTAACACACAACACCGCCAACAAGCAACTCCACCAAGCTTGAAACGTCCCATATAAATCTTGCAGCTCGCAACGCCATGAACAGCAGCTAGCACAGGCGATTCACTGATCGACAGCTGATTGCCTACGCGACACATTGATCGCTCTTGTCCAGGGACATTCAAGTCTGCTTTGCGACACGGCCGTTGCCGTCATGGCCACCAGGAACGCGGTGCAAGCCGTCAGGGCGGCGCTGTACCTGGCGCTCGCGCTCGCCGTGGCGAACTGCGCGTTCGCCGGCCGCGTCCTCGACGAGCAGCCTCAGCCTGCCGCTCCAGCGGAGGCTCCCCTGCCTGACGACCCGCTGCCCGCCCCCACGGACCCCCCCACCGACCCAGTGGTGGTGGCGCCAGCGGCCGGCCCAGCAGCCGCGGGCGCCGCGGGGGCTGCGACTGCCGGTGCCGCCGCGACGGGCAACGCCGCAGGAGCTGCCAGCGGTGGCGCTGCAGCTGCGAACGTCGGAGCCGCCGGCGCGGGCGCGGGTGACCACCCGCTGACGTTCTTCATGCACGACATCCTGGGGGGCTCGCAGCCGTCGGGGCGCATCGTGACCGGCGTGGTGGCGAGCGCGGCGGCCAACGGGCAGCTCCCGTTCGCGCGCCCCAACACCAACATCTTCCCGATCCAGGGCGCGGTGCCGCTGCCGCAGGGCGCCACCAGCCTCATCAACGGCAACAACGCCCCCTACGTCGCGGGGCTCGGCGGCACCTCCGGCGGCGGCGTCCTCGTCCAGAACAACGGCAACCCCGTCAACGGCGGCAACAAGAACATCCCCTTCGTCAACGCCGGGGACCTCCCCTCGGGCGTCACGCTCCAGAACCTCCTCTTCGGCACCACCACCGTCATCGACGACGAGCTCACCGAGGGCCACGAGCTCGGCGCCGGGGTCATCGGCAGGGCGCAGGGGTTCTACGTCGCCAGCTCACAGGACGGCACCAGCAAGACCATCGTGCTCACGGCCATGTTCGAGGGCCCCGACGCGCCGCACGGCGACACGCTCAGCTTCTTCGGGGTCCACCGGATGGCCGCGCCCGAGTCACACATCGCCATCATCGGGGGCACAGGCAAGTACGAGAACGCCAAGGGATTCGCCGCCATCCAGACGCTGCACCCCGGCGACGAGCACACCACCGACGGCGTCGAGACCCTGCTCCAGTTCAACATCCACCTCATTTGAGCCGCTCCATTGCAAGCTCTTGTCCTTCCGGGTTACGATGCTTTGCAGTTTCGTGCAGCGTTTGAATTTTCAAGTATGCCACTTTTCTGCCAGCATGTATGTAATGTGATAGGTGCTTCGATCGCATCAGCAAATTGTGATATTGTATGGAGTAAATTAAGTATCTTTAATATGAAATCTCCCAGAAAGGCAGTGAAATGAGACTCCGAAATCCTCAAATGGAACTGAGTGAGCTGCAAGACACAATGTAAAACAGAAAAAAGACTGGTTATGTAGATACTAAACTGTTCACTGAAAGGCTACAGTTTTGATAACAACTCGAACATGTAATTCTATGGCAAAGTTTATGTATCAACGATACCGAAACAAAAGAACAGATGTCCTATCACAAAAAAGAAATTGCCCTGGAGGAAGAAAATATAGGCAAGTGATCCTTCATCTGAGCTTTGTTGAGGCACCGGATCCGTCAGTATGATACAGTATTCTGAGTTCGGTAGCCCCTGCTCCTCATTTCTCATCCATTATACGTTTCTGGAAGTCCGAGACCATACGCGGCAGGCCTTGTTTCAGCGAGATTTTGGGCTCCCAATTGAGAAGAGCTTTGGCCTTAGAGATGTCAGGTTTTCTCATTTGTGGATCATCTGCAGTGTTGGGTTTGAACTCGACAGATGCGCCAGGGTCGATTGTTTCTTTTACCACCTGTAGCGAAATAGTGCAGTGTCATGATTCCTGGTAGGTGTATTGTAGACAAGAATCCGAGGTATTTTCAAAGAATAATGGGTATATAACTTCAGTATCAAGAGCAGACCTGTGCAAGCTCCAGCATTGTAAATTCTCCAGGATTTCCCAAGTTGAAAGGTCCAATATGGTCACTTTCCATCAGAGTTACCAACCCATCAACCTATAAATTCGTATATGTGTAAATTTTTCAGATCTGAATATGGCAAACATGAACTTTCAGCAGAAAAAAAGATAAAAAATAAAAACTGGTCAACTAAGAACAAAGTTGAGGAAAATAAAGAACAATGCATGCACTTCTGCATTATGGCGCGTGAAATATTTATCAGGGCAGGAGATCAGAATTATGGCGCCATAATCCGTAAATGCATTAACTGGTAGTTCTGGTATAAATAAACAAATGCACAAAAAACCATGCATAAGTTATAAGTACCAAATCTGAAACATATTGAAAGCTCCGAGTCTGTATTCCATCACCATATACTGTCATTGGTTGTTTCCGCAGAGCCTGAAAATGAGACAATGTCCAACTTTAGGTAATGCTGAACTTTATGATACTCTTCTCCTATAAATCAGAACCATAATGAGACAAACCTGTGCAACAAAGTTGCTAACAACTCGACCATCATCTAAACACATACGAGGGCCATATGTGTTGAATATGCGAGCAATCCTCACCTGAGGGAAGCAGTCTTATGTCAAAGCTTCCTTCAAGAAGTGGAATACAGATAAAGCTCACATATAACTCATAAGCAGAAGCAGAATTGCAGCATTTAAACTAAGGCTGTACTAAGATCTTGCTAAAAATGAAAACCAGAAATCAAAATTCCAAAGCTCCAAAGTACCAGAGGATCCGATCAATTAGCACTTCAGCAGCTTAATGTAATGCAACATCCCTTCCTGACAACCCTCCATCTATAAATAATGAGTGGTCGCTATTTTGAATATACACCCGAGATAAAGTTAAGAAAAGACATCTTTCTCAAATTTAACAATGGACCAATTTTTGGACAACCTTTAATGCCACATACTATGAAGATAATCATTTCTTTTTTACAAATCCATAGCAATATACTTAATCTTAATGATTACCCAAAATGAAGTGTAAGAGAAAGTAATATATGCAAGAGGGCATGCATCGCTCATGCTCAATATTTGACATGTGCGTGCAGCTCAATTGCAAAACTTACCAAATGGTCATAACATTTGTTTGACCGTACATGATTGACATATGACAATTTTTAAAAGGTCCTATATATTGCCAACAAGATGGTCTGTAGTTAGACCTGATCCCTACTCAGAAACTGAAGCTTTACCTCCACACCAGCACCACGATGATAATCCATGGTAAGAGTTTCTGCTGTTCTCTTCCCCTCGTCATAACAGCTCCTAACACCTGCACATTATAGCATAGCGGCATATAACACAATGTAGTGGACTTAGAGAGACTCAAATGGGCCATACTCCCAAGGTATGTCTTGCTTATGATAAATGTTTCTTCCTTGAGACAAAATTAGCACACCTATGGGATTTACATGGCCCCAGTAGCTCTCCTTCTGTGGATGCTCAAGTGGATCACCATACACCTCACTGGTACTAGTCAGCAAGAACCGGGCCCCAACCCTCTTAGCCAGTCCAAGCATGTTCAAGGTCCCCATGACATTTGTCTTGTGCATCATTGGTTAAGGAAACAATTCGAAGAAAGCAAAATAAGAACAAAACAAACAGATGTAAAATTCCGGTTCTTCCCGGCAACGAAGGCACGCAAAATTCTAAATCCCCCCATGTGAAATGTGCATCATTGAAGTATAAGACTGGCATAGGAAATCCTATCCATACGAATAAATGAACAACTGACAAGGAAGCGACCCTCAAAAAAAAAACTGACAAGGAAGCGGGAAGGATATGATGGTCTTGATGGGGTTGAATTTGTAGTGCACGGGGGATGCGGGGCAGGCGAGGTGGTAGATCTGGTCCACCTCGAGGAGGATTGGCTCGACGACGTCGTGGCGGATGAGCTCGAATCGCGGGTTTCCGAGGTGGTGCGCGACGTTGTCCTTGCGGCCCGTGAAGAAGTTGTCGACGACGATGACGCTGTCCCCACGGGCGAGGAGCTTGTCGACGAGGTGGCTCCCGACGAACCCAGCGCCGCCGGTGACGACGACGCGCAGGGAGGGTTTCCTGACGCCTACGGGTAGGCGGCGCACGCCGCCGCGGGGGATTTTTCGGGCGACGGCGACGGCGATGTTGGTAGCGGAGGAGGAGCCGGCGGCGCGATGCTGGGTGAGGGACGGGTAGAGGAGGAAGAAGGAAGAGGCGAGGAGGAAGCCGAGGAGGACGAAGAGGAGGCGCTTCTCCCGGAGGAGGTAGGAGGCGAGGGTGCGGGAGAGTGAGGTGCGGTGGTGGTGCGGCCGGTGCTGCTTGCTCATGCTCGACTGCCGGTGCAGCTGCTTCATCGCGGGGTGGGTCGCGCCCTCTCGCCGGAGGCGGAGAAGAGTGGTGGGCGGGGCGAGGGGAGGCGCAGGTGCGGGGGGAGTGGCACGTGTGATGCGGAGGGGAGCGTGGGCCCCGCAGCTGCCGAATCGAATGAGATGCTTCCTGGCGCGGTGGCTTGTCCCCCGCAGATGCCGCACGTGCGTGGAATCGTTCTCCACTGTCCTTAGATTCGATGTTGTAAAATACTATATTTAATTTGAGAAAAAATAGTTTCACTCATCGACCGCATAGCGCAGTGGATTAGCGCGTCTGACTTCGGATCAGAAGGTCGTGAGTTCGACTCTCACTGTGGTCGTGTTTTTATAATATATGCTTTTTCGCTTTTTGAGGCTACTCTGCTTTTACTTGTGTATATACAGTACGGCATGTGGACTATACGAGAATAGTCTATGCGAGCGGGCGGTAGAACTCCGCGCGCGTTACGGTTTTCGACTCCCAACAGAATACAGTATATATCTATCAGCTATGGCGACGGAGAACCAGGGAAAAACTTTGTCGTAGTTGGGACATATCTTTTTTTTTTTTGAGATCTCAGTTGGGACATGTCGGCTTGAGGAAGTTTGCTATTGTGAGACGGTTAAGGCCACCCCTAAACTCCTGGACCAGTCTATCAACATGGTTCTCTCGACGTGCCCTAGTATACTCTACTTGTTCACCTGTGTCAGTTTGGAGTACGATCAGCTCACCGGGAGGATCGCCCTCCCAATTCGAAGTTTTTTCCTGAAAGTTTCAACCGTCGTTGACTATGACAACAGTCACGACCGACTGTCAAACTACTCAAAAACATTATGGGAAACCTTGTTGCTCATTCTTTACTTGCCTTTGAGGCTTTAGCTAGCTATATCCATCAACGGATTCATTTTAGACTGTTGAGAAAGAGTTGGCTCACAGCGGTTCCAATGATTCAGTGGAACACAGAGATTGTGTAATAGGACTAGAAAGAGGCATGTATGGTATAAGTAAGAAATAGGTTACGGCAGTCCTTCTTCACCATCGGCACGAGCAACGCTGGCGCGTACAAGTCGCCTTGACTCGAACCTCGCCTGGGATGTACCACTATAGATACGGCAAGATGGTGAGATCGGATGTGCATCCTGTTGGATAAGTATACTATATGCTACTCTCTTCGTCTCAAATTACAATTCATTTTGATTTTTCTAGGTATATAGCTTTTGCTACGTATCTAGGCATAGTGTATATCTAGATGCATAGTAAATGTTATGAATCTAAAAAAGTTAAAATAAATAGTAATTTGGGACAGAGGGAGTATACGCTTTAGCAAATAATGTTTGCCCGACTTTTTCGCATGGGATTTCTTTATTTGCTGGTCCATCTTTACGTAATATTTGATTAACCATGGCGTTTTATCTAATAATTCCGTTCGTGTTAATTTGCAGGTCGATTGATACCTTGTATGTCTTGCTGTTGGTATTTGACTACACCTTCATCGCAATCTCGTGGTCTCTTGCGCTGTACGACGACCACCCCCTCGCAGCTCGCTGGAGAACACCGCTATTCTCGGCTAGTAAATTCCCACGG
Source organism: Setaria italica (assembly GCF_000263155.2). Classification (NCBI taxonomy): domain Eukaryota; kingdom Viridiplantae; phylum Streptophyta; class Magnoliopsida; order Poales; family Poaceae; genus Setaria; species Setaria italica. Next base: position 49,716,427 of record NC_028458.1, on the reverse strand, counting down.
CGTTAATTAGTTTTCATAGCAGCATGGCCTTTTTTTTAGTTGGATGTTTTGCAGCGCCATGTGTGTGTTTCATCATGCATGGTCGCGTACTCTCTTATAATTGAATGCACGAGTCTCAGGTGTGTTGTTTACTTTTTTTTTCTCATATATGAGTGTGCGGCACCTGCAAATGCCAAGTTTCCAATGTCTTCGTTGCGGCGGCAAGGCTTGACGCCAGCACGTACGGGCGACGGCAGCGAGGTCTGGTGCATGCAGCGTGCGCGTGCTGGTGGAGCTACTCACCCAGGCAGCAGGTGGACGGCCGGGTTCGATGGCACCACAGCAGGAGCGCGCCGCCGGATCACCACGGTTTGCTCCAAGCCTCCAGCTTTCGAGCGGCATGTGGAGGGGGGTGCGCTTCAACATGCGGCACGGGAGGAAGCTACTGCTAGGCGCGCGAGGGGGCGGCGGCGCCTCGCGCCACGGCTGTGCACAACAGCAAACGGTGCGGGAGCGAGAGATCGCCGGCGTCGTGCAGGTGCCGTGTCGGCGTGCTGCCCGCGGATGCTGGATGCTGGCAGCCGGCGCCGGCACGGGCGCTGGAGCTGCTGGCGCAGATGGACGGGCACATGCATGGCAATGGCAAGAGCAAGATATGGTGCCCAGTCTCAGTGACCAGCGTTTGCTCGCAGAGCTCATCGTTTCGTCGGAGCCGGGGAACGCCAGGCGGGCACGTAGTGCGACTCCGCGAGCATAGCGGAGAGGCCTCGCTACCATCCGCGCCGATCTTGACCGCACGAGTCCGATTCAACGTTCGGGAGAGGCCCAGGGGGAGAAGAAGCTAGTCAGGCATTCATGACATTCGTTAGGAGTGGAAAAAAGAGTCAATCTCAATCACTGCCCATGACCTTCGTTTTGAAAGGAGAAAAAAAAAAACCCCTC
>NC_028458.1:49712724-49715406 GCF_000263155.2 Setaria italica | reverse complement strand
CCACCCCCGGGATCCGACTGGCCGGCGCCATTGTAAACACGCTCCGCCACCACCCGCTTTCCCTGGGTTCAGAATAGTTCACATTGTGTTCCAGACTCCCATGGACAAGATGCCATCGACTGACTTGATAATCATATCGAAGAGGACACGCGGGGGTGGACGACGTCTCACCCATCTTGGGGCAAGAACGCGGAGTTCTCGTTGGGGAACATCCTGGCGGCGACGGAGCATTTCAACGAGGCCTACTGCATCAGTGCATCGGCAAGGGCAGCTTCGGGAGCGTGTGCCTCGCCGACCTGCCCGGTGGGCACAGCCTCGTCGTGAAGTGGCTGGACGCGTCGGAGATTGGCGGCGCGTGCCGGGGCGCTAGCGAGAGGAGCTTTGGGAGCGAGGTCCGGGCGCTGACGCGCGTCCGGCACCGGAACATCGTGATGCTCCACGGGTTCTGCGCCATGGGCGGGCACATGTACCTGGCGTACGAGCTCGTGGAGCGTGGCAGCCTCGGAAAGGTGCTGTACGGCACCGGCGGCCGGAGCTGCGAGGCGGTTCGGCTGGGCGGCGCGGGTGCGCGCAATCGACGGGCTCGTGCACGCGCTGGCGGACCTCCACCACGACTGTTCGCCGCCGGTGGTCCACCGCAACGTGACCGTCAATAACGTCCTGCTGGACACGGACTTCGAGCTGCGGGTGTCGGACATGACATCACGAGCGCGCCGCCGGCCGGATCACCATGGTGTGCTTCAACGGCGGCATTTGAGCGGCACGGGAGGAAGCTACTGCTAGGCGCGAGAGCGCGGACTGCGAGCTGCTGGCCCAGATGGACGGGCACAGGGCAATGGCAATTGGCAAGAGTAAGATATGATGTTCCAGTCTCCATGACCAGCGTTTACTCCCAGCTTCCAGATGGACGGGAGCTCATCGTTTCGTCGAAGCCGGGGAACGCCAGGCGGGCGCGTCGTGCGTCTCCGCGAGCAAGGCGGAGAGGGGTCTCGCTACCATCCGCGCCGATCTCGACCGCACGTGCCCAATCTGGTTCGGGAGAGGCCCAGGGGGTGGACGGTATTTCATTTACCGTCCACCCCTGGGGTCCGACTGGCCGGCGCCAGTGTCGACATGGTCGCCACGCCGCGGCGTCCACGTCCTCACCGCCCGCTTTCCTGGGCCCAGAATAGCTCGCGATGTGTTCCAGCTTCCTAGTAAGAAGGTGCCGTCGAGTGCCTTGATGATCATACCGACGCGGCGGTGGACGACGTCGCGGCAGCGCACGCAGTTCGACGGACGGTGGGGGCGGCGGACAAGGTGCGCTGCAGCGTGGCGGCTGGACAGCCGCGCCGAGCGAGCGCGCGCGCGAGGTGGCGTGCAGTGGATCTCGGGAGGGCGGCGGCACGGCGGCATTAAGCGCCACATAACACCGCGCCGCGGTGTGCTTCGAGGCCGGTGGCATGCGGGCCGTGCGCGGCGATCGACCTGTGCTTGGTGACGCGCGCGCGAGGACTTCAGGAAGGTGGAAGGAGTTCCTCGTCGGAGCACGGAGCACTGCCTGTTGAGGAACATGCTGAGCACCACCGCATACGAACCCGTGCGTCTCGCCGGCGCGGGCGCTTAACCTGCTCTCGATCGCGCTTCGTGTAAGCCGCGGCCGCGCAATTGGCCACCGCGATTTTGTTGCGTGAACGCGTGGTAAGCTAGCTTGGGCGCGTTTACTATCTGTGCATCTCACAACTCCTGTGAGCATCGAACCACTTCGGCCAACGGATTGTATCAGAATCCCTGCGTTGGCAAGGCCTAAATTCCTATCCTGGGCCGATAGGCCATAGTCTCCTCGCTGGGCCGACACCGCGAAACCCGACCGACGGAAGCCAGAGGATAACAAAAGCCGAGGCGACCTACAGACGGACATTGGTCCTCGAGATTCGCTTCGGCTAAACCCGGCGGGACTCGCGGGGCTCTTCTCGCGCGTTTCTCCTTTCTCTCCTCCTCATCTGGTAGTGAACTGGCAAGTGAAGAGTGGTGACCGCATGAATGCCCTGTGTTTCCGTAGTTTCAATCAGTCAGTCAATGCGAACTAGCTGTAGCATCCTTGGGTTTCCCGATCAGACTGTGGGCCTGTTTGGTTAGCATTGCTTATAAATAAGCAACTTATATTTAAGCAAATAAGTTGCTTATGACCCAAACACCCTTGCTTATAGACTTGCTTATAAGTTGCTTATGCATAAGCAAATAAGCAAGTTTTGAGTTGCTTATAGTTGCTTATGGAGCACTTTCCACCTCCTACCCTCATTCTCTCTCCTCTCTCCCCTTTCTCTCTCCTCTATCCCGGAACTACTCTGGCAGCGGCGTGCTTCCGCCCGCCGCCGCCGCTGCGCCGCCCGCCGCCTCCGCGCCGCCCGCCGCCGCCGCCCTGTGCGCCGGGGACCGGGCCGAGGCGGACCGCTTCCTCCGCGCCGTCGACGGCCTGCGCCGCCTCGCGCCGCCGTCGCCCGCGGCCGTCGGGAGCCCGCGCCGCCTCTCGTCGTCCTCGGGCTCCGCCGCCGCCCGCCTCCGCGCTCGCGCCCGCCGCCGCTCCCGCTCCCGCCCGCCGCCGCCGCTCCCGCTCCGGCTCCCGCCCGCCGCCGCCGCTCGCGCCCGCCGCGCCGCTCCCTCCCGCCGCTCGCGCCAGCCGCCGCTCCCTCCCGCCGCTCG
>NC_028458.1:49633816-49712624 GCF_000263155.2 Setaria italica | reverse complement strand
CGCCGCTGCCTCAGGCCGCTATCGCCCGCCTCCGATCCCTCCAGCGGATCGCTCCCGCCCGTCGCGCCGCTCCCTCCCGCCGCTCCAGCCCGCAGCCGCTACCTCCCGCCGCTAGCTCCCGCCCGACGCGCCGCTCCCTCCCGCCGCTCCCACCGCGCCGCCCCCTCCTTCGCGAGTCGGAGGACGCCGGCGACGGGGACGGGGACGCGTACGGGGTGCGGCGGTGGTGGTGACGGGAGAGGGAGAAGGGGAGATGGAAGAGGAAGAGGACGAGCAGGGGAACGAGGCGAGCCGGAGGAGGCATTGGTAATGGTTGGGGGTAGTGGGAAATGGGATGGCAGGGGCAAATATGTCATATGCAATCAGATAAGCAACCCAAACCAAACACCTTGACTTATAAATAAGCAACTACAAATAAGCAAATAAGCAACTTATAAATAAGCATCCATAACCAAACAGGCCCTGTTTCTGCTTGAAGACTGAAGACACACTGCTGAGACCTGGAAGGCTGTTCCCTGCTGTTTACCGTTCTGGCGTTCTTCCTTCTACGAAGGTTTTCGATCTTCAACCTTGATCAAATCGACGCAGAGAACGTTAAAAAAAATCGACGCAGATAACTCAAGCTGGGAGACAGTGATTTGATTCGGCCCTCGTTTCCCCTGTTCGTATCTTCATAATGTCCGGCATAACTCCACTGGCAGCCTCACGTGTATGCCCACCGAGGTCCCTTCGCTACCGTCGGGCGCGTGGGGCCGTTGGGGGAGTTGACTCGTTGACCTCACCGACCAGCGAGTCAAGATAAGCTGACCACGTGAAGGCAGCAGTCCAGTCCGTTCCATCCTTCGCCGCGGCGGCGGAACCAATATGCGAAGCCGGATTAATGCAGTGTTGTGTTGACATCTAGGAACTCGGATGTTAAACACTACACTGCAGGCCAGCAACCCTGCTTCTCTGAACCCAGGATGTGTCACTGTGTGTGGGTTCCCCATCTCTGTTCTCTGAGGCCGTGTTTAGTTGGGGAATTTGGGAGGTGCCAAATTACTGTTACAGCACTGTAGCACACTGTAGCGTTTCGTTTGTATTTGTGAATTATTGTCCAAATATTGACTAATTAGGCTCAAAAGATTCGTCTCGCAAAGTACAACAAAACTGTGCAATTAGTTTTTAATTTCATCTACATTTAGTACTCCATGCATGTACCGCAAGTTTGATGTGATGGGGAATCTTCTTTTTGCATAGTGTCAAAGTTGGGAGTAACTAAACATGGCCTGAGTTTTGACAGAAATTTAACTTGATGTCTCGATCAGTCGATCGCGTTGCACCGGCTGTGCATTTGCTTTTCGCTGGGAAAGCTGAAGCTGCCGTTAAAAAGGGTAGAGCGATCGAGAACGTGCGCTCGGTATGCGCGTCGGCCCACGGCGCGTACCGGCACGACCGCACGAGGAAGGGGTGCGCGTGCACGTGTGCTTTGTTTCGCGGTGAGCGGAGCGCGGCGGCGGAGCGGAGCGGAGGCCCCGCAAGGCCGCAACGATCCCGGATTCTCTGTTCCACTTCCACCGATGACGATTCCCTTTGCCGGATGGTGGTACTGGTGGCAGTGCAACTTGAGATTTGAGCTACCGATGGGAGCCACTAGCCACGAACGCCACGAAGCATCATCTACTACTCTGCCGAGCGAGCTGAGTTCACATGTGCCCTGTCTTAGAAGCATCTTGTAGCCGATTCGTTAAGATTTCGCTTCCAAATTTGTTGTTCGGAGTTTTTGTTTGTTCTCGAACCTGGACGGGAGGTGCTGAATAACATTAAGCATGTTTTAGCCCTACCAAACATTTGATTTTCTTGATCTTAGGTTAAAATTTCTAAATAGGCCTACCCTTTAGATGGAAAAAAGCTCACAGTCCCTACTCTAGGCATCCTATTTACATGACCCCATTTTCCTAGCGTGGCAATTTAAAGCGTGTTTGGATATATTCGGATGCTAATTAGAAGGACTAAAATTAAGCTAATTATAAAACTAATTGCACAGATGGAGTCTAATTCGCGAGACGAATCTATTAAGGCTAATTAATCCATCATTAGCAAATGGTTACTGTAGCACCACATTGTCAAATCATGGACTAATTAGGCTTAATAGATTCGTCTCGCGAATTAGACTTCATCTGAGCAATTAGTTTTGTAATTAGACTATCGCGAATTAGACTCCATCTGAGCAATTAGTTTTGTAATTAAACTATATTTAATAATTCTAATTAGTATCCAACATCCGATGTGATCCGATGTGATATGTGTTAAAGTTTATCGATTGCCCTATCACCATCCTAGGAATTGATTGAGTCGCTAAAGATCTCTACCAGGGGATTCACAACATGTCTTCCTGAATTCTGAGCCATTGCCCTCTCTCATCATTGTTTTTGTTTCACAAGGCTTTCACCGCTGTTTGTTTTTGTTTCGCAAGGCTTTCACCGCTGTCTCAAACCCCCAACCAAACTCTATCCCTACCGACTCCAGCCATGCCACCGTACTGACACGTTGCTTGTGTATATGTTTACGGTAGAGTGCTAGACATTTGAATCTCAACAACTCTGCCGCCTTATTATACGATATATTTTTTCTCCATTGATCCGCTTACTGCTTACACTAGCGCATTACTAGCGAACCTCGGTTTCTGAGGGACGTCTGAGGGACGTCTGTATAGCAGGGGCTAAACTTTAACCCTGTCACATCGGATGTAGAGTGCTAGACATTTGAATCTCAACAACTCTGCCGCCTTATTATACGATATATTTTTTCTCCATTGATCCGCTTACTGCTTACACTAGCGCATTACTAGCGAACCTCGGTTTCTGAGGGACGTCTGAGGGACGTCTGTATAGCAGGGGCTAAACTTTAACCCTGTCACATCGGATGTTCGATACTAATTAGGAGGACTAAACGTAAACTAATTACAAAACTAATTGCAGAATCCCTAAGCTAAATGACAAGATGAATCTATTGAGCCTAATTAATCCATCATTAGCGAATGGTTACTATAGCACCACATTGTCGAATCATGAACTAATTAGGCTTAATAGATTCGTCTCGCGATTTAGTCTAGAGGTTGTGTAATTAGTTTTGTAATTAGTCTAGGTTTAATACTTCTAATTAGTATCAAACATTCGATATGACGGGAGCTAAAATTTAACCCCCTCCTTCCAAACACCCCCTAATCCTACAAGCCACCAAAGCTCGTTGCTGAAGAAGGTGTCACCAATTGTAACCCTATTGTAAATAGTGATGGACAAGCTGAATAAGACGACCACTACACAGAGCTAAATTATGTGATTTTAGCTAGCGTTTCAATTTTTGATGGCAATTTCATAAAAAAGAACATCGTTTGCTTTTATCTTCATCGACGTTAACAAGTTTTTAAGAGGTTATCTTGAAGAAAAACCGTGTAGATTACCGCGCACTTGATATTACACGAGATGCATTTATTTATTTATTTAGAAAAGGGCATGTGAGCCTGACAGGCACTTGCACGAAACAGGGGAGATAATTATTCAGCTTGGAAAGCGACAAATGGCCATATGCAACGCATACCGGCAGGTGGCCTGGCGCGCCAGGCCCAGCCACATAAACAACAGCGGAACCGGAAAAACCCAACCAAACAAACGCCGCTGCGCTCCTCCGTTCTCCTTCATCACAGACGCACACACAGCAGAGAAGACCGCGACGCGAGCCCACCCCACCCAAGCCGAGCGCGATCCCTCCCGTCCGTGTTGCCCTCCCCCCTCCTCCTCTTCCACCCCGTCGCTTCCGTGCCATCCGCGGCTCGCCTCCCCACCTCCCATTCCCGCCGCCCCATGCCTCCCGCCCGCCCGTAGCCCGCCCGACGACGACCGCCATGGCCGCTGATTCCGGCAAAGGTGCCCGCCTCCTCCTTAACCCTCGGTTGCTCTGGCTCGATACGTGTTCCGTTGATCGATCGCTGAGGGATCGCGGCTCTTGGGTTTGTTGCGCGCAGGGGTGGCCGACCTGGAGATCGGGCTGGCGTCGCCGGGGTCGGAGGGGGCGCCGTCGCCGGCGTCCAGCGCGGGCGCCTCCGGGGAGCGGCCGGACCACTCCCCGGCGCGGGCGGCCAAGCGCCCCGGCCTCGTCATGTCCTTCTCAGGGAAGCGGCTGGACCAGTCGCCGGCCGCGTCGCCGTCGCGGCCGTTGCTCGTCATGTCCCACTCCAGCAACCGCCTCGACTCGTCGCCCGCGCGCCCGGTGCTCGTCATGTCGCGCTCCAGCAACCGGCTGGACCAGTCCTCCCCGGCGTCGTCGCCGGCGACCGCGAGGGGCCCCGTGCTGGTCATGTCCGGCTCCAGCAATCGGCTCGACAGCTCGCAGCCGTCGCCGTCGCCGTCCCCGTCGCCGACGGCCGCGGCGGCGGTGCTGGTGCTCTCCAACTCCGGGAAGCGGATGGACCAGGCGGGGCGGAAGAAGTACGTCAAGCAGGTGACGGGCCGCCACAACGACACGGAGCTCCACCTTGCCGCGCAGCGCGGGGACCTCGAGGCCGTGCGCCAGATCATCGCGGAGATCGACGCGCAGATGACCGGCACCGGCGAGGAGTTCGACAGCGAGGTCGCTGAGATCCGCGCCGCCATAGTGAACGAGACCAACGAGGTGGAGGAGACTGCTCTGCTCATCGCCGCCGAGAAGGGGTTTCTTGACATCGTCGTTGAGCTGCTTAAGCACTCCGACAAGGAGAGCCTCACAAGGAAGAACAAGTCCGGATTCGATGCTCTGCACGTCGCTGCGAAAGAGGGCCACCGAGGTGAGCATCAACTCCCCCGGCATCATAAACCACTCTGATTCCAACTTGAACTAAAGATCAATCCTTAAATTCGAACATGTAATCTGTTACATCATTTTGTTGCTATACTTTATTACTCTGTCTTCCAGTGTTGGGTGCTGAAATTGACCTGTACTGATAGAGTATACTGGCTGTAGTGTATCATCACCTATAGGCTATATAGTTATATACAATCACAAGCTAGGGAACAAAGCCTGCTTCCATTCACTTTTTATGTATACTTGTTTCATAGAGAGAAATGGACTAGTGACATTTGTTCATAGATATTGTGAAGGTACTTCTGGACCATGATCCATCCCTCGGGAAAACGTTTGGCCAATCAAATGTGACTCCTCTCATAACGGCGGCCATTAGAGGCCACACTGAGGTGGTCAACCTGCTGCTAGATCGAGTCTCTGGGTTGGTTGAGCTATCAAAAGCAAATGGAAAGAATGCCTTGCACTTCGCTGCGCGGCAGGGGCATGTTGAAATTGTGAAGGCTTTGTTAGATGCTGACACCCAGCTTGCTCGGAGGACTGATAAGAAAGGCCAGACTGCTCTACACATGGCGGTGAAAGGAACCAGTGCTGAGGTTGTTCAGGCGCTTGTGAATGCTGATCCGGCCATAGTCATGCTACCTGACAGAAATGGCAACTTAGCCTTGCATGTTGCAACCAGAAAGAAAAGATCAGAGGTATTCTTCTTCCCTTTTATCTAATGTAAAATAGCATCGTTCTTTTGTTTCGTCCAACAAAATGCAATATTCTTCTGCTCACAGGCCTGTCTCCTTTTGCAGATTGTAAATGTGCTTCTGCTTCTTCCAGATATGAATGTGAATGCATTGACTAGGGATCGGAAGACTGCATTTGACATAGCAGAGGGCCTGCCACTATCAGAGGAGTCTCAAGAAATAAAGGAGTGTTTAGCCCGTGCTGGTGCAGTCAGGGCAAATGATCTGAATCAGCCTAGAGATGAGCTCAGAAAAACAGTGACCGAGATCAAAAAGGATGTGCATACTCAGCTTGAGCAGGCCAGAAAAACCAACAAAAATGTCTATGGTATCGCAAAGGAGCTAAGGAAACTCCATAGGGAAGGCATCAACAATGCAACGAATTCGGTCACTGTTGTGGCTGTGCTCTTCGCTACGGTGGCATTTGCTGCAATCTTTACAGTGCCTGGCGGTAACGATGACCATGGTGTAGCGGTAGCTGTGCATGCGGCAGCCTTCAAAGTCTTCTTCATTTTCAACGCCATTGCCCTCTTCACCTCGTTAGCAGTTGTGGTGGTCCAGATAACAGTGGTTAGGGGTGAGACCAAAGCAGAGAGGCGTGTTGTCGAGGTCATCAACAAGCTGATGTGGCTGGCTTCAGTGTGCACGACAGTCGCATTCATATCCTCCTCGTACATTGTTGTGGGGCGGCACTTCCAATGGGCTGCGCTTCTTGTGACCCTGATTGGCGGGGTGATCATGGCCGGTGTGCTTGGGACAATGACATACTACGTGGTGAAGTCCAAGCGCACGCGTAAAATCAGGAAGAAGGTGAAATCAACCAGGAGGAGCGGCTCAAACTCATGGCAGCATAACTCGGAGTTCTCAGATTCCGAGATCGACCGGATATATGCCATTTGAGTCCGGTACCATCTGGTTCCTCCAAACCTTTTGGCAGTGATACAACACGAATGTAATTATGAACATCAATCACGACCCTTTAGATACTAGGGGTTAACTTTGTACATTCTAATAAGCTGGTGTAAAACTGCCATTCCCCTTGTTCCTGGATCAGCAGGAGGCGATGGTCTTGGTTCTATACTACTACAGATAGATTGGTTATCAGAATATATATTATATATATACACGCAGCCTGTGCTGTGCTCCTTATGCATGGCCTTCATCAATTTCATCTCAACAGTTAGTCAATTCAAATGACAGTAGCATGATATATTTGGATACCCTTTGCCTTTTATATTCTTTTCTCAGAGACGCATCCATGGAGAAGAGACAGAAGAGGGTGGATCCTTGTTCTCCGGTCGTTTTCCGCAGCACATGAGAGTTGAGAAATTTGCCGTTCCGATATTCTGTTGCTTGGTGATTTTTCTCTGTAGACAGGACACCCGGGAGCTGGAGTGCACTTGGAAGTCATGGCGATGGAGACAGGCAACCAGGAGGAGGTATGTACTGAGACAGTGAGACGAGAACCTGACCGCAACTTGATCGCCATTCGTCTCACTCCAGTGTCTGGATCCTGAAAACCGTGCGTGGAATTTCATCAGATGGTAAAGGGTCTAGAAGGAAGCTGACACCAGAGGTGGTGGTTACGCTTACGCAGAACCCAAAGCGTGAAAGCCGTGTGAAGTGAAGGCACTGACGGTTGACTCTGTTGACTTGTTAATTCGGAGTCAATGGTCATTAAATGATTGGTCCGATCGAATGATTTGGTGGATTAGCAGGTGAAACCACACTATGCCTGCAGCGAATCCATTGTAATATTTCTGGGTTTCCAGTGGCGGCTGCAAGATCACACTGACATAGCAGCTATGAGTATCATTAAACTTTTTTTGGAGAAAATTATTGGCTGTGAACTTTTACAGTTCAGAAAGGATGTGAGGAAAGAAACCCTAGTGACCAAAGCAGGAAAAGTTTTAGCCTCTGCCCAAACAAAAGGATGGCCACTTTACAATTGTTACGGTCGTGCTCGTTCCTTCGTGACGAAGTTCACTGATGAGTGGTTCATGGATTGATGGATGGAAGCTGGAGATGGTCAGTGCGCCACCACTGGAACACGATTTCGCTTTGGAGCTTTACGCATATGCGAATCTTGTAAAGCTCCGCGCTTTTGCAGGAGTAGCATGTAAAGGCGCTGGCTTTGTAACTAGTTTGCAGTACAGAAGAACGTTCTTATCGAGTCAGTGGTACATGCAACGGATTCAGCTTAAAAAATGTCCTCAACTCGTTCACGCACGATTGAGCATGGCCATTGGCATCGTGATGTTCTTCTTCTTGATGGCTTGTTGCGATGCTGTTCAATTTGTTTGCTATCATCATTACTTCAGTGCAGAGTTCCTGAACTGAATTGAACATCGATTACCCGATCGGTTTGGAGTGGCCGGCTAGCAACGGGGAATCGTTCGATCGCTCGGAAACCTTCTTCCCGGCCGCTCGTTGATGTGTCGGCATCTCGTTGCCGGCGTCAATGGATGAGATGAGGCTGCGCATCACTGCACTCCGTTCCTCGTCAATGGTCGACGCCCACCTTTTCCTCTCTCTCGTCCAAAACAATTGCTCCGTCAGCACCCAAACCAAAGAGCTGAATAGCTGATAGAAAATGACACGCACCTCTTGAACGCATGGAAACGAAAATGACGTTCACATAAATTAAAAGGATACACGAGGAAAATAACAGAAGAAAGAATAACACAGCATGAACGACCCATTTTTTTTAAAAAAAAAGAAGACAAAATATTTGCTCACCTAACATTTGCATCGGTGACCAACTGCCTGTTAACGATAACTATAATGCAGCGTTAGTTATGGAGCCACGTCACGGCTCACAATTAGTCATGTTCGTTCCTTAATTTAGCCGGAAGCAAACGAGCACAGAAAGAACGCCTTTAATAAAAGGGAAGGGGGGAAACACAGACTGAATTTGATTCCATTTTCCCATGCCTGCTCATGCGTTGATTCAACTGGGGGATTTATTTATTGCGATCGGCCAGCCCGGTTCTTTGTCTTCTCCCTCGCATCATCCCTGCCTCTGCTTGCCGATCCGCCTGTGGATGAGGGGGCCCCATGGCTCACATGGACGCCGCGAGCCGGAGGGCGCGCAGAGCTCGTCACGCCGGTATGTTTGTCCCTGCCGCCCAGCCACCCATGTGTGCGTGTCTGCCCGCCGCCGCCGCCGCCGCCCAGTTCCTGTTCCGCGGAGGGGATGGCATGGCGCCGGAGATTCTATAATCCCTAACGCGATTCCGGATTCCCATCATGCTCGCGGTTTGTTTATCGATCTTCTCCGCCAGGCCATCATCGAGTGCTCCAGTGCTCCTCGGACGTTGTTGCTGCGACCGACTGCGATTGCGATGCGATTGCTTTTCGATCCGATCGAGTTTTCTTATGCGCCATTGCTGACTCATTGGTGGCTTTTTGTGGCGAGGTCTGAGGTTGAAGTGGGGCGGCTTTTCGCGGTGATTGCGTTCGCAACCGTCACGAAATGGGGGATGTGGGAGTATGATTGAGAGGCCGAGGGGCGCTGGTTGCTTAGCCGCGTTGCGTTGCGTTGCATGCGATCGGCTCCTAGATATCTTGTCCAATTCTTGTGTGGTGCGAATTGCATTGGGGAATGGCTTTGTGTGGGTAGATGGAGTGGGGAGGGCACTTGCATGGCCTTCTTTTACAATTGGTTGGTTCATACTTCTTCTTTTTTTTCTCGGTCAACTTTTTAGCTCTTCTTTTTCCTCTCTCTCCTTTTCTTGGATTTTATTTCCGCATTGAGCTGGGATTGAGTGTTTTTTTTTTTGAGAGGGAGGGGTGATAGAATTGGGAAATTTGTAGTAGGTGAATTGGGCAAGTGGGCGAAAAAAGAGACCAAAAGGCAGGAGGAAATGCTGCTGCAAGCTGCTGATGGAGTAATGGGGTCTTTCGTGGTTCATCTTGTTTCTTGCAGCCATTGCTGGTAGCTGCATTTGACGTGTGTCCGAGCTTGATGGAGGCGAGGGGCCAACCGGGCGAGGACAGGCCGGCGGCGCAGCTTGAGCCGGCGACGATGGACTCGCCGAGGGCGGCGCAGGCGGCGACGCGCCGCAAGAAGATGACGAAGCAGCTGACGGGGAAGCGGGACGACACGGCGATGCACGCGGCGGCGCGCGCCGGGCAGCTCGCCTCCATGCGGGAGATGCTGTCCGGAAAGGACACCGAGGAGGTGGCGGCGCTGCTGTCGAGGCAGAACCAGGCTGGGGAGACGCCGCTGTTCGTGGCCGCCGAGTACGGGTACGTGGCCCTGGTGGCGGAGCTGATCAAGTACCACGACGTCGCCACCGCCAGCATCAAGGCCCGCAGCGGCTACGACGCCCTCCACATCGCCGCCAAGCAAGGGGATGTAGGTATTGTTGGTTTCTCACGATCGCCATTAATTCTCTCTTGCTCGATCCCATGCCATGTCGGAGACAATCTCGAGATGGATGTGATGATGATATGGTACATTATATGCATCCCATGCAGATGTTGTGAGGGAGCTGCTTCTGGCGCTGCCGCAGCTGGCGATGACGGTGGACGCGTCGAACACGACGGCGCTGAACACGGCGGCGACGCAGGGGCACATGGACGTGGTGCAGCTGCTGCTGCAGGTGGACGGGAGCCTGGCCCTGATCGCGCGGAGCAACGGCAAGACGGCGCTGCACTCGGCGGCGCGGAACGGGCACGTGGAGGTGGTCCGCGCGCTGCTGGAGGCGGAGCCCAGCATCGCGCTGCGCACGGACAAGAAGGGGCAGACCGCGCTGCACATGGCCGCCAAGGGCACCAGGCTGGACCTCGTCGACGCGCTCCTGGCCGCCGAGCCGGCGCTGCTCAACCAGCCGGACAACAAGGACAACACCGCGCTGCACATCGCCGCTCGCAAGGCGCGCCACGAGATCATCAGGCGGCTGGTCGCGGCGCCCGACGCGAACCTGAATGCGATCAACCGGTCCCGCGAGACCCCGCTGGACACGGCGGAGAAGATGGGCAACGCCGAGGTGGCGGAGCTCCTGGCGGAGCACGGCGTGGTGACGGCGCGCGCCCTCAGCCCCGGCGGCGGCGGCGGCGGCGGCGGCGGCGGCAAGCAGGCGCGGGAGCTGAAGCAGCAAGTGAGCGACATCAAGCACGAGGTGCACTCGCAGCTGGAGCAGACGCGGCAGACGCGGGTGCGCATGCAGGGCATCGCCAAGCGCATCAACAAGCTCCACGAGGAGGGTCTGAACAACGCCATCAACTCCACGACGGTGGTGGCCGTGCTGATCGCGACGGTGGCGTTCGCGGCCATCTTCACGGTGCCCGGGGAGTACGTGCAGGACCCGGGGAGCCTGGCGCCCGGGCAGCAGCTGGGAGAGGCCAACATCTCCCACGAGACGGCCTTCATCATCTTCTTCGTCTTCGACTCGGTGTCGCTTTTCATCTCGCTGGCCGTCGTGGTGGTGCAGACGTCGGTGGTGGTGATCGAGCGAAAGGCCAAGAAGCAGATGATGGCGGTGATCAACAAGCTCATGTGGGTGGCGTGCGTGCTCATCAGCGTCTCCTTCCTGGCGCTCTCGTTCGTGGTGGTGGGACGCGCCGAGCGGTGGCTGGCCGTGTGCGTCACCATCATGGGCGGAACCATCCTGGTCACCACCATCGGCACCATGCTCTACTGGGTCATCGCGCACCGGGTCGAGGCCAAGCGGATGCGCAGCATCAAGCGCGCATCGCTCAGCCGATCCCGATCCTTCTCCTGCTCCGGCATGTCGGAGGCCGAGTGGATCGACGAGGAGTACAAGAGGATGTACGCAATCTGACTGACCACCCATGCTGGCAGGCTTCCTCAGCCGTGCATGACCGACCATGGCGAAAAGTTACCGTGCCGCGGGCCGGGCTAACATTTTTTTTGCAGTAGCTCGATCTGAATTATTTACTCTCTGCTGAACTTGTTTCATAATAAGGAGGACTGAAGTAGCGAATAAACCAGCGATTTAGAACTCTGCACAGCTTCCGTGATTTCTTTCTCTTCGAGGGGATTGTGCGTCTGCTCTTCTTAACGAGGCCGGATGGGCTGTGCTTCCTGGTCTTGGTCATCTTATGAGCTAGTCTCTGCGGCCCACGCAACCTTGCTCAATCTACGATGCAGTGAGTAAGACCTATCAAAGTGGGATATTTAAGAGAGGATATTTTATAGAAAGTTTACGTTATTGGTACGTGGATAGCACAATGACTGAGAGCAACTTCAAAAGATTCCGTATCCTACCTCTAATATCTTGTTTATGGAGAAAAAAAAAGAAAAAATAACTCCAACAGCTCCCCCAAAGCTTCCCCAAGCTATTCGCGACGCTAAAACAGAGCCTGTCGCCGTACATATTTTCGCGATTTCCTCCTCCCCCAATCGCCCCCTTCCTACGCGCGAGAGTCTCTTCCCGCAAGATTTGCCGTGCGCGCGAGGCAAGAAGCTCTACGGCGGCGGGGACGGCAACCAGCCCGGAATCGAGCATGGAAACCTATACAAGATGGTGATATGTCGAGCGCATGACGACCAGGGCTCACCTACATCCCATTTTTGCGGTTTTTTTTTTGCATCGGGAAGGCCGGGACGACGGCGCTCCACGGGAGGGCGGCCATGGTGGCTGACGGCTTGGGCGGCCACGGGAACTCGAATCCCCGGTGCCAGGAGCCAAGGCTGCGGCCAGGAGACGGCGAAGGAGGGAGCTGAAGAGGTAGGGAAGGTGCGTGCGTGGGTGATTGGTGGGAGATGGCCAGAGGGTGCTGTCGTCGGGGAGGCGAAGGTTGGGGTCGAGCGACAATGGCGACTCGGGCAGCGGCGATTTTCAGGCGTGGGGTGGCCGAAGCTCAAGGGGAACGGCTCGAGGACGTCGTGCGGGGGGTTGTGAAGCTTAGGGTGGCGGCTATTGGGTTGAGGCGGCGTACAGTTGGAGGATTTTGGCCGGCGGCGAGGAGGAGCTCGCTCTGTTTTGGTTCTTCTTCGGCTGGAGGAAGAAAAAGAAAGAATGAGACGGGGAGAGAGTAGGGAGGCGCCGGGTTAGGCCCAATTATGATGATGTGGCCTGTTTTGAAATATTAGGCGCTAGTTATTAGCGATCTACCGTGGGTTGATATGTTTTTGAGAAAAAACTTTTTGGAAGAACCCCTAATACATAGTTTTGGGGAAGAACTTCTTGGGAAACTCTTGGAGTTACTCTAAGCCTTGAAATAGTGATATCAAATAGCCATGTAAAGTTACAGATATCCTATAAATGACATTATATTTTTAGTTCCTTCGAGGCTTACAACAAGAATAACTTTAAATTTGATTTATGGAACTGAAAATTTTCAATGATATTCAACTATGCAGAATTATTATTATTATTATTTTGCGTTTTATTTTAGCACGTGTCTAATGAAATATATGTATCGTGTGAATGCTGCCAAGAGTTTTCAATAAATGGCAGCGCACTTAGCTGCATGTTTGAAATACTTTCAAATTACATCTATGCAAACTGTAATACTTCTATTTCTCTTGCTTGTATCTGAATTCCTTTTATTCACACATCATAAAATATGATTGAATTCTTGGCTTAACTAACAAAAGAGTTAACATCAATAAGAAATTATGAGTTATCTGATTTCACTCATGGTTAACAAGCATAACGACGTGCACGGTTCATAAGTTGTTTTGTTCATGTAAACCGATCAAAGCCAACAATAAGATTACCCGATTCCCTAGTGTTAACATGCAAAAAGTTGAAACTTCATTACATTTACTCAGTATCACTACTTGGAGAGGAAATATGCGATCGTGTACCTCCATCATCATTGTCGGGTAGGCACGGCAGACTCGGGTGGCAGAGCGAGAGGGAGGGGGAAGTGAGGGCGAGTGACGGGGAGTGAGGCGAACAGCAAACGAGTGGGTCAAGATTTGGGTTGCGATCTATTGGGCACTGCTACTGCTGAGCGTAGCACGCATAATATGATGAGTATATTATATAAATAATACTAGTGTTACTGGGTCTCATCCCTCATCCCATCAGCTCTCAGCTTAATAATAAGGTGATGGAGTTTGATTTCTACGCTCATCGTGTCGGCAAGGGCAAAAATTCCTACAACAATACCCAGTACACAATATATATGACGTTGGGGGTAGGTACCCCCGAATAACACATTGCACCACGAAAAGCATGTTTTAGGTAGTGTTTATAACTTGATATAGGAGGATACCCATAATGACCCGACATTCCGATTATACTAATTAGTATCATGATTAGGTCAAACTTTAGTAACAAAAAATCTCCTCTCTAGAAAAGCCTAAAAAGGATCAAAATCAA
The DNA here is from genome assembly GCF_000263155.2 of Setaria italica. Taxonomy (NCBI): domain Eukaryota; kingdom Viridiplantae; phylum Streptophyta; class Magnoliopsida; order Poales; family Poaceae; genus Setaria; species Setaria italica. The sequence continues at coordinate 49,698,772 of NC_028458.1, read as the reverse complement.
GTTTTCATGCCAAATAGCAATTGAATTGCTAAGCATATGCTCAGACTTAACCACTAACCAAGCCATGCCGATCGCTTTGAACCCAATTGACCAATGACTAGTCAGATCCCTCCATGTCAACCAATTCGGCATTGATGGTTGCACCGCTGCCATCTGCGATCGGACCGACAATTAATGTCGGGACACCACATCACATGCCAGGGACACTTGCCACATTACACCCCCCCTCCCCTCTCCCCCCCCACTTGGGCCACCTGTCAGCTCAAACTATCCACTTCACCACGCTCATTCTTATCCAAGCATCACTTTTCTTCTCACCCTCTCACATCCTCTCACTCCATTCTCTTGCTCAAGCCATGAAGGATGAACCATAGAGCTGAACCCTCACACCCTCTCTTGCTCAAGCCTAAGGATTCATTCAAGATGATCATGGAAGCTCAACCATGGGACCATGAGGGAGTTATGAGCAAGGACTTCATCACCAACCCTCTAATCCAACTTAGGTCCTATGCTTGTATATTGCTTGACCATGCTAAGCCTCTAATACCCTTGAATCCTTCCATAATCAATCCTAACCTAGGACTAGCTTCCAACCCTAACTATTCCCCACTTTTCATCATATATACCATAGAACTTGTACCTCTTGTTGCAAGATGAAATTGGATAATCAAACTAGCCCAACCACCTCTAGAATGCCCTAGCAACAACCCTTGTCCAAAACACACTGCAGAATGAATTTAGCAAGACCTTAACTCAGTAAATTCTTCGAGGCATGTGATCGGACCAGCGCCAATTGATGTCACTTTGACATCCCCCAGCCTAACTTATACGAACCCTTACATCTCTGCACGACTATGACAGATCTAGGGCAGTCAACGAGTGGAGCTCGAGCAAGCCTGCTACCTCAAGTTCGAGCTTGATTTCATCTTGAGCTGAGCTCGAGCGAGCCTGACATAACGATCGAGCTTGGCTTGACTGAAGCTTGAGCTTGACTTGAGAAAGCTCATCAAGGCTTGTTTACATGTTTCTTCATAGAGGATAAAAGTAATTCATGGGAATGATTCATCTGCTGACCATACAAAATAGGAAAAACTTTCAACTACATGCTAGCTAGGGTGTGGTCACGTAGTGGTAGGGCTTGTAGGCATGCGTATGAACGTGGGATGTGCCAATGTGAGGTCTGATGAGCTCATGTCTTTGAAGTTTTAAGGTAGCCTAAAGGGAACTATAAGTCTAGAACACATATCACATATGGGGGCTTCAAAATTAGAAGCTCGTCGAAGGCTCGAGCTCGGCTCATCAAATCTCACGAGCTTTCGAGTAGGCTTGAGCTCAGCTTGTTTATCAGTCGAGCCGATCTCAAATCAAACCTATAGCGAGCCGAGTTTGAGTAGCTTGCAAGCCTCGATCTTTTTTAACAGCCCTAGACGGATCACCGCACACAATGGTTATACTGTGAAACTTAGACAAAACCAAAATCTATTTTGACCAAGCCCCACGCACTGGGTCGGTCGGGCTGCCTACTGCTAGATGCAATGCAAGAGCAAGAGTCATGCATATGTGAATGTCCACATCCATCATGAAGCAAAGTCAGACCATCACATGCCACACCCACTATCCATGTAAGTTGATAAGAAGTCAAACTTTGATGTGTGGACGATGAACGACTGTTGATCCACACGCGACATTGAACGTTTTGTTCATCACCATCGTAGCATCTATTGAACAATACGACATCAAGGCTAGAGGCAGGTAAGTGGTCAGCCCTAGCATGATTTTGGATTTGGAGTAAATCATTTTCTATTTACATACTTGTCAAATTGTTCTACCGATCAAGTGATCCAGCCTAGCACAATCGTACACATGCCACATGGTCATAATGCGTTCTTGGCTTCTTGGCTCTTACACCGGAAATCAGAATCAGTATATTTTGAATCCGGTTCTACTAACTCCGCATTATTGGGTCAACCATCAAGACTCGATCATGCGCAAAATCCCCTCCCCTCTAGTTAACATGGAATTTATCTTCAATTTTTCATCTCTCACCAACACCGTTGTTGTTTTAATTAATTTTGTTGTGTTTGTGATTCATGGTTCATGAAACACGAGGTCGATTAATTTCTGATGTCTTCTAATGTTAGTGTGACGACTGATCCCAAATCTCTCGAGTTAATCTTAATCCGAGTCCCTAATCCCCATCTCAGCTTCCCCGAGTTTAAGTACTCAACCTCCAGCCCCGGTTCCGACCCCGCCGACCCCAACTCATCCGCCGGATCCTTCTAAGTCTTCCCACAACGCCTCCCTTCAATCTGAGCAGTGGACCAACCGAGACTGACCGGTGGACCCACAAAATCTTTCCCCCAGATCTCCCGAGGCAGACGCACTCGAGTGGCATGCCCGCTCCAGAGTTCCTCCACCGCGTGGCTCAACTTCTCCGACCTCGCCGCTCCGTCCCATCGCCGGCCGCGACCGGATGGATATCCGCGCCCCTTCCCCAATCGCAGCGGAAGCCCTCTACGACCCTTTCTGCAGCACCTCGCAACCCGCGCCTATCATCACCTCGCCGGACCCCCGGCTGCGGAGCCCGGTTCCTCCCGGCTTTTCCGCCACCCCTCCACAGTCACGCCGCCCCGGTCCGCGCTACGCGACGATTCCTCCTCCGCCAACCCCGACCCCGGCTGCGACAGTCCCTTTTCCCACCTTGTCAGAGCTGCGCCCGACAGTCTGTTGCTTCGCGCTCGCTCGCGCGACCGCAGCCCGCCTGTCTTCTCACCTGTGCGCCCTCGCTTCTAGCGCCGTTCCCTCGGTCACGTCCATCAGATCCGCCGCACAATGACGCCCGCCTCCGCCAAATCTCAACCACCGGCAAAACCGCTCCTGCGCCGCCCTACCTCTGGTGCCCAATGGCCGACGGTGTCGTCCCCAAAGTCCTGCTCCGCCGCCCCGCTGCTCAATCTCCGCCCCGGCAGAGCACTCGATCGCTTCTTCTCGGTCTTCGTGCTACTCCAGCTCTCTCTCTTCCGCTTAGCTATAAAAGGGAATGCCAGAGCCCCGCCGGAGTCCCCTTCGCCATTGCTGCCTTGCTGTCGTTCCTTTGTTCGTGCTCAGCGCTACTGCCTAAGTCCCTGAGGAACTCTCCTCTCTGCTCCACGCCCGCCCTTCCAATCCACCCCGCCGCTTACTCCTCCGCGCTGCGCAAGAGCTTACTTGTTTCCACAAGAAGCGCCGCCGTCGCCGTCGGAGCACCGCCAGGCATCGCCGCTGCAAATCTTAGTGCTCCAGTTCCTCTGCCCAAGTCTGCTCCTTCCCGACCCCAAGCTTCACCTCTGAACCGAAGGTAAGCTGCCGACCCCTTCTGTTCGTCCGACTCTTTTCCGCCTCGTCCGACCCTATCCGTTCGACCGACCCCTTTCTCCATCTCACCCGACCCTGTCTGTTTCGCCGACCCTTTCTCTGCCTCGCCCGAGGGCTCGGCTGCATCCTTTTCCTAGACCCGAGGGTATATGTGTAAAGATTTGGGGACTTCTCTGTGTTAAGTCTGAGGACCCCCAGCACATCTATTCCTCTAGTTTAAGGGTCAGACCATAAGCTTCTTCCTATCCGACCCTTTTACCTTGTTCTTCTCCAACTCAAGTGAACTTCCTCACTTTTTTCGTAGCCTTGCTACAAAGTTTCTGGGCTAGAACTCGCAAGTGTTGCTGTTGAAATAATCGTCTAAATGCTAACCCCCTGCATTGCATTCGTGTAGAGCTGCATCTCGCCGACGGTTTCTACGAGCTGCACCCGGCGCTGGAAGACGAAGCTGCAACCGAGCTCCCACTTCCAGAAGCCGAAGCCGCCCAAGCAGAAGAGCAGCTTCCCTCCTCCTCGTTCGAAGGCAATCCCTGGAGCATGAACCCAATTTTCCCAAACTTGCGCATGCCTTCTCCATCTTGTTTTGTGCATTTACGTATAGGTGTTGTTTGAAACCATAGATTGCATGACTTAGTTCCCTTGAGTTGAACACTAGTCTGTTGGGTCCGAGTAGTTGATATGCTTAATAAGGAGCGGTAAAAGCCGAGTGATCTCCTGTCACTCGCGAGTTGTAGGAGTTGATTGTTTTCCTTCTGTCACAACCATAAGGACGATGGATGGGGCATGGTTTTGGTTAACTCTTTGGTGGTCGGCTGATCACCCCGTCTGTCTATGAAACTTGTTAAGGCCCAACAGTGGTGGCGTTCGTGATCAAGTGTTTGAAAGTACTAACCTCATACTCAGTATGGGATGAGGAAGCCGAGTACCGGATTGAACCTAGACGTGAGCGGTCGCCCCATTATCCTTGGAACGGAGTTCCCCTGCGGCCGCACGTGGTGGCAAGTGTGGTCACAGAATGGCAGAGGCCGGGTCTGTGAAACATTGCACCAAAGGAAATGGGCCCGACACGGGTTAGGGAATTGATGGGGAAGGCCGACACAGGAAGCGACCCTCGATGGTGCGCGGATATCGTGAGGTTAGGTTCACCATGCATGGTTAAAGAACTCGAATCGATTCGTCTGCCTCTCACAGCTTGAGACTACTTGATCGCTATGCTACCCTGAGTAACAAAGGAATATGATGATGACATGGTTTTGATGATGTTATATTACCCTTTGGTTGGTTCTATGTTTGCTTATAGTAAGTTGCTCACTTAGACCAGATAATGAACTTAGAACCTGAGCTAAAACTTTGAAAATAAGGATCTACATAGTGCTTTTGGCAAACAAAACCCCCTCAACCAAAGAGCCGACATGTCTAGAAGTGGTGGAGTAGTTTACTCCCGTCGGTGAAGTCTTGTTGAGCTTAGTAGCTCAGCTTGGTTGTGGCTTTTCTTTTTCAGGTGAAGTTGCTGCTCCCGAGTCCTCCCCTGTTGGCACTTGGCCGCCCCAACTCCCTCCGGGTTGGACGGTCGAGTGGGATCCCTCCTCGGACGGCGAGGAGAGGGATCACTCACGTCTTGGCAGGCCTCACCAAGGACGTCCGACCCCGACGAAGTAGCTTCCGCTCGTTTTTGCCTTCTGTCTGTTTCGTTTGAACCTTGTAAAACTCTGATGTTGTTTGATGTTGAACTAAAATGGCCAATTTATTTAACTCGGTGGACTTGTTGTATTCTCTGGAACCACTCACCTTCGTGTGGGTTTTGCTAAACTCGGTCCTGTCAAAGTGGTTAAATCGGAGGGAATCCGACGGCATCTCGAGTTAGCCCGATTAAGGCCGAGTGTCGCATGTTAGGCGACTTAACCGTGCCGTGATTTGGCTAATCCGAGGTGGATCCGCCACAGCTAGGAAATATGATTTCGGTTATGAAAAGTGGAAGAAGAAAAAAAATGTACTTGGAATATTCTCTCACAAGATACAATTCAAGGTTCGGTTTGCATTCATTCCTACGTTGCAAATAGATAATATGTGATAGCTACCATTCTTATACAACTTCTTCTATTTCAAATTGTAAGTTATTTTGAGTTTTACTAGTTCATAAACTCGTGCTCGCACATGGACTAATAATTTTAAAAATTATAGTTATTTAAAAATTAATTCTGTGACTAATAATCAAATTATTTATCTTCAACACTTTTATTTGTTTAATATTCTTACAATACTCTAGTTTTGATTGACATTAATTTTCTTACAATACTTTTTCATCCATATTCATATTTTTTCACCTTATGGCATACCTCCATACATTGCATTTATCATTGAAAATCAGTATTTTTCATCACTGCCTCCCATACGTGTATAAATGGTCTACACATTTTTTTGACCGAAGTCAGCAGGAGAAGCTCCTACCTATTTTTTATAATTTTTTTATTCCAGACCTATTTAATTCGCTCCCACTGGAAGTCGAACCCACGCTTGCTGAGTACTATTGAGATGCTCTGACCACTAGACTAGAGACCCTTTCGCTAAATGGTCTACACATCGACACACATCATGCATATATACCTTAACTTAGTATTTCTACATTAAAAATAACAAAATGGGTATAGAATCATATATTTGTTTACTTTTGATATTTCTATACAAAGAACATGTAGATAATTAGATTAAAAGTTAGGTGCTTACTTTAGGTTATTTTAATAGTGGGTAATTTAGATACAAATTTATAAAAGCATTTTAAGTTATTTTTATAATGACATGTATGGATAGTTTAGATGCAGATTATTTGTTACAATAAATTAATTTTTTTATAATGCGAAGGTGGGTAATTTAGATATCGATTTAGGGTTTATTATATTACAAAATTACCCACCTGTGTCATTAGAATATTTTTACAATGACAGTGGTGGGTGATTTTTAGAAAATATAATAGACCACTAGCTATGACTATTAGAGTCTCTGGGATTGATGCCGAGTTGTATTTGAATTTTGTGAGAATTTCCTAGCGCATCTTGCACAATCTCCACTTTCTTTTTAAAAAAGTAAGGGGATATAGCTTACTATCAAAGATTGTTACGTTGAGCTCTCTCTCATTGGTTAAATATGCTTACAAAATACTTATATAGATATATTATTATTATCTTCAACTGATTGTGATAGACTTTAGTTACAAATTACTCTACAACTTTTTCATCAACATTTAGAATCTTTCTTTTTTTTCATTTTGCATCGCAGGTATGCGCTTGAATTTGTTTAATGGACTCTAAATTTGAACTATATTTTAACATGAAAAACTATATTCTCATCACTTTCTCTATATTTTTATAATGGGTGACACACACCATATTTATATATCTTAATTACTATTCTCTATATCAGTAGTGTAAGAAATAGGCAATTTAACATCATATATTGATATTTAATAAAAGTAATTTGGATTCAAATTTTTTAAAATAGCATATGTGAGTATAATGGTAGCTGTGGGCAATTTATGTGCAAATTTAATGTTTTATTTGATATTGGTAATTTAGATGAAGATTGTGTCGGTGTTTAGACCCGGCAACCTATCAAGAGGGGTGCTAGTGTTTAGTGCGTGGGGCTCGTTGAGATCAGGAACTCAAAGGTGAACTCGAACATATGATTTAGATAGGTTCGGGCCGCTAGATTGCGTAATACCCTATGTCCTGTGTGTTGGTTGTGTACTTATATTGTATTGGATTAAACTTGTTTAGAGGGGGTCCCTGCCTCGTCTTATATTCTCGGGGGCAGTGTTACAGGTCGGTTGTTTACAAGAATACTAGTTGGATTCGAGTAATTTCCTAATCCTACTCTAATTGCTATGAGTAATTTCTTAATCCTCGACTAGTTCTTGTCCTTCATGCAGACCACGTCGTCCTGCACCGTAGTCTGCATGTCTGACATGCCTCAGTGCATAGCCCTGAATCTAGGACTATCCAAACCTTGTGGTGGGCCTATAGATGTATATATGACAAGCCCTCGAGTACTTTTTAGTCAAATGCAATAGTCCCAAGTACCTTTGTAGACTTCTTCGACTAGTTTTTGGTGCTCTTCGAGTACTCCATTGGGTTGAGTCTTCAAAATGTACTTGATATGACCACAACATCAACCAACAAGTTACAACCTCCAATTTAAGTAACACCAACTCGAGTATCACCTACATCGACACCAGCCCAAGCCTTTGGTGGCCCAATTACATGTAGTTGAGCAAAGAAGCTATAACAAGAGGTGAACGCGCTACTTTATGAAGTTCAATTTAATATTAATGATAATTATACACTGCCTAAGTCGTGCACGTTGTTGTTGCTTAGGTTCACCAAGGAGGATGGCAAGAACACACAAGACGATGACTACAGAGAAGAACCACACTCGCAGTCGCATAGCTTTTGATTCCTAGAGGCTATGAAGGTGAATGAGCACATCTTGGAAAAATTATCAAGTCTAGTTTTCAATGCCACCAGAGCTGATCAGTTTGGAAATTCCATTGTTAAGATCCAACCATATTAGTGAAGAGTAGTCAGAAGGTCAACAATCGGCCAGATGTTCAACTCCCCATGCAAAACTATACCAATGTATAATATTTCGTGGAACATACTGCACATGGTCTGAAAACTTATCAAGTTAAGTTTCCAACGCAACCAACGGCATGTCATTTGGACTTTCCAAGGTGGAGTTATTGCCAAAATACTAAAGACTGCATAGAAGACCAACAACCACTCGGGAACAACTCAGGAACTCTTGTTTCGAGGAGACCCTTTCACAAAGTCTATCTTTTCTTTTTCATTTCGTGTTTATACCTATCTAGGAAGGTTGTTCCTAGTATAAATATCCTTGTACTCCTAAGCAAATGTAGACTTTGATAATTGATATACAAGCCCCCTTTGTTCAGCTGTGTGCTAACAAAACTTGAGAGTGATCTCTACCCCTTTGCTCTTGTGATTTCCTTCATGGGATTATAGAAGCGGTGGCCTCATCCGCTCCCAATTGGTGCTCCTACTCCCTTCAAGGTTTGCCTTGATTGGTTGTAGGCTGTGTTGGTTGGTTCTTTGAGAGTGTGGTTGGGCAAATCCTCGATTTAGGTTGCCGGTTAAAGACAATGGTTGGCTTCGAGTTTTATTTGCCAGGTTGCACTAGTTATCGCTGCTTGCAGCAAGTTATCCGGCTGTTCTACAGCTAGTTATCTGATGATTGATCCTACGTCGTGAAGATCGGGACATCGTGTTGTATCATTTGGTATCAAGAGCCATCGTTGCTGCGGTAGGATTCTTTACCCTTAGCTACATATATATATTTGTCTTTATCCTATCCACCAAAAAGCCAAAAAAAATTGTCAGAGCCTTTTGTTACAATCTGTTTATCTAGTGAGTTTTGTTAAGTTTTAATCGATTAGAGTCTTTGTTTAGTTGCTGATCATATTATCCTTTGCGTGTCCCTTTGTGCCTTTCCATATATTTGAAAATCCCCATAAAAAAACAACCAATTCTATCCTTTGCGTAAACTTTTATCCTATCAAGATAGCTACTGGTTGTATTTGGTTCTGTCCTTAATATTGTGCAAGTGTTATATCTGGTCTTGTTTAGTATCGTGTAAAAAAAAGAGTCAAAAAAGAAGAAGAAAGAAAGTTGCAAAAAAAAAGTATTGAGAAAGTTGGAAAAAAAAGAAGTGTTGGAAAGAAACAAGAACTATCAGATTGTTGATATGCAAGTGTTAAACCTGCGCATTAAGTTGTGTAACCAGTGTGCTATCCTTTTATTGGTGCAATTTTTGCTAGGTAATTCTTTTTTAAATTCATCATTCCTAGCATAATCCTTGTTTGCATCAATTCCGAAATTTCATTTGCGCGTGTGTTACTTTGGTTACATCTTTCATATCTTGTGATCAGCACTAGGCATTGATATCTATTTTAGATTGCTACTTAGCTTTACAACAACTAGAATTCAGATTGCTCCTTGTGCATCTTTCCCCACCGAGCTCCACAAATAAGCCACTGTAAATTGAACACGAGTCGTGTATTCGCTTAACCATCACTCTTTTACCACCACACATAGTACTTCTGTAATCTGCAGGGAACTCATAAGAGCTTTGGTTGGTAAGAGAAGGTGAGGTTGTGAGAGCTACCAAATTTTTATATTCCACAAATACCTATTGTTCATATTTTAGCTAACCTTACACAGGAAGATGGAAGATGTTGAGTAGCAAATTGTGTTACTATGGCACAATTTAATGAACTTCGGCAGAAGAGAGGCAAGACTGGTTGACCCAAGATCTTCGGGCTCTTATGGTTGAAATCAGAGGGCGTCGTCAACCTCATGATGGTGCAAGCAACCATGGTGAAGATGGATAAAATAGTGATGGAGGAGCTACTGTTAGAAGAGCTAGAGAACAAGAAAGGAGGAACCAAGGTGCTGCACATGGTAGAGGAAGAGAACGAGGTCGAAGAAATAATGACAATGATGAATCTAAAGATACGGATGAAGATAATCATTACCAATATCGCTTTGGTCACCGACGTCATAGAGGAGGCAACCATGAAGAGAGGTTTGGCAAACTGAAATTTACCATGCCAAAATTTGATGGAGGATCTGATCCTGAACCTTATTTCACTTGGAAGTTGAAGGTGCACAAGATTTTTCGCTTGCATAATTTTTCAGAGAAGAAGAAATTAGCCATGGCATCTCTTGAGTTTGATGGATATGCTCTGATATGGTGGGAACAACTTCTGCGTGATCGAGAAGAAGATGGAGAACATCCTATTGCGACATGGGATGAGATGAAGCGAGAAATGAGAATTCATTTTGTGCCAAAGCACTATCGGCGTGATCTTTTTGATAAATTGCAGAATCTGAAGCAAGAAAGTTTCTCTGTTGAGAAGTATTATAAAGAGATGGAGAAGGCTATAATTAGAGCCAATGTGTATGCGGATGAAGAGCAAACTATTGCATGTTTCATGGCTAGGTTACATCACAATATCCAGCCGCATTGTTGAGTTTCAGCCGTACCATCATCTTATTCATTTGGTACATCAAGCAACTAAAGCTGAACGCCAATTGCAGCAAGATGCTAAGAATGGCAAGCTCTTGTCATATGGCATGAGGACTATGTCAGGAGGAGGCAAGTCAATCTCGAGGATTACTGTTGCACCCTCATCGACGAAAAGCTCAAGTGGAGACTTACGTTCTAATGTGCAGGATGTTGTTAGAGGGAAGAATGTTGCTGCCCCAAGCACGAACTCTAAACTATTTTCATAATGGAATAGATGGGGTAGATTGGGGTTACTTTAATTTAGTTCATATAATGGCAGAGACACTATTTTCATAATGGAATAGATGGGTATATTTTTTAAAATACAATAGATCGAATGGCTATGATGATTGAGCCTACCAAATTGATGGCTAGATGTTTTGTTTTTTTAGAATTTCTAACCTTTCTCTATTTTTTTTAGTGTCCAGGTAGGATTTCTAGGTAGCTTCACGTGGCGGCTTCAAAAGAGACCTCCAATTAGTAATAGTATTTAATTTGGACGGATGGAGTACAAAGTAATAAGTTGCTGCTATTCAGAGGTGTTTGGATACAAGGTGCTAAACTTTAATAGTGTCACATCGGATGTTCGGATGCTAATTAGGAGAACTAAATATGAGTTAATTATAAAACTAATTGTAGAACCCTGTGCTAATTCGCGAGACGAATCTATTAAGCCTAATTAATCCATCATTAGTAAATGGTTACTGTAGCACCATATTATCAAATTATGGACTAATTAGGCTTAGTAGATTCATCTCGCAAATTACACTCCATCTGTGCAATTAGCTTTGTACGCCTATGTTTAGTAACATCCGATTTGACGGGTGTTAAACTTTAACAATAAATATTTAACACCCTGGAGCACAGGCCCTCAGTTACGAACATCGACACTGAACAGTAAATATAGCGATAGGTCTCTGCGACTCTGCGCTCTGGACAGAGACAAGAACTCTTCGCCAGTCTTCAGCGACCGGGAGGAGTTGACCTTTTACTGCCGCAGTACAGCTACGGTTTCTTTGCCCCCTGGGCGAACGGTCTCTCCTGTACCTGCAGGGTCGAGACACACGTAAAGGTTGGCCTGGCCTTCCCTGTCTCGCCGCGACTACGACCCGTGCACGCCAGTATGTCGTGCGGCATCGGTATCCTCGCGCAAAGAGCAGAGCGAGGAGCCCTGCCCCGCCCCAAAAAGCGTGGCCAAAACCTCGCGCCGCCCGGTCCGGTTGCCATCGCGGTCGCGGCATCGCCTTTGCTCCAGCACAGCCTGTGTTGGAGAACAGCGAAAAGTGCGTGCGCTCTCGTCTCCTACTGTCCTACACATGCGCGCCCGCACGCACTGGGCCAGCCGGCCGGCCAGCCACCGCGCAGCCACGATCCCTATCGCCGTTGGAACCAGATCCAAAAGGCCTCATGATACATTAGCAGTGCTACTCTACTGCCGCTTCTACAGTGCCAGACGCCCAGACCAGAGCAGCGTAACCGTGGCAGTGTGGCACCGAACCCGACGCGTCTCATTCATCTCGTTCTCTCGTCACATGGTGAGGTGAGGGGAGGTGCTCAGCATTTCAGCAAAGGTAAGTCTTTTTACGCTGCTGCTCTTGAGCCCTCTCCTCGTGCCTTTTACCGCTCTACTCGAGTAGTGCCTTTGCCGTTGCCTGGAGAAAACTAGGGCAAAGGGGCCATGGACAGCCCGCCAAGTTGCCCCGTGCAAAGGGGCTTTTATCATCCCCGGGGCTCCAAAGCGTGAAATTCCTGGGCCTCGCTTTGGCGATTCCTGCACGTTCCACCGCTCTCCCTACTGTCTTATAGCCTCGCAAAAGTAGAGAACCCTTCGTTCTAGCCGCTAAAAGCCGGTGGCACTAAGAAGCATAGCATAGCAGTAACAGAAGCTAGCAAAAAATGTGAAATCAGGATGTGATTGAGCGCAGCCGAGACCCATCTTCACTGTCAATCTGCTCGGACTTTTACAGTGTTTTGGGCTCCAACTTGTACACTTCCTTTAAATTCTGCACGATCTTCATGTCTTTAATTTAACCCAACCCAACGAACCCTGGTTCTTTCAAGTCTTGTTTTATTTGTTCTCAAGAACAAGGGAACATGCCATTCTTGCCACGGCCCGCGCCACGCCATTGAATGCGGTCAAAGAATTAAGACCCTCCTAGTACCACCACCGCATTGCCTGCCGGAGCGACCATGACAAAGAAAACAGAGGCCCGTCAGGTCATGTGCGGCCGGTGCGGCCGGCCGCGGCCGCGGCCGCCGATGGAGCGCGGGTGGTTGCGCACCCGCACCACGGCACCAGCATCCCCCTCGCGACCTCCCTTTCCGGCCTTCAATGATGCCGACGCTTTGGCCGGCCTATCGCGCTGCGCGCTTTTCCTCGGCGATCCGCCCGCTCATCATGCCGCCGATCCATCATCTACTCCACCACCCCAATCCCAATCCAATCCCCCACCGGCATCGCCGCGAGAATAAGATCTCGCCGCGCCCCCGGCCCGGACCCCGCGCTGTTCCGAGACCAGCAGGCGCCGGCACCCGGCAGCGGCGCAGCGCTCCTGGCGGTATGGAGTCGTGGAGAGGAGAGGCACTGCAGCAGCTGCAGCGGGCAGTGCCTGCTGCTGGTAGTGTACAGCTCGAGCTCGTAGCTGCTCTGCCGAGCAGAGATGACGTTGCCGTTCAGGCTTGCCGTTCTGGCGCTCTTTACTCGCACTGAATGGGCGGCCGCGCGGCAGTTGGTCAGGCAATCCTGAACCGGCAACGGCGGACCAGGAGTAACGCCGATCAAGACAACGTGGTCCTGCTCCTGTTGTTTGTTTTTCTTTTCTTTCCCTAACAAAAAATGGCGTCATCTACAGCACTCTGAAACCTGAATGGAGCACAGAATGTTGCGTCACCTCCAAGTGTCGACGCCGCGCGAGGTTCTCTGAACCACGAACCTGAAATTCCTTTCCTTTTTCATCACAAGAATTTGGAGCACGAGATGAGATAAAAAAAGAAGAAGAATTTGAATTTCACGCGTAAGCAAGAAAGAGTGGACAAACTTCACATTATTGCTGTGATCACTTTTGAACTACATTTTGCACGCGACACGTCGCCGCTAGTGGCAGTAAGCTACTCCAGCTGATCGAGCCGGGTTGCCAGGCCAGGAAGGGCCGGAGCAGAGGGCGGCATCGCTGACGCTCTTCCTGGCGAGCCCGAGCTGCTGCTGCGAACGCTTGCAGTAGGCGATGGCGCCCTGGATCAGCCCCTCGGACTCCGACCGGGCGCTGCTGCTCCGCTTCAGCCCCGGCCCGACGCCGGTGGCGGCGGCGACGGCTCCGGAGCTCCTCCTCGCCGAGGACGAGGACAGCGGCTTCGATGGAGCTGCAACGGCGGGGGCCGTCGCCGCGTGCCGCCACTTGATCACGCCGGAGAAGGACTTGCGCTGCCGGACGGCGGCCGCGGCGAGCTCCTCCTCGTCCATCAGCTTCTCCTGCTCGATGCTGCTCCGCAGGGTGGTCGGCGCCGCCCTGCCGCCGCTGCTGCTGTGGTGGTGGTTGCCGTTCTTGATTTGCCCGAACGGCGCCTTGCAGCTGCCGCTCTTGGCCTCGCCAGACGGTGGCGACGCCCTGGCCCTGGGCCGGACGTCGGCGCCGCGGCATTGCTCGTCGGAGCAAGACGTCCTGGCAAACAGGGACCGGAAGAAGGCCCGCGACGCCAGCAGCTTGGCGTGCACCGTCCTCGCGGCCTTCCTGCGCCGGGACCCCTCCTTGCGCATCCTCACCACCGGCGACGGCGCGTCGCGGAACCCGGCGGAGTGCGAGTGCTGCAGCGGCGCCACCGTGGCGGCGCTCCTCCTGCCTGCGCCGCCACAGCCGCCGCCGCCGGCATCAACCTCCTGGACCTTGCCGCCCGCCCTCGTCGCCGTCGCGGCCTTGTGCGGAGGCGCCGCGGCCGCCAGCCTGCCCCGGCAGAGCAGCTCGTCCGCCGCGCCTCCGCTCCGGCGCACCCGGAACTCGAACTCCCCCCACGAGCTGAGATCCAGGTCGATGTATTCCTCCTCGACGAACGAGCACACGCTAGCCATTGTTGCGGCGCCGCAGTGCTGAGCCGTGGCTCTGGGGCACATTGCTCGCTCCGAGCCTCCGACGACGGGCCGGGCGAATTGGGGGAGAAGATGGGTTAATATGGGGAGGCAGCTTCAGGGGTTTGAAAAATTTTATGGGCAAGCAATGGCAGTGTGGCCAGCGGCAGTGGGCAGTGGCAGTGTGGCAGGGCAGGGAGGGATCCAAGAAAACAGAATGGGGGTGGGGGTGGTAGGCTGGGGCCCTCCTTGTCTTGGAGGCTGGCTCACTGGCTGGGGCTGGATGAATGATTCCAGGGTTTGTCTTGTGCTCACTCACACTCACTCCTGGATCACATCATCAGATGTGGGTGTGCTCTTCAGCTTCAGCATCTTCTTGGAGTATTTGCACTGTGCCTTTGCATTGCGTATTGTACACTGTACAGTATAGTGTACCACTCCCAGTCTACCAGAATTCACAAAGCAGACAGTAACCAGATTTGTGTACTTTGGAAGATGTAATCATGGCTCAAAATGTGGTTGAAGAATGAAGAGGGTCAGTGTGGTGGACTGGTGGGGGATGATAATTGAGTCCTTGGCTGTTAGCCTGTTACTGGCACTGCTGCACATTTTCTTTCACAGGTGGTGTCAGAACCAAAGTCAGCAGAAACTACCGAGAACACAAGATTGTTACTCGTACCTTTTTACCGCTTGTTAGATGAGCACGGACGAGTTAAAAATACAAAAGTATAGGTTGACAAAGCTAGGGTTAACCCCTTTGCGCAGAGAAAGGGTTGAGAGCTTCTTTTGTTCCTTTGCGCTCTTTTAGCGTCTGTGATCTTTCCGCTGTCAACTAAAGCTGGGGAAAAGAACAAAGGCAGAAAAAGAGATGACGATGCAGATGGGCAAAAGAGGATAGAGGAGGGGGGTTGACCTTTCCCATGCAATGGTCACGATGGCATCGTACCCGAGGAGAGAAAACATGTACCGTGCACACAGACGTACGGCGTTCGCTTGCACTTGTCATATGTGCAGGTTGCAGAAGGCAACGTTCACAGGACGTGACAGAAAAAAGAAACAAAATTCTGAACTGATGCGAAGGTTACAATGTACACTGAACTATACATTTCCCAGGCTTTTTCGTGCTAATGATTTTACATCAACTACTACAGGTATGGGTCACAATTTGCAGCCCAGGCAGATTACAGGAAGCCAGGTCTTGGCTCGTCTTAGAGGTCATCGAATTCCCACCCGCTGATCTCGTCGGCCTTGTATTCCGGGTCGAACTTGGCCAGCTCCGAATCGGACTCCGATGGCAGCCGTGTCCTCAGCTGAGGCGCGATCGGGGAATCGCTCCTCGAATGTCTCGGTGACGCGGAGACCTTCAAGGAACGGGATCGCTTTGCTTTCTCTTCCTGTTCTTTGATCTCGATCTGAAGCACTGGGCGTGGCACGGACTCGAACTCGACGCGCAGCTTGTCGACGGTGGCAAATAGATTTTTGACATCAGACTCATCTCTCCTGCACAAACTATAGGCACAGATCTGGTAGTGTTATGGACTGCAAATTATGCAGCCTGGATAGATATCACATTGCAAGAGGGATCCTGAAGAGCAACTACCTCGTTTTGTAGTACTCCTGGTTTGAAGAATAAACAGCTCTGATACTATCAACCAAACTGAATGCAGCTACAACCTGAAATAGACGCAAAAGTATCTAAGAATCAGAAGTGGCGTTAGAAGATCCTTTCATAGTCAGGGTTCATGATGCCAGTTATAACTGAAATCCTTGTTGGCTTCCATTAGCAAGGCATGTTTTTCATCAGTAAGCAGGGTAAAGAATCATCAGGGGAATGACCTTTTTCTCTGTTTGGAGATATTCTTCCTCAAGGTATTTGCGAGGGTTTGATTGCTTAGACGAACCATTAGCTCCATCCTCTGCTGACACCGATCTGGTGATGCAACTAAAAGTGTTCAGCCACAGGAAAGATTCCTTTCAACAAACTAGATCACTAAGAAATGAGAATCGTACCTGTCACTGAATATTTTCAAGTTATCGACAAAGGTTTTGATACGATCAATAGAAGTGCTCAGCTCTTCCTAGAACTCCAAAAGAAACATTCAGTAAGAAACAAACAAGTCTGTTCAAAGGCTAGTAAACAGAAGACACCTTCCTCAGAAAGTAAAAGATCAAATGAAGTACCAGGCATGCAGAAACATGATGTTTAATCAATTTCGCAAAGCAGTCTCCACATCTATCCAATTCCTCACTGAAGTTAGCACAAAAGAAAACGTATATCAGCAAATATTTGTTCCTATAATTTCTGAGAGTGATTATTAGTTATCAAAATGAGGTATTCAGGAGAGAGCCTATATACTTGGCCTGTTTTTCTTTTAGCTCTTCAAATAAGGACTGCAATTTCCATGTATCTTCCAAAAAGCTGATCCAAGCACTGACAGTGCTTGCTTCTACTTTGCATGAAGCAATGGATCTTGCAAGTTCTTCTTCCTGGGGTAAGGATATGCCAGAAAACAAAACAAACAAGTGAAAACTGTGCTTCCATAATGCATTTTTAAGTTCTTAAACTAGAAACTAACAGAAAGTTAACCTTTGTTTTCAGGTGTAACACAATCTGATTGCTGGCTTCATCAAATTGGTCCCTCTCCTCTCTAGTCTTTTTAAGCTTCACTGTAGCCGCTTTCAATTTAGTATTCACCTGTAATCTGAGTTTCAGAATCACTCTTAAAAACAAGCTTCTCATGTTAATATAGCCTCTACACATAAGTAAACCTAACCGATAAAGATTAAAAACAAAGACTGCTCCACCAAAAAATCAGCTCATGATAATTTAAAATACATTTGAGATGCAGGGCAATAATAACATCTCTTTTCTCTAATAATATCATTTCTGAGATACTGATATGCATTCACAGATCATAGTTTAGAGATACTCAGCTACATTGTAAATTTGCATCTTGTAATTACATGTTGAGAGGAACTACTTATGAATTATGATGCCTTATCGATTTTATATCTACTATATATACAACATGAATGTTCCACAACATAATTTATTGGTTTTGTCTCCTCTCCGAACTGAAATGAGAATTTTACTGGGCTCCAAACTTTTAAAAAAGAAAATCCAATCACTTTTGCCACTACATAAGTTGCTGATATAGATTGGAAAAGATAGACTGAACTAAGGTGGGAATAGAAAGAACAATAATACCTTCTTCAGTTCTGCCTCAAGTTGATCCCTTTGCTCCTCAAGTCCAGAGATTTCCGCAACTAGTTCCTAACATAAAACTTAATCAATTCAGCACCAGACAGGTCACATAAGCATAAAACCAACTGCATGGATGAAGGATTGAAAAAATATTGGAACAGCTCAGATACCCTGCTACGTTTATCCTTTGGCATTGCTTTAATGGATATGGTATTTGAAGTCCATGTCTTCCTTTTGTTGCTTTAGGAAATTCATGGGGTGCTTTCTTCTATCGTTATGGATTTAGGTTAACTTCCTTTTTAGGTCGTTGACATAGCTTATTTATCTAAGAAAAATACTATGGTGCTTAGCAAATGATTCAGTTACAAGCTAGTACAAAAGAATACCTTTTCTATTCCACTAACTTCATTTGTTTTGGTAACCCTGAAGATAAGAGACTCTTCCTTTTGTAGTCTGCAATGTAAAACAAGCTCACTTTAAGCAGACAGATTTTGTAAAAAAAACTTTAAGCACAACATAATTCAAACATTTTGGTACCGAATGAATAACATGGCTCTGAAATGAACAAAAATCATTTTAATAAAGGAATTAACAACGTAACTTATGCACCTCAATTACTATGTAAATATGCAAGCGTGCGAATGTTTGATTACAGCCTGAATTTAGCTACCTAGTAATTTATACTCCAAGTTGCTGAAACTAATTATACAACACAAAGAATGCTCAAGATTAAACCTGTTTTCCATGATACGTTTTTCTGCTTTTGCAGATGAATTTGAAAGGGATTCAGACAAAACCTTCAGTTTTTCGATCTGCAAAGTTTATAAATGGACTTTGAGATATCAGCCATATATATCAATTAAAGATGGAGGATGATAGGTTACAGCATTCAGGAACAATTTATATTCTTAGGTTCTATTAAATTTAAGCACCAGAGTGAAGAAGCATGCAGTATAAAATTAAAATCCCAAAATAATTTAGAATTAATAGGAGTATCATGCCTTCTCAAAATGAGTTTCCAATGAGTCACCAGGGTGTATTGATTTCTTCTTCAATACAAGTTCTTCCATTCTAGAGCAAAGACGAACCTCAGCAACTGCCTTTTTGAAACCCTGCAAATACCAAATAAGTACCATAAATACACAGCTGAATCTACTCATACTAACCATAATTAACAACCAGGAGTAGGTTGCACTATACTGGAACATGATGGAAAAAATAACCTCAGTCTACTACTCAACGCCTGAAGACAATGCATGCTAGGAATAGACAAGAAAAAGGGTTTCAGAATGCAGTTTTCTAAAAAGAAAATTGTTTCTCTTAATATGTTTTAAAAATGAACTTGGTGATGCTTAGAATCCTATCTTACAGTTGAAAAGATTTTTGTCGACACATGACATATTCAAACAGCCATGGTATAGAAATAGAAAAAAATCTAAGACCTGATGTACAATTCCATGAGTGTTTCATGCATTTGCACAAACATTAGACTACAAATTCTTTTAAACAAATCAGTGACACGGTATTTCATTACCATGCTATTTACTTTCCATCTAAGAGAAATAACACCTAAATCACATGATAACATTAGGTTAAGAAGTTGCTCCCTTTGTCTCCACTTTAAGGGAAATCACCCACATTTTGTTTATCGGAGGATAATCCACAGTTGTGCAAATTGAATAGCTCTAGAATTAGGCCTACCTCAGTGGCTGTTTGGGATGTTCTATTCCGATTACTTTTTGAAGTAGCTCGAAGAGCATCCATTGAATTTATCTGCTGTTGCAACTGTGTAATTTCATTATCTAACCTGAAAGAAAATAGAGGTTTTAAAGCATGTAAACATAGACATACAAACACAGGACTAGAAACGCTTTCAACTCCTGCCCAAGAGAAAGAGAAAACCTTGCAATTTCAGCATTTATCTTTAACCCTGAGACCGCACCCTGAGCAAACTGAAGCAGCTCACCACGTTTTGCCTGGAAAGGAAAAAAACATAAAAGCAGATAACATACATGATGCAATTTATGCTTTTGCTGGCAAGTCACCACGTGAAAGTACACGCACATGATTTGTGTAAGATATATCAAAGATAAAAAAAAAACTACTACATGAGGTGAACCTAATACGCTCTACAAGTAGAGTACTGAAAAATTAAAACAAACAGCAAATTCATACCAATACTTCATCATGATAACTTGAGAATAACCTTGCCAGGTCCTTTACACTACTCAGGAGTGCATTGTGCACATCCTTCCCTCCTGAAAGGCACATTCTGTAATGAAGAATATGGTATTATATGTTGCTTGCGTTGAGGGCTCGTAAAAATTAAAGGGGGATAAAATTCATATTAATGTGCCAAATGTACTGCAGGGGGCAGGGCATTATAAGTTAATCCTTACACATTGAACTTGTGATCAAGTAACCCATTTTTATTGCACTGAGCACAAGACTCATGTAAGAAGCAGTCACAATCATATATGAAGGGAAAATTTCAAGATGTTCCTGAAGCTAAAACTATAAAAACGAGAAGCTAGCAATTAACTAGACATCCAACGGTTGAATAACTTACCCGAAAATTTCTGAGATCAATGAAACCTCTTCATCAGTTGGGGCTCCCAGAATCTGATCACGGAGGACGTGTCAAAATTTCAGAATTATCAACCAGTGACATGGTAGAAACGAGACCTCTGCAATGTCAAATTGCACAGCCACAAACCCAACTCAGTAACTAACCATGGAGAGAACCATACACTCGAGCCCTTGGCTGTAGAGGAAGACATGGAAAAAGTTCATCGGCTCCCCACCGCTCTCGTAATCCACGTACAGATCCTGGAACGCGCGCGCGCGCACAGGCGATTCAGGAGTCACGATCACGCAATGGGATTCAAGCCAGGAGTGCTCACCAGCAGGGGCGCTGCCGCCTGGTCCAGATCGTCCCCAATTCGAGGCTCCCGCCGCACTGCCGTGGCCGCGCGCTGGGCCTCCTTGAGCGCGACGAGCCACCGGCGCAGCAGCTGCACCCGTTCCTCACCTTTGTACGAGAGCGCCGCTTCCTCCAGCCTCTTGGCCGTCACCTTGGCGCTCTTGTAGTTCCGGTTCCCCTGCGAGAGATAGCAAGCGCAAACCCTAGTCACGACGATCGCCGGGAATGCACCTACAAGGCGGCCGCGGCTGTTGACGTGCGCGGCTGGGGAGTTTGGTACGCTACGCACGGTGATGAGCCTGGCGCCGCCCGCGACGGCCTGGCCGGCGTGGTGGACGACGGTGCCGAGGGAGGTGCGGACCGTGCGGGTGAGGAGGGAGCTGCGGCCGCCGCTCGCCTCCACGGCGCGGTGCACTGCGCTGCGGAGCCACGACATCGCCCTCTCTCTCCCCGGTCGTCGGCCGTTGGCTTCCTCCCTCCCTCCGCCTCCCCCTTCGCCTCGAACTCAACACAAAAAAAAGCCGAGACGGTGTTGTCCACGGGAGGCGGGGGCGCGAGCGGAGGAAATGCGCCGATGCGCCCTCCTGGTGGCGCTGCGCGGCCGACGAATGCGTGCGCCCGCCCGCCCGCCCACCTCAGCGGCTGAGCCCCCGGCGACTGGTTGGGTGATGGAAAAAACGTTCCCGAGTCGGCCGCGGCGCCCAGCTCTGGTCCAGTTCGGCCCGCGGTTTCCTTTATTTCGCTGGCCTACTATATTCGCGTCCGCGGTTGGGCCTATTCAGGACCGACGACAACCAGCCCACGGCCGACCTCATCAACCCTTTGCTACACGCACGAGCCATGGAGGCGGAGACGGCGCTGCCGGTGCCCGACGACGCGCTCGCGGAAATCCTCGGCCGCCTCCCGCTGCGTCTGCAAGGCGTGGCGCGCCCTCGTCGACGACGCCCGCGGGTTGCTGCTCCCGCACGAGCTCCGGGGCATCTTCATCAACTACACCGACTACGGGGAGCCGCTCCTCCTCGCCCGCCCCTCGCCGGGCGGGTTCCCCCGGATCAGCGGCGACCTCAGCTACGTGCCCGGCTTTGGCCATAGCTACACGCACTTCATCAATCACTGCAACGGCCTCTTGCTATGCTACGGAGAGTTTGGTTACGATGACTACTACGTGGTCAACCCCGCCACGCGACGGTGGGAATCCTTCTCGTCCCCTCGCGTGAACGTGAACGGACGTGGCGACCACGCCGCGTACCTCGTGTTCGACCCCGCCGTGTCTCCGCACTGCGAGGTGTTTTGGATCCCCTACCTGTCTCGACCGGAGGAGGCTGTGCGTCCAGAAAATGTCCCGGCAGCAACGTTCAGCCTGAGCGGGCTCTTCTCGCTCGCCATGGAAGGTACAGATGAGGAGGAGGAGGTCCTAGAGGAACTGGCAAGACCGGTGCCGCCGCCATCCATGGAGCAAGGCTTGTTCCCAACAAGAAAGCTATCCCTGTTGGCGAGGTCGAGGCTGGGCAAGCCTTATGACCCCTATGGCTTGATGGAATGGCCACAATCGCCGTGCACATTGCATGTGTTCTCGTCAAGAACAAGGCGTTGGGAGGAAAGGTCGTTTGTCAGGGAAGGCGAGCCCGTGGGAATGGCGAAGGATGCGCGATGGGACCATTTTTGTGTACAGTACGGTGTCTACTGGCAGGGAACACTCTACGTGCATTGTCCTGGTGGTTTTGTCATGAGGTACAGTACAGTACACATTATCTTCTACTACATCCAAATTAAATCCCAATTATAAGAACTGTTATCGCTGTACTTTTCGTTGTTCTACACACTATAGCACAGCACCGAAGGCATTCGAGCTATGTAACTTTTTTAACATCCATAGTGAATTGTTTGGTGGCGGTGCAGGTTCTCCTTGAAACTGGGTAAGTACCGGGTGATCAAGACGCCGGAAGACATTGGGGAGAGACATGCACAACGTTATCTCGGGAGATCAATAGGTGGGGTTTACTTTGCAAAAAAATTGCGATCACCAACTTCGGATTTGGAACCTGAATGATGAATTAAGTGGTAAAGCGGAGTGGGTGTTGAAGCATCGTACCGACCTTGATCGCTCCGCCTTGTGGGCAGCAGTGCGCCTGAGCGAGCGTGATCGTGTAACTCGTCGTGGGACTTGGATGTTAAAGTATTCCAATAGTTTTGCCAAACAAGAATGCATTCCGAGGTTCTCCTAGAAGAGCACTTTGAGTGGGACTCTGATGATGACTGCATTGTTCAGTATGAAGATGGGGATGTTGATGAGGACATACCGATCTACATACTAGGCTTCCACCCTTACAAAGAGGTTGCCTTCTTGATGGTATCATTCGTAGCAGTTGCCTCTCATTTGAGTACCTCGAAGGTGCAGTGGTTGGGCAAATCACTCCCAATATATTACGATTCGTGGTCAAAAGGCGTAGAGGAGGCATTTCCATATACACCCTGCATGATTGGAGATCTCCTAAACCATTATGAAACTTCTTCAGAGGACTAGTTCCTTAGTTGATGGTTGCTGCCTATCTCTAGCTGTTCGTGATCATTGTAGTCAATAACTGTTTGAGTACATTTGTGTTCTTATCCAAACGAATCAAAGACTTCTTCCTGATTTATTTGTGTCTGGCTACAACTGCAAGAAAGTCTCTCTCTTGTACTCTTATTTTTTTCTTTTAAAAAAATCTCTTCTTTTTAAGTGATGCTCTTGAATTACCTGTGGAGAAGCAGAAGCTATTAAACGAGGACAAATCGCGCCCTCCTGATACTGGAGGCCCAGTAAGTTCATTACTGCTGACTGATCATCAGTTGTTGGTGGAGGCCCAATAAGTTCATAATCGAGCTTTCTTTAGCCATTTTGCAAGCAAACATTCTTAAATCATGGAGGCCCTGCAAGGGTGAAACAACCACTTGGATATATGTTTTTTGATACTAGCCCATTTTCAATTTTATATACAGTATCTCCAAAAACTGCTCAATGTAGCAGCAGCACATTCTAATGTTCCGTGTTCACAGTCCAAGCATCATTTTGCAGCAGATTTTGATTTTTCGTTTGAGCAGCCACAATCCAATCAACAAGCACTCAGGCATTTAGAATCCATCCAATAAACCGTTCAGGCACTGGCGGAGCTTAGTGTAGTTCAGAGGGGGCCATGGCCACCCCTGATCAATGACAATCTCCATTGTATGAATAGTAAATCAGCTATTGTTCATTGATTTTTAGAATAAATTACCATGGCTGCGCCCGCCCCCCTCCCCCCCCCCCCCGATTAGTACCTCAAGCTCCGCCACTGCGTTCAGGCATTTAGAATCAAACATTCAGGCATTCGTTTGAGCATTCAGAATTGATCTCAATCTACAATTTCAATTTAAGTTTCAGTATATCTCTGAAGCTCGGGTTCTCAAGCTGCTGCTATCGCCCTCGACCTCCATCGTGCGGTGGAGGTGCAGGCTTGTCAGCAGCAGTTGCTGGCAGGTGCGCGCGGGGGCACGAAATCAATGGCGGTGGCCTCGAACCAGGAGCCACGGAAGCCGCCGTCGTCGACCGGATGCTCTGCCAAACGAACCCTCGGACCACGACCTCCATGCCAGCGCCACCGCGCCAGCAAGGCTCCTGCTTGGGGGAGGACGCGGGAGCGAGAGATGAGGAGGAGCAGGGCGTCCGCGGAGCACCGGAGGGTTTTTCCTCGGGAGAGGCGGTAGAGAGCGGCCGGCGCCAAGCTTGCGGCTATTCTCCGCCGGCTCCCGCAGCAGCAAACGACAGCGGGAGATCGGCGGCGCCGCGTACATGTGAGACAGCGAATCGCACGCTTCCCGTCCTTGCCGGAGAAGCAGGCGAATCTCCTTCGGAGTGGAATAGTGGAGATGTTTCACTGGGGTTTGCGGGTCGTGGAAGGCTGGGCCATGTGCTGTGACGACCCCTGCACTGGAGGGACGGCGCGGCGGCCGCCGGTGCCGGCGAATAATCGAGAGGAGGACGAGAGAATGAACTGCGGAACTGCCCATCTAAACGGAGGGCTTCATTTGTGAAATATTGAGGGATGTAGGGGTATATATGAAAAATTGCAATCCAAATTAGGGGTCATATGCAAAATATTGGATAGGTATTTTCAGAAAGCCTCTTATTGGGCCTGTTCGAATCAATAGCAGCTGTTCAGCCAGCTTTTTTTTCTTTTAGCTCTCTGTTTTTACTGTTCAAATAAGCGGCTGCAGCTTATTTGAAGCTCAGCCAAACACCCCTAGTCGCGATCCAAACTAGGGGGTTATATGTAAAATATAGATCCGATATTTTTCAGAAAACCCCTGAATCAGATTGGCCGGAGACATGGAGAAGGCGGAGATGGCGCCGCGGCTACCGGACGACGTGCTCGAGGCCATCCTCCGCCGGCTGCCGCGGCGCAGCCTCGCGGAGTCCCGTCGCGTCTGCACGGCGTGGCGCGCCGCCGTCGACGCCCTTGGGCTGCAGCGCCCGCACCTTCTCCCGCACGCCGTGCGCGGCGTCTTCGTCAACTTCTTCGACTACCGGTGGCCGCGCTTCTTCGCGCGCCCCTCGCCGGAGCGCCCATGGATCCACGGTAACCTCGACTTCCATCCTGGGTGCAGCTCGCCCGCTCTACGGACGCGGAAGGGAGTTCTGCGTGCTCCCCACGACGCGACGGTGGGAGAGAGCCTCCTGCCCTCCCATGGAGCTACGGGACTATGTCGCGTGCCTCGTGTTCGATCCGGCAATCTCGCCTCACTACGAGGTGTTTTTGATCCCTAGCGTGCCTGAGGATACGAGAGAGACACCACCACCGTTCGACCTTGACTGGCTCTCCTTTCTTCGCTGGGTGACACTGACAACGAAGAGGAGGTGCCAGGTCCATCGACGAAGGCTTCTTTCCAGCAAGGTTCATGCCCGTGTCAGGCGACCTTGACCCGTATCGCTCCATGGAATGGCCATTTTCACCGTGCACACTGCATGTGCTCTCGTCAAGTACACGGCAGTGGGAAGCGAGGTCCTTTGTTCGAGAAGGCAAGGCAGTGGGAACGGTCGAGGATGTACAGTTGGATTTAGTGAGGCCACCATTTCAGGCCCACGCCGGCGCTATGGTGTATGCTGGCGTGGAACACCTATGTGCATTGTCATGGTGCTTTTGTGATGAGGTATGCATCACCTAATTTGCCAAATGTCGTTTCTGCATTGATGTTGCTTTCTTTTTTGTTCTTTTAATTGATGTTTTCTACAAGAGAATAGCAGCATTTGTAGCTTTTAATTTTGCAATGTTCCACCGAAGGACTTTTTTTTTTAAACGAACCGTTCGACCGCATTCTACTGAATGCTAGTTGTTTTGCAGGATATCCTTAACAAATGGTACATATGAGGTGATAAGAACACCAATAGACATTGAAGAGGGCAAACATGCACGGCCTTTTCTTGGGAAATCAGAGAAAGGAGTATACTTTGCAACAATTGCTGATCATGACATACTTCGGGTTTGGATCCTCAGTGAACTTTGTGGCAATACAGATTGGATCCTGAAAATCATAGTGACCTCGGGCGCTCAGCCTTGTGGGGAGTGTTACGCCGCTTGAACAATCATCGAAGAATTGATGGACAGGATGATGAGGACGATAGCTACAAGATGATTCCGGAAGAGAGTTGTGAATGGGACTCAGATAACGATGATGTTCTTGATGAAGAAGGCACGATGATGTTCTTGATGAGGAAGGTGGCGATAAAGATTGATTGAGTTACATTCAATTCCTGGGGTTTCATCCTTACAAAGAGGAGGTTTTCTTGATGGTATCATTTATAGGGATAGCCTATCCTTTGAATAGATCAAAGGTCCAATACTTAGGCAAAATGCGTCCAAAACATATCATACGTATGCAGCTGGTGTATATGAGTCGTTTCCATACACGCCTTGCATGGTTGGAGGACTTGCGGAGAGACCAAAATGAAAGATCATCTTCAGAGTTATGTTTAATTGTCATATAACCAGTGACTACATTTGTCGTCTTGTCCCATCAATCAATTATTTCTCGATTGCAATAAGAAAAATGTTTGCGTGTCTGATCTTCCCTGGTCCTAATGTTCCTTAATCGCCCTTGGGAAAATCACACCCGAAAGATTATGGCCATTCGTATTTCAAAGGCGCAGAATAGTCATTTCCGTATACGGTATACCCCTCTGCTTGGTTGGAGAGATTGTCAGAACCAGACAAGAAACTCTTCCATGAGATCAGCAGTGTGATGTTTTAACAAACAATATAGTAAGTCAATTTGTACTAGTATTAAGCTGGTTGCCACTTGCCAGAATGCCAGTTTCGCACAAATCAGTTTGAACAAGTCTCTTATGTAAACAGTGAATACACGTTTGTATCATATTACTGTTTCAATTGAAGTCGGTATTTGTTTCTTCCTGTATGATTACGAGTGCAAGTGCTTGAGTATTTCTCTTCATGCTCGTTAATCACTTTTTTTTTTTGAGAAATATCGATGCCACAAAAGCCAATAGCACCGCCTACGTCAGACCTGGCACAACAAAATGTCCCCATGCTCCGGGGTACAGTGTTTTAGGGATACTAGGTGCTAAACTTTAGCAATATCACATTGAATGTTCGGATGCTAATTAGGAGGATTAAACATGAGCTAATTATAAAACTAATTGCAGAACCCCTGATAATAATCTATTAAGCCTAATTAATCCGTCATTAGCAAATGGTTAATATGGTACCACATTGTCAAATCATGGACTAATTAGGCTTAATAGATTCGTCTCGCGAATTAGACTCCATCTATACAATTAGTTTTGTAATTAGCCTATATTTAATACTTCTAATTAGTATTCAAACATTTAATATGACATGTGCTAAACTTTAGCAGGTGGTATCCAAACATCCTCTTAGGGGGTGTTTGGATACTAGGTACTAAACTTTAGCAGTGTCACATCAGATGTTCGGATGCTAATTAGGAGGACTAAGCATGAGCTAATTATAAAACTAATTGCAGAACCCTGTGCTATTTCACGAGACGAATCTATTAAGCCTAATTAATCCATCATTAGCAAATGGTTACTGTAGCACCACATTGTCAAATTATGGACTAATTAGGCTTAATAGATTCATCTCGCGAATTAGACTCCATATGTGCAATTAGTTTTATAATTAGCTTATGTTTAATACTCCTAATTAGCATCAAACATCCAATGTGATAGGTGCTGAACTTTAGTGGGGGGTGTATCAAACACCTCCAAAGTTCATGAGCACTCAACAAACATGTCAGAAACACGCAGCCGTCTTTTTTTTTCTTTTTAAGGCGTTGGGGGTTTTTTTCTAAGGCGTTGCGTTCATCAGCAAGCAAGGAAGAGACAGTAGACAGGGGAGGCGGACGGGAGATGCCGCGTGAGGCAGTCGCTTTCCGCCACCTCCCCAGCTCGCTGTTGTGCCTCCAGCTGCTCCCCGTTTCCACCCCGTCCCTTCCCCATCCCCCGCCGTCCCCAACCCAGCAACCCCCCGCCGCCCCCATCCATGAATCCGCTTATCCACCCGATGCCCGAGTCCAAAATCACCAGTCAACTCGAGCCCGCGCCCGTAGTAGCACGACCCAACCGCCCTGCCCCTAGCTCGGCCGACCACGTACGAGACGGTGTCCGTGTCCACCCGCCGCGGCGCCGACGCGTGCCGGCACTTTTAGCTAGAGATCACGTCCCTCTCGGTCGCCGCGCGTTATCCTCGAGTGCACCGGCACTAGCAATCTACTCCCCAGTCGCTGACAAGTGGTGTGGTGTGGGTTTACATTCATTTCCCTTACCCTCGGTGTCCACACGACGACACAACAATTTTTGTGTTTGAAAACGAGGTGTTAAACTTCAGTAGGATCATATTAAATGTTCGGATGCTAATTAGGACTAAACATGAGGTTATTACAAAACTAATTGCACAGATGGAGTCTAATTCGCGAGACGAACCTACTAAGACTAATTAATCTATCATTAACAATGGTTACTGTAGCACCACATTTTCAAATCATGAACTAATTAGGCTTAACAGATTCGTCTCGTGAATTAGACTCCATCTATGCAATTAGTTTTATAATTAATCTATACTTAATACTCCTAGTATCTAAACATACCCTAGAACCGAACAGGCCCTTAATCCCCCGCGCCCACGCGAAACACGCAAGCTTCATCTCGTCATCCGCCACCGCCCTGCTGCTCAGGTGTGCATCCATCCATGCATGTCAGGGTGTTGACGAGACGTTCAGATTTTGTCCAGAGGAACTGGGAACATCTGGAGGCACCGCACGTCGCACACCAAGCACTCAAAGCAGCACCCTGAAACGGGCCCGATTCCGATCGAGCATATGCCCATCGCATCCCATCGGGGTCCTGCTTACCACCTGAGCCTGAAACGTGTGCACCGGCAGGTTGGACCGTATGGCTCCGTGGTGGGGGCGCACGACGGCACGACGACAACGACGACCGCCTGCCCCAGGTCTGCTCGGGCTGCGTGCGGGCGTGGCGGGCGACGGGGTCCCGACCGTCGGAGTGGAAGGGAGCCTTCCGCGGGCCTTCCCTCCGCGTGAGTCGCGACGCAGGGATTCGGCGGGCTAGGGTCTTGTTTAGTTGGCTAATTTGGGAAATGTAAAATTACTGTACCAACACTGTAGCACACTGTAGCACACTGTAGCGTTTCGTTTGTATTTGTGAATTATTGTCTAAATATTGACTAATTAGGCTTAAAAGATTTGTCTCGCAAAGTACAACAAAACTGTGCAATTAGTTTTTAATTTCGTCTACATTTAGTACTTCATGCATGTACCGCAAGTTTGATGTGATGGGAAATCTTCTTTTTGCATAGTGTCAAAGTTGGGAGTTGTGGGTAACTAAACATGGCCTAGGAAAGCAGAGCACCACCACCGGCGATGACAAACCAATCGCCTTTTATCTTGCTCACTCATTGGCCATGATAAACGAGGATCAGGGGCGTTTTCCTTCGCCATGACAAAAGGCATGTATGCCGTTCTCGATCCTTCTCCCTTTGTTCCATTCCCCCTCGCGTGCCCGATGTGTCGTCGTCGGAATTCGACGTGCGCGCACAAACGGGTGAGGGGACCAGAGCTGCAAGATTGGGATGTATGCTGACTTGGTGCCCTTGTAAAAAGGACCTGCAGCTTCCTTTCCTCCTCTGCTTTTAGATGATGGTAAAAATGTTCAAACCTTCAGAATACAAAACATTTGCTAAAACTTTGCTAGCGTCATGGAGGTAAATATCCTTGCTTTTCCTTCGGGATCACGCGTCAACGAGCCACTAAATCAAACAACCAGTATTTGCCTGACAACCTGTAAACCCGGAAAGTGACAGGATTAAAAGCCTCCCGTTAAAATACACAAAGCCACCTCTACCCGAGATCCTCGGAAAATGACACTGATATGCTTTCCCCACTAATCAAAATGCTCCACTCCCAGTCTCAGCGGCTCCTCCAATAATACCTCCATGCCTAAACCAAATCTCCAATCACCGAGCGCCGGTTTCACGTTCCTGTGGGTAGGCTCTAGGATTTTGCAGCTGCTGTGCCTGTCCTCGCCAGTTCCCCCAGTTTCACTTTCATCGCATCGCCAGAGCAAGCTGCAGGTTTTTTAGCATCTCCTGTACTAATCATCCATCCCCCTTGGCTCCCATGAGGCCGTGATGCTCCCTACTCTGCGCCGCGGCCAGGCTCCACGTTTCTGTCCCCGGGAGCCGCCCATGAGCGGCTTCTAGAGGCTGATGGTCTTGCCGCGATTCTTCTTGCACCACGCCCATGGCTCCCGTTCTTGATATGATCCTTGGGGCCGTCGTCGTGCTGTCCGCGCTGCTCGCCGCCGCGCGCGGCGCGTTCGTCCCGGCGGACAGCTACTTCGTTCTCTGCGGCACGGCGGCGAGCGCCACCGTAGGCGGGCGGACGTTCGTCGGGGACGCCACCCTGCCGGCCAAGGTGCTGTCGGCGCCGCAGAGCGCCGCGGCCAACGCGTCGTCGGGATCGGCGGCCAACGCCTCCTCCGGCGAAGCGGCGCTGTACCACTACGCGCGCGTGTTCCCGGCGCCGTCCACTTACACGTTCGCGATCAAGAGGCCCGGCCGCCACTTCGTGCGCCTCCACTTCTTCCCCTTCCGGTACCAGTCCGGCGACCTCGCCGCGGACGCCAAGTTCACGGTGTCCGTGCAGGGCGTGGCGCTCATCGACCGGTCGTACACGCCCGCGAACGGCAGGGCCACGGTCAGGGAGTTCTCGGTGAACGTCGCCGGCGGCACGCTGGCGATCGCGTTCACGCCGACGGGGAAGGTGGCGTTCGTCAACGCCATCGAGGTCCTGTCGCACCCCGACGACCTCTTCGCCGGACCGGCGCAGACGGTGAGCCCCCTGGGCCAGTACACTGGGTTGTCCACGCAGGCGCTGGAGACGATCCACAGGATCAACATGGGGTCTCCCAAGATCACGCCCAGCAATGACACGCTGTGGAGGACGTGGCTTCCCGACGACACCTCCCTGCTGAACCCCTCCCTCGCGGTGCACAAGGACGTGTCGCCCAAGAACCTCCAGCGCATGGCGGGCCTCGCCAGCCCGGAGGCGGCGCCGGACATGGTGTACGCGACGGCGACGGAGCTCAACAAGAAACTCATGGACAGCACCATAAGCGCGCAGTTCAACGTGACGTGGAGATTCCAGGCCACGCCGGGGTGGGCGTACCTGCTCCGGCTCCACTTCTGCGACATCGTCAGCAAGGCGGCGAACCAGTTTGCATTCAACGTGTACGTCGGCGGGTGGTCCGTGCTCTCCAACTACGAGATCGCCAACAAGGACACTTTTGGCGCGCTGGCCGTGCCGCTGTACAAGGACTTCGTGCTGAGCGACACGGACGCGACGGGCAAGATCACCGTGAGCATCGGGCCGTCGACGGAGGGCAACATGGATCCGGACGGCCTCCTCAACGGCCTCGAGATCTTGAGAATGGTCGGGGACACAGGCAGCGGCGGCGACCCCTCGCGGAGCCGTTCAAAGAAAATCATCGCCGGAATCGTCGCCGGCTCGGCCGTCGCAGGGGTTACGGTTGTGATGGCCGTCGCGCTCGTTGTCCTCAGGGTGCGGCGGAGGAAGAAGCCCGAGAAGAAGCCGTCGAGCACCTGGGCCGCGTTCTCGGCGAGCGCGCTGGGCTCCGGCTCGCGCTCGCGCAGCTTCGGCAAGAGCAACAGCGGCGGCGCCAGGAACAACACGGTGACGCTCGGGCAGAGTGCCGCCGGCGCGGGGTACCGGTTCCCCTTCGCGGCGCTGCAGGAGGCCACGTCCGGGTTCGACGAGGGGATGGTGATCGGCGTCGGCGGGTTCGGGAAGGTGTACAAGGGCACGCTGCGGGACGAGACGCGGGTGGCCGTGAAGCGCGGCAACAGGCGGTCGCAGCAGGGGCTCAACGAGTTCCGCACGGAGATCGAGCTGCTGTCCCGGCTGCGCCACCGCCACCTGGTGTCGCTCATCGG
This sequence comes from Setaria italica, assembly GCF_000263155.2. NCBI lineage: Eukaryota > Viridiplantae > Streptophyta > Magnoliopsida > Poales > Poaceae > Setaria > Setaria italica. The sequence continues at coordinate 49,666,634 of NC_028458.1, read as the reverse complement.
CTACTGCGACGAGCGCGGCGAGATGATCTTGGTGTACGAGTACATGGCGAGGGGAACGCTCCGGAGCCACCTCTACGACTCCGAGCTGCCTCCCCTGTCGTGGAAGCAGAGGCTCGAGGCCAGCATCGGCGCCGCCAGGGGCCTGCACTACCTCCACACGGGCTCAAACAAGGCAATCATCCACCGGGACGTCAAGTCGGCCAACATCCTCCTCGACGACAGCTTCATGGCCAAGGTCGCCGACTTCGGGCTGTCCAAGACCGGGCCGGAGCTGGACAAGACGCACGTCAGCACCGCCGTCAAGGGCAGCTTCGGGTACCTCGACCCGGAGTACTTCCGGCGCCAGATGCTGACGGAGAAGTCCGACGTCTACTCCTTCGGCGTCGTCCTGCTCGAGGTGCTCTGCGCCCGCCCGGTCATCGACCCCACCCTTCCCCCGGAAACGGTGAACCTCGCCGAGTGGGCAACGAAGCGGCTCAAGAACGGCGAGCTCGACAGCATCGTCGACCAGCGGATCGCCGGGACGATACGGCCCGAATCGCTCAAGAAATTCGCGGACACCGCGGAGAAGTGCCTCGCGGAGTACGGCGTGGAGCGGCCCGCCATGGGGGACGTGCTCTGGTGCCTCGAGTACGCGCTGCAGCTGCAGGAGGCGTCGCCGGACAGCTCCAGCACGCTGAAGCTGCCGGAGGCGTCGCCGGGCAGCTCCGGCACAGACAACACGCAGCTCGTTCCCGGCGTTGCATCCAAGTACCAACGCAACCAGTCGACCGCCAGCGATGGGACTGCGGCCACCATGTCCGCGAACTTGGGGGACCTCGACGGCATGTCGATGAGGAGAGTTTTCTCAAAGATGATCAAAAGCGAGGAGGGTAGGTGAAGCCAAAATTACCTTACGCATCTTCACATCATCCCATGTACAGAACTGCAAGGACAGCATCTCAGTTTTGGCTCCATATGGAAATGTAAACAAAAGATGTACATTCTCACATCTAGAAAGAAAGTACAGTACTGTATTTTGCCAGGAGACCGACTCTGATCCTCTTGAATTCTTATGTAGGACAATAATTATTAACTTTGCTGCAGATCATTGTCTGCACAGCAAATCCGAACGAAACAGGGCGCTGTCAACAAGCAGAAACTGAACAGCATATGTCAGAAGATTCGCAACATTAACAGCAGCATAGAAAGTGCAACATTAGAGCGAAAAAGCGTCAGGCAAACATGCTGTATCTCCAGCACGTTCAAAGTACCAACTTCCGTTACAACGAATAAATGCAGTGTGTTCAACTTGCGATCTGATTATGAGTTCTATATAGTAGCCTAACTTGCCCTGCACGGTCATATGCTCAATCTAAAACACTCTCAGAAAAGATAGAGAGCCCTTCCAACTCAAAAACAATGGGGTGTCACATCGAATGTCGATTCCCCGTGGCACTACTAGAAATCTAATACTGATGATCACAAGTCTACTCTGCCTTCCTCTTCCCTGATTGTTTTCTGGCACGCGCTGTCAGGCACCGTCCCACGAACTTAAGAACCTCGTCGATCAGCACCACTGGGAAGGCCACTGCTATCACCAAGAGCCATTCGTTGAAACTGAGGGGCACAATCCCGAACACTTGAGCAAGGAAAGGCACGTAGAGGATCAAGAAATGCAGCCCAAAAGACACGGACATGGCCAAAAGAAGCCACGGGTTAACCCATGGAGGCATGCTCAGAAGGCTGCCATCCTCCGACAGGGCATTGAGTGAGTTGAACATCTCAATGGCCACCAAGACAGACAGAGAGAGGGTCGTGGCTTTAATCTTGCCACCCTGGAAGTAGTCGCACGGGTTCGCATCAAAGTTGAATGTCTGTGTTCCGGCTGTGAATGGTGACACCTTGAAGCCCTCCCAAGAAGAGCACTGGCCCCAGTTTGATAGCTGGGAGTATGACACAAGAGTATGACCATCACTGGCCAGGTCGATTCCCAGGAAAGAGCCATGCGTGTACCAGATGATGAAGATTCCCACTGTTGCAACCCCAACATAAAGGCCAATAACCTACACATGCCAGGACACGAATCTCAGTAAGTTCAAGTGTCGGTAGCACAGTATGTTTTATGTGTACACCAAATATACAAGCCAACTTAAAAAAGATAAGCAAATCACTATAAAGGATGCATTTTGGCTATTTACCATAAGTACATATTGTATATTCATGCTTCATTTCTTAATAACTATATTCCTTTTCCCTTTAGATGCAGATCAGTTCAAATTTGTAAAGCCAGTATATTTACTTCGCAAATAATTTCATTCATATATTTGTATGAACACACAAGTATGGAGCCACAGTGTCTCTTTCTTTTTTGTGACTACACAAATTTTTAGGTAATAAATGCCAATTTAATCTAAGTGGTGAGTGTTTAAACATCAATAGTGCTGCTACATCCAATTCATGGCTTTGACTTCATGCTACCGTGTCAGAAGACAACCTAAACCTTGAGTACATCCAAGTATGCTTTGGAGAATTGGTGATATTCTACTGGGCTGAAGAGTTTCATGACACTAACCACATAGTGATAGTCGTTACAGGATTACACTATCGATATTCACTGCTAAAAGATAGCTCCAACATTCAAAGTATGTATAAACGCAAAAACAAATGAACCCAGCATATTAACATAAAATCCATCAACCAATAACATGACTCACTAGAAAAAACATACCATATACCGAAACAGGATCCACGGGGTGATCAACGAGTCATCACTTCTTCGGGGAGGTTTCTTCATGATATCTTTATCAGGTGGATTGAACCCCAAAGCTGTTGCAGGAGGGCCATCTGTAACAAGATTGACCCAAAGAAGTTGCACTGGGATGAGGCCTTCTGGGATACCTAGAGCTGATGTCAGGAATATGGACGCAACTTCTCCAATGTTTGAGGAGATCATATATCTGCAATTTCACATGGCACACATGAACTCAACGGCCATTGCACTATGATTTTAATGTAATCCAGCAATTGTAATCAAAACAAAAAGGTTGGCCATAGCTTATCTGAAAACAGACCTAATAAAAGCCTTCATGTTGTTGTAAATAGACCTCCCTTCACCAACTGCTGCGACTATAGTACTAAAGTTATCATCTGCAAGCACCATATCTGAAGCTTCTTTGGCAACCTAGCACAAGTTGATAGGAAAAGGCAAGGTCAGAAACTCTTCCAACAAAACCTGAGGAATTTCAACCATAATGAAATAAACCATACCTCAGTCCCTGTAATGCCCATTGCAATTCCAATATCAGCCAACTTAAGAGCAGGTGCATCATTCACTCCATCACCAGTCATTGCAACCACTTCACCGTCTTCTTTGAGCAGTCTAACTATCTCCTGCTTGTGTTTTGGCTCCGCCCTGGAGAAGAGAAGGCCACCTTGTTGTCTTAGGAGCTTCTTTTTATCAGAAAGCGCCATGAATTCCTTCCCTGTGAAGCTTGTTGAACTGATATCTTCATCAGGACCAAACACCCCGATCTCACGGCAAATGGCCTCTGCTGTTTCTTTGTTATCACCTGTTATCACCATAACACGTATCCCAGCAGCTCTACAATCTTCAATTGCTTTGTGGACTTCTTCTCGGGGAGGATCCTGTCATAGTTTGAGTGTTATAAGGTACATGCAATTGGAAACATGAAGAGGCATATAAATATTAGACTTATCTTAACCAGAAATTTCCATGAAGTGTAATTTCTCACCCTTAGACCAACAAAACCGCAAAATATCATCTTACTCTCTATGTTAGAGTAGCATGAAGGATCAAGCAGGTACTTGTGAGCTGCATGTTCTTCTCCATCATATGTTGCAAAAGCATCCAAATCCTCCTTGTATGCAAAACCCAAACAGCGCAAAGCACTAGCAGACATATCGCGAAGTGTAGATAATATGATTGCCTTCGCACCATCATCCAAGAGCACAACAGATCCATCAAGCAACTGAATAAAGCTGCATCTCTCTAACAGATTTTCTACTGCTCCCTGCAAAGTTTAATTTCACCATGAAATGCTGATAGGACAACGGAAAACATAGAAAACACATAGCAAGCAATGGCAATAAATGCCAGCTCCATCAAAAAAGGTATTTAATAACTTAAAGGAAGCAAATTAGTACAATAAAGAAGTTGCATCCCTTCAAGGGAAAAGCAGGAAGCAATAAAATCACATTGCTGGCTGGACCATTATGATCTCCAAGTAATTGTGTACATCTTTCTCAGGGCTTGAACATTAAAAAAAAACTAGAAGCAGATGCTTGCAGTACAGTAGCAACTGGTCATCAAAAAGCAGAAGGGATGCAAATTGCAGCATAAATAGATCATGAGTTATTCATAATACCTTGACAAGCAACAAATTCTTCCCAGAATCTGCTTTCACAATAACACCCATTGATTTTCTGGTGCGATCAAATTCCAGAGTTGCCACTCTCTTAGCAGCATTGTTCCACCACTGGCAGCACCCTTTAAACAATAGAAATAGCAATTATTACTTATTCTTTGGAGAAGCATCCAGATTATTTTTTACAAGGCACAGAGAAACCAACATACTTAGCAAATCAGACGAATCCATTGATGGGGTATAACCACCAGGAAGACCCATTTTCTCAACCAAAACCTGCCACAGTAATAAAGAAAGTAAATTAAAACCAACCTCAAGCACCTTAAATAAGTACTGTTTAATAAATTACTGATCTAAATCTTTTAATATGGGTCACAAGAGTATATAGCAGTTCTTTCATCAACTTTTGCTTTTATTGTATAAGTTGTTATTAACATTTTGCAGACTGCTTCCAAGCTACATGTGTAAGACAAATTGAGGCCGAGGCAACAACTTTAGACTCTAAGGAGCATTCCAATTAAAAGGTAAGACAACGATGGTTGCAGCAATGTACAACTATTAACTATTCCCTCCGTTCCTGTTTATAAGGCGTGGCATGACATGGCACGGTCTTCCAAATTACACTTTGACCATTCATTTATCTTATATTATATTATTTATGGTTATAAATTTATAATCATTGGAGAGTATATTTGATTACAAATCCAACCATGTTAAATTTACATTACAAAATAAAAAATGTTGGCTAAATTATTGGTCAAAGATTGTAAACTTTGAATCTTGATATGTGTGTGCGCCTTATAAACAGGAATGGAGGGAGTATATAACAGAAAATTTATCACGGTAACAAATCATACCTTCAAAGCAGCTTCTGTGGGCATCCCTGTGGCAACGTACTGATGCTCAGAGTGGGCAATGCTTGCGTCATTGCAAACTGCAGCAATCTTTGCAATCATCTTCAGATTTTCATCCATGCTTAAGCTTGGCCAATCATGTATTTGCCCATCGGTTGGATCATAAGTGGTCCCATCAACCTTAAAGGTCCTAAGTGTATCTGGCCACCTCCCAATCGCTACAAGTTTCACAGCGGACATCTGGTTGGTGGTCAAAGTTCCTGTCTTATCAGAGCAGATCACAGTTGTGCAACCCAATGTCTCCACACTGGGCAGCTTCCTCACAAGGGCATTCTTCTGAGCCATCTTCCTTGTGCCAAGTGCCAAGCATGTTGTGATCACAGCAGGCAAACCCTCTGGAATTGCTGCAACAGCCAGTGCCACTGCAATCTCAAAGTAATATGTGCACTTCTCAAATGAGAATTTGAAATTCCTAGGCCAGCCGTCCACATAATCCCAGGAGAGGAAATACTTCACGTTGATGAGCCAAACCAAGGCACAGATCACACCAATTATGGCAGTTAGTGCCTCACCGAACTCATTGAGCTTCTTCTTCAGTGGCGTGTCGTCCTCCTCCTGAGATGCTTCCTGGATCTGCGCATGGATCTTACCAATTTCGGTAGCCATGCCTGTGCCCGTCACAACACAGACAGCACTGCCGTTAACAACAGTGGTACCGGCAAAAACCATGCACTCCTTTCCCTGGATGTCTGTGTCCTCCATCTCAATCTTGTGGCTGGTCTTGTTAACCGAAGCAGTCTCGCCAGTGAGGGATCCCTGCTCGATGCGGAGGGTAGAGCTGATAAGCTGGAGCACGCGCATGTCCGCGGGGACCTTGTCGCCGACGCGGAGCTCAACGATGTCCCCGGGGACGAGGTCGCGCGCCGGTAGGCCATGCGACCACCGACCGTCACGCTTGACGGTTGCGTGCTCGGACTGGATCTCCTTGAGCGCCTCGAGCGCCTTCTCGGCGTTGCTCTCCTGCCAGACGCCGACGACGGCGTTGACGATGAGGATGAGGAAGATGACGAGCGGCTCGACGAAGGCGGTGACCCCGACCTCGCCGCCCTCGGCGCCGTCGTAGAGCGCGAGCACGAAGGAGACGACGGCCGCCAGGAGCAGGATGCGCACGAGCGTGTCTTCGAACTGCTCGAGGACGAGCTTCCAGACCGACGGCGGGGCGTGCCGCTCGAGCTCGTTGGGCCCGTACCGCTGCAGCCGCGCCGCCGCCTCGTCGGAGCTGAGCCCGCGGTCGACCAAGACGCCCAGCTCCGCGAGGCACTCGCTCGGGGTCCGCGCCCACGCCGGGAAGGCCGGCGCGGCCGGGTCCGCCCCGGAGGAGGCGGATCCGTCCCGCCGCTTGCCCTCGTCCTGCCCGCCCTTGCCCATTGGGTCGCCGGCTCTCGAGATTCGCACGGAGAGGATGCCCTCCCTAGTGTTCCCGGCCGCCGCGGGCGCGAGATCGCATGGAACCGAAACCCTAGACGGGAAAGAAGGGGGGAGGAGGCGGCGGCGCGGAGACTCTGGGCGAGGAGGCCGATGGCGATTGGTGGCGCAGCGCAGAAGCGAAAGCGGAGGGGGACGAGGCTTTTCTCCCTCCTTTTCTTTATGGCGTAAACTAATTTATTATTGCGGGGTAAATGGACCGATCGATTTGTTGGAGGAATAGTTTAATAGGGGGATTCGTGGGCTGCCCTCGCCGGTCTATCCCTTCGTCCCCTTGGACTCTTGTGGCTCTGCAGGTGGGGCCGCGAGTGCGCGCGCACGTGGGGACATACCGTCAGTGACAGATCAGGTCCAGTCTGATGCGATGACGAGGCGTGCGGGTTAATTTCGCATAAAGAATTTAATCGGTATAAGCAACGGAGCTTCGAGTTCCGCCGGATAGATGCCTTGCTTGACCCGGGAGGAGTGCGGCGACGTCAGCAGGCGAGGCCTTGTGACGCCACGTGTGCGTCCGGGGATCTGGGCTTCCAGGGCCGTTGGGCCTGCGCGAGCACGGGAAAAGGGTCTCCTCCATGGCCGCCGAGAGCCTTTGCCTTTGCTCCCGAGACTGCAACGTGGGGCCGCCTACGTCCAGGCCCGCACCGCATTGAGCTGTCGAGGCGGCTTTCGTCGCCCGCGCGCGCGCTTTGCTCGGATCGCGCCGCGAGGAATCTTTTCGGGAGTGGACGTCAGCCTAGCCAACCGGTTGCCTCCACGTCGCCCGAGCCGAGAGGTGATCCCCGGTGACGCTGCACGCACCAATAGCGGGGCGCCATGTCATCCGCCGGGCCAGTCTAGCTGGCCTACAGGCTGCAGCAGGCAGGCAGGCAGAGGCTGTGGGGAAAGTTCTTGGAAGCGTCCGGGCGCCCGGCGGCCAGGAGGCACGGAGCCGCATCGTTCCGGGCGAGGCGGCTGCTTGCTCGCTGCTGCTGCTACGCTGAGCAGAGGGGGCACGCAGATTCGAGGCAGCGAGGTGCGCGCTGCACGCTCACATGGCGCGTGCCGGATCGCGGCCGTGCGGCCTCGGCGCGCACGCTCGGGGGATCGCGCGCCGTGCTACGGACGATGGGCGGGCGGACGGACAGCGCACGCGGATCTGGGGTCAGGCGCGAGGCACGTTGCTGTCCCCCGAGCCGCCGGGTGACGGCGCAGGTGACGCGCTCACGCGCGGCGCCGTTGCTGCTGGGCGCTGCAGCGCCCTGCGTGCGCACAGGCACCGAACGGAATGGTGGCAGAGGAAGGAAGAGAACTGCGGCCACCACGGGACCAGGCCAGCAGGCCAAGGACAAGGGCAGGTAGCGGTAGGGATCGGTGCTTCTGGTTTCCCGGTACGGCGAGGTACAGGAGGAGATACTCCGAATCGTGTCTGCACTAGGGGCGCGTGGCGGGTCCCGGGGCCCCGGCCGGCCGTCCCGTTCTTATCCCTCATCGCTCTCGCCAGGCAGAACCGCACATGCGATGCGACGGCCTCGGATCCGATGGCAGTGCGCTCGGGAAGAGTCACCAGCCAATCAATCAGGGCGCGGTTTGCTACTTTGCTCGACACGGCAGCGTGAGGACTGACGACACTAGCTAGAAAAGGAAGGGTGGGGAGGGATGGCGCTCCGGCATCCACCCATCCATCCACCCACCCACCCACCCACCCACGCGCAGACCCCCCGTGGAGAGCACCCAGCAGCTGCCGCGATTCGCGAAAAAGCAAGGGCTCAGGCTGGAATCGGATGCGAACACGAGGACTCCGAGGAGGCGATCGGTGAGGTTTCTACCGGGAGGTTTGGCCTATGCTTGATGCTTGGCTTGCTAATGCACGATTAATCAACGTCCGATGCTTGCTGCCTTCCTGTAACCTGCGGTGGCCGGGCGGGGCGCACGGCATCTCAGCATCTGGGAGGATTAACAATCGACACGTGCACGCACTGCAGGAGCACAAAAATGGGACGTGTGTCATGTGTGTATGCTTCGCTACCACGTCTCGGTGTATAAATAGGACAAAAATAGTACGTCTCGCTAGCACAAAAATAGTACGTTCATTTGAATCGAGCACTGTTATAAATAGGAGCATGTCCAAGCAGGTCCGTGTCACCAATGAAGCTCGGATTTTATCGCAATGATCGCACGCCACTTTGCATAAGAAAACCAAACTTTGCTGTCTTGCATACTTACTGTATCTCAGCTTACCGCCGCCTCAAAGTCAACGACACTACACTGAACGTACGTGCCTCCGTGCCCAACACTCCAGCAGTCGCTGTCCATTGTGTCCAATACCAGAGCAACCCAAGCATAGTACGGCACGGAGTAGGGAATACTCGTACATACAATAAGTGAAGCGAAAGGGATCACGCAAAAATATTTTCTGTTTAATTTGCCAGGAACTTTGTCACAGCGCGACAGCTAATACAGTACGTTCAGCTCCTGCCGCCCCTAGAAAAAACTGCAACACGTAGCTTCGCAGAAGCACAGAACCGGGTGCTGCCTGCTCAGAATATATATACCAGTGTGGCAGTGTCAGCTCGTCGCCTCATCGGATCGATCGCTCACCAACCACTCCTACTTTTTTTTTGTTTTGCTGCTGCTGCTACGAGCCAGAATCCTCACGGCGGGGACGGGACGGGCCGGGCTGCGTCCTCTGATGAATCTCTGACCAAAGTGGCGCGCTAGACGCCAACCGAACTGCGACCTCGCGCTTCGTCGCCTCCTCCGCGGAGAAGCATGCCGCGGCGTGCGCCTTCTCGTCGGGGTTTTCAACCTCGGCCCGTCCCTCTCCGCTCCGGCCTGGCGGCCTCCGCATTCAAGGCGCCTGAACACACCGGCCCGGCTGCGGCCTGCGAGCCTGCAACCAGCTCAACGAAAGAGATTGGCCGGAGCAGTGATGTCGACACGTGCGTCCCGGAGTTCATGAATGCTGGAAGGCGCGCGGCATGTCCAGTCCACACGTCGCTTGCATTGACATGGTTGCTTCTGATAATGCAAGGCCAGAATTACCATGACCGTGAAGGAAGATGTGATGTCCCGATCCTCTTTTCCCCGTTCGTCGTGTTCTTTCCTAGATGCTGGCCGAGCTGTGATTGTGAAGCAGAAAAAAAAACTCGCTTTTCTTTTCACTCACAGCCACAGTTTTGCTATTGCCACGCTGCTACTGCGCTACACGCACCATTTGAAAGTTTTACTCACATTCAATGCTTTCTAGTAGCATGAAAATTAATAGAAATTGTTTTCTGAAAGAAAATTTTCTTCAAAAAAATAAAATGACATGAAGGATTTCCTAGGAAAGAAAGAAGATCTTGTACTTGAATCATAGAGGTTTCTTTTTGTTGGAAGGGAAAAAAAAGCAAGAGATAGCGCAAGCAAACCGCGTGGCTAGTTCATCACTTTCTTGTTCTGCACGGTGTTCCGGTGGGACAAAGCATCCTGGGTTGTAGCTACCTACGCACAACTTGTGGCCCATGTTGTTTGCTTGATGGCCGCCGACGCATGTGCGTGGGCAAGCTACCGATCTTTTAGTACAACTAGTGATACTAATGTCAAAATACAAAATTCTAGGAATGCTAATATCACCATAGTACTGTTTCTAGGAATGCTACTCCGAAATTGTTCCAGTTTGAATCCATGTGGAAACAAACCATATCAAGGTGTGTGCAATTATCATTACAGTGCTCCGGCGCACGGGATTGGGACGAGTGCATAGTGTTTTCCCGTGCGTACGTACTCAAGCCCAATCGAGGGCATGCCTGCATGGAAGGCGGTTTGCAGCCCGACTACATCTAATTTTTTTCGAACTCGGCTGCTCATCACTTGTTTGGATTTTTCTCTCTCGAACATATCACTCGTTTGGACTTGGCTAACAGTGGGACGTTCATCTCCATCTCCATGTAAGGCGAAGACCATATCCGGTGCACGTGATGATGTGAAGTCGATAACCGAGCAGGTGATCGGCAAGCGTCTTGTGGGCGCGCGCGTCCATGGCGCCGCGCGCGCTCCAGATGTTCACATGCTTCAACATTGCTGATGTTCACGTCCCGCTCCGGGTGGTTGAGTAGGAAGCAACATAAGGACAAAAATCACCGTTAATGAAGTTTATTTTTTATAATTGCTTCGCTTGGTAGATGCCAAATAAGTTGCCCTATGCATAAATGAAATTAGATCTGGTGATCACTCGTTCGGACCAGGGTTAGATTTAAAATTTTACAAATGAGTATTTTAGTCCTAAATATATATGATTTAGTATATAATTTTTATAAGTGAGTGAAATCTTTATTTTCAAATAAAAATAAAACTTTATTAACTGTCCGCTACAAAATTAATAATATTAAATGCATAGGAGCACACAATGTTCATATGCTTTGAGAGTTGGTTAAGTTCATTAGTTTTTTTAAGCTTTCTTAGTTCCTTGGGTTACGCTCATTACACGTCTTGATGGATACAATACCAATTCCTAGACTATAGTGATGAGGAAGCCGCTGGCTAGGTGTCTCCTAATCGATCATACTATAATTGTGCTAACCAAATACAAAATATGACTATTGCTCTCATAATACCATATTTTCTTTAGAACATGTACACTTCATATTTTTATGGAGAAATGTTAATATCTTTTCTTATAAAATTAGATGCAATGATGTTTTCTTTTAGATCACTCTTCATTTCATCCTCTACAAGCGAGCCTTATCAGTTCGGATCCTCTGCTACGCATGCTCACCCTTAGCAATTCATCTTATCTCATGAACGAAAGGAAAGTAGGAAACTGCTCCAGTGTGCGGGTGAAAGGGATGAGAAATTAATAATTGATCATATGCTAACCAAAATACAAAATATGATTATTGTTCTCATATGACCATATTTATTTAGAACATATACACATCATTTTTTTATGAAGAAATATCAATATCTTTTATCTAGAAACATCTCACAAGTATAAGCTTTACATGATTTATATATTATCTTTGAAGAATTCTATATTATTTAATTTTAGCAATATTCTAGAAGTTTTTTTGTGAGGTAAAGATTTTTATAGGGGGCAACTAATACGTTATGTGAAAAGTGTAATTTTATTTTTTATGAACGCTTCTCTTGATATTAGTACATGTGTAGGTAGTGCAACATCTTTTGCAAACCAAGGCGTTAAGATCGTCCAATAGTTGCATAATCAATAGCTGATAAGGTACATACTTATCTATATATAATATATAGAAGCACCCTACTAAGATGCATCGATTGCTAATCCACCCCACTAAGATGCATTGATTGCTAATTCTCTCGTATGTGGTGCAGCCACATCACCTTAATTATTTGCACCGTCTGATCTAAAAAGCTTCACATCCTGACCGTCTACAATCCACTAAGGGTTCTTAATTATTTACTTGCTTTTCATTAATACCTCATAAACAATTTTTTCTAATAGAAAAATAGCAAATATTACAAATACTATCACTACTTTGTTTTATGACAAAGTAGCTGCAATATTACTAATCTAGTTTCGATTAGGATGGGATACAAACCCTCCTTTTCTTGACTCTTTGATTAGTTCTACTAATAAGATACGCAATAGATATGTCCAAGCAATGAATGAGATCAAGGAAAGTTTATCTAAATATCATATTTATCTATATATATATATATTATATGGAAGCAAACCACTAAGAAGTATTTATTGTTATTTCTCTCTTCTCTCAAACAGCTACATCATCTTGATTATTGTAACCATCCGATCAACTTCGTGCACATTTTCTATCCATTAGATACATGTCTTATTGGTTTCTTTCTTCTCCATCCATTAATTAACCAAAGAGTAACTCAAAAGTCTATGATTTTTATCCAACAGGTCGCTCACATGGCTTTCAACATAATCTCTACAAGTGCACCATTTATACGAGCAATTAAACAACCATCTTGGTTCAATTTATCGAAAAGCTCTCTCAAATCCTGCAACAACGCGCGGGGAATCACCTAGTGGTATTAGGGAGACTCTCCCACAGTGACACAAAATTTCCTTTGTGCTCGTTGATGGTGTGAATGCACGTGATGTTGCAGCCCATCATATCTGAGCCCGGCATGACCTCCTTCCTTCCTTAACCTACGTCCATGTGTATGTGTTGCGGTGTTGATGAATGACAACATTGAGCTAGCCGGCAGCCTGGCTCCATGATGTAACATGGAGATATAAAGTTACAATTGGAAGTATATGAGCGGGCAAGAATGGATTTACGTGAAATGAAGCCGGTGTAGTCTACCATGGCGACCAAATCCATTGGCTCTAGAAATTGGATGAAAGAAAATAGGACACCGGCGATGCGAAGACACATTTCCACAATATTGGAAACCCTAAACCAAGAAAATTCCCCAATTTCTCAAAACCCCAAATCCCAAAGTTAATGAGTTAAGACTGTGGGATCCGCTGCCTTCAAGGTTTTGATGTTGCCATTGTCGTTGTTGTGTGTTTAATGGCTCCACAACCACAAGTTTGGTCGACAAGCTCTCATATACATATTCTCCATATACCCTGCCACTCCTGTCATGCCGCATTGCATGACTACCTTGTGTGCGCCTCTGCTATACTTGAGGAGGTCATCATCGTTGCACATGGACCTAAGAGGCATGGTATGATTGCCAACAAGGGAGCTTTTTTCCACGTGTGTGTTGCATCGCCACCATCAAAGGATGCCACCACAAATCCCCTTGATGGAGCCACACGTAACGTCAACTGCATGGGTGCGTCGGCAAGTGGGCTAGTGGTGACACCACCTCTCTTGCAGGACATAGGCTCGTCATCATCGCTATCGCATTTGAGTGATGATCTAGATTTAAATTAAATGATGACTTTGATTGCCCGAGAGTAACTTGACTAGGGGATTCAATTAGGCAATCGAGATTGTCTTGCGACTTAATAGGATGACTAGAGCTATGGCTTCATATACTGCCTCCGTCCCAAAAAGAATGCAACTCTCGCTTCTCGAGGAGTCAAATAGTTCCAAGTTTGATCAAATTTATAAAAAAAATTACTAACATTCACATCTCCAAATAGATTTAGTATAAAATATATTACATGATTAATGTATTAATATTTATTTTGTATCATAAATATTAGTATTATTTTGTATAAATTTGATCAGATTTAAAATTGGTTGACCTATGAGGAAGCGAGAGTTGCATTCTTTTTAGGACAGAGGGAGTAGTATCGCGACCTAAGCTTATATTTTTATGGCTTAACCTATGTGCGCCAACTGGCTTGGTTCGGAAAGTTTTCATAGCCCGCTTAAGTTTAAGCTTCTACATCGTGAAAACTCATACAAAAAGAAATAAGCTGACATTCATGTTACACAGTTACTGACTCAATTAAAGTTTTAGGTCAAATTTTCTGTCATCACAACAAACACGGCCATGCTATTGTAATACTAAAATAGAGACCGTAACTATTCCATTTTTGGCAATTAAAGAAAAATGAGCCCTCCACTATCTTCCGACTCAAGACGGTCCAGAGTTGCGCTGGATAATAAAAAGCTTGCAGTTGCAGCTTATTAGCTCACTCGTCTTGTAGCAAACTTGGTTTGACTCGACTTGTTGTCTTTTCTTAATGAGCTGAGCTAAAATTTTAGCTCGTTTAATTTAACGAGCTGGCTCGAGCTGCTCGCGAAACGAGCCATGAAGAGCAACGACCCAGCAAGCAAGCCGGCGGTGTAACTGAAACAACCCACAAGTGGAGGATGTAATGAACCATGCCCAACAGGCAAGCTGAAACCACTGCTGGGTCAACTACTATTTGCATCTATTCTCGTTCATTCACTACCATCCATCAGCTTCCGTTGCTCATACTCATAGCAAAAATGGCGACAAATCCTAAACCTGACAAACTTTTCTTCGTCGCCTGACAAAAGACATGCAACATCGCGGACGCACACATTCTCCTTTGATGGGATCGGATCTCCCGTGGCACCAAAATGTACGTGCACGTGCACAATTTAATTTTGGGTTCGACAATTTTGATGTTTTGAAGATTTCTTTGTGTTAGCGGCCGGGTCGCATGGTCCTCGACTGCTTTCCTTCTCCCTTCTCCGCTACACCCTCTCGGCCTTTTTCCTAGCGGCGACGACAAGGCGAGCAGCCACCCACCTCGTCAGGTCTTTGGGGCGACCACCTGGCATTCTCGTCGGGCGCCGGTGACGAACATCCGACACGTACGCCCGCTTATTCCCTTCCCTTCATGCGGTGTGAAATCGAACCCCGAATGCCCGATGTATGCTATTTGTATTTGGATCTGACCATGTATTTATATCTTCTAAATAAACTTCGAATCTTTTTCAAGCAATACACCCATGTCCTGGTTCGATCGGACTCGGCTCACCTGCGAGACTTACTCGATCGGACTCGGCTCACCTGCGAGACATACTCGATCGGACTCGGCTCAACGGCGACTCACCGTATAAGGCAATCCGCCCGGTCGTTCCCAGACTCCCCATGCAGGAGATCTCGTTAACCGATCAGGCGATCAGCTAGTGTATTGAGTGCGTGCGTCATGGCGCCGCGCGCGCTCCATATGCTGACATGCTTCAGCATTAATGTCCACGTCCCGGTCCCGGCCGATGAGGAAGCAGCAAATGGATCAGCCAAGAACCGGCCGTGGACTGGCGAGATCAAGCGGAAGATCCTGGCGTCGGCGAGGCGGAAGCGGATCAGGGTGGTGAGGGAGGAGGAGGAGCCACGCAACGCCAACGTCGCCGAGAAGCAGAGCGCGCCGGAGCGTAAGGTCGCGGAGCGGCAGGCGACGACGACGCAGGGTTTGCGACCGGCTTTAAAGAGGGGCAGCAGTTTCCGTCGCGATGATGGCGCGCCGGAGGCCATTGCCGTCGCCGTCCGCGAGAGGAAGGCCCTCAGGGTCCGCTTCGATCTCCCGGAGGAGGAGACCATCGCGGCGCCGGTGGTGGAGCCGCCGCGGTTCCCGACAGGAGCGCTGGGCGAGCCGCCGGAGAGCTTCGCGCACTCGGGTCCGGAGATGACCGCCGCGTTCCTCATGTCTGTCACCGCCGCCGACGCAGGCAGCGCCACGGCGATCGACCCTGAGCTTGTGGCCCGCTGGACGGAGAGGAAGGAGGCCTCCTCGCGCCGACTGAGATACCTCAGGGACTACTGCCCCTTCCAAAGGGAGGAGGGCTACGAAGAGGATGAGGAGAGCACGCCGGAGACGACGACGCTGCCGGCAGAGCCCGATCACGCGGAGGAGGCACCAACGCGGGTGAAGACCGGGCTGCCGTTCGACAGCCCGGAGTCCGAGGCCGAGTTCGCGAAGGCGATCCGTTCGAGGTACCTGCTCAAGGACGACTTCATATCCCGTTATGGCGCAGTTGTCCAGGAACTGAAAGCTTCGTGAAAGTGCTTATATACATGCATGGAGATTTCTTCGCGGGCTAGACGGAAGCTCGTCTTAGGTTTTTTTTTCCTTCAGTTGTAAAATGGTAGTACTCCGTAGTATATTATTAGAAGACAATGGATCAAAATCATAAGAGTAGTCAGAGAATTGACTTCATTTGTTTTATGCACGAGATGATTCATCTCATATTCTGGTAGACGTGAACATGATAATTTGTCTACAGTTTTATTTTTCGAGTCAAATCGTTTATCATACTAGTCAAGTGCACGTGCAGTACACGCGTGTTTTTAAAAAATATTGTAAACAAGGATTTACGTTTACACCTCGTTATCCTGTTGTCTTTTAAAAACATACCATCCCCACACACAATCGAAAATCATTTGTTCATTCATTAACGTGTCCTTCATCGTCTACTTGGTCACCAAATTCTTTCGCAGTGCTGGAGTGCCATGTCAGTCACCATTCTCCTTCATACAAGTTCGTGAAATAATGTTATCTGCACAATTTCTCAACCGTACAAACTGCAGGAAAAAAATTAAACATTGGAAAGTCTCATTCAATATACAAGAATTGTCGAAAAAAATTTCTTTAGCTATGCATGCACTTCCATTGTCTCAAAATAAATGAGCTTATATAAGTTGATCTGGCGTCGTAGTAATCATATGGAAAAGTAAGGAGTACCCTCGTACCGTTTCAAAATTATAGCCAAATCAGAACAGGTTTTCCTATTAACAATTTCTTTTCTGGTTCACGGTCAAACAAAGACCATACATTGAAGATCGCCCACACCAGCAATCCTGATGGCTCTATGCACTGGCCGAGAACAAACAACTGCATTAATGCATCATCATTAATCAAGAAGAATTTATTTCAGTAGAGATCCTTTTCTATCCATTCAGATGTAACGTTGCTGCTTGACCCAGGAGTTCAATTTTGCCGATACTATTCATATTTGGGACACACTATTGAGTGATCCTGACGGTCCTCAGGTAGCAACACGAACTCTGGGTTATTCTCCAAAGCTTTGATTCTGTTTCTTTACCTGAACTTCATCCACCGAACATAGGAAACCTTCCCCAGAATATGCTGCGCGATACTGATCCTTGTCCGGAAGCAGCTCTTGGCCGACAATTTCACCTCCAACTTCAAACGCCGGCAGAACTGCTCCCGAATGAACATCAGCCACCTCCTGTACGTCACCGAACAAGCTGCAATGAACCAAACTCTTTGCGGCCGAAGCACTGCTGTGTTTGTTCGACCAAAACTGCCACTGAGCCACAGAACTGCAGCAGAATTGAACGTTGTTTTATGTACCATTACTTGTCCTTTAATCTGCCTCGTTGCATTTTACAACCTGTATGTATATGATCACCTGACTATGATTTATATCCCTAGTAATCAAGGTGCTTATCTGTTGCCCGGCTTCTCCTTCCATTGATAGGTGATTCTTAGAGATTATTGAACCTGAACAGGGACAGCCACCTGTCCTCAACTCACTGCACGGCCACCAATTCAAAAATGAAATCCATCAGTCACAACTCACAAATCGTCATGTTCTAGCTCGAGGACGACTGACTTACCTAGCCAGAGTATCAATCCGCGCGGAATCCTCCGGGCCGGCCTCCAATGACGCTAGGATTCCCCTGCGTGGTCCACCGCTGCCGCGGTGTCCGGCTCATCCCTCGCGGAGGGGCTGGAAAGGTCGAGCAGGTCCGCCTACAACTCCTGCAGCGGCTCTAAGGGCTCCCCCATGGCGGCGGGTGGCGGCGTAGCAACGTGCACGGATCGGGAGGGGAGGGGGATGGTGACGGAGGGGATGGACGGATCGGGACGGGAAAAACCGAGGCAATGAGCGTGTGATTGACGGACTATACCCATGTGCTTACGGGGTGTTTGATACACCTGCTAAAGTTTAGCAACTGTCACATCGAATGTTTGATGCTAATTAGGAGTATTAAACATAGACTAATTACAAAACTAATTGCACAGATGGAGTCTAATTCATGAGACGAATCTCCATGATTTGACAATGTGGTGCTATAGTAACCATTTGCTAATGATGAATTAATTAAGTTTAATAGATTCGTCTCGCAAATTAGCACAAGATTCTGCAATTAGTTTTATAATTAGCTCATGTTTAGTCCTACTAATTAGCATCCAAATATCCGATATGATATTGTTAAAATTTAGCACATAGTATCCAAACATAACAAAGAAATCGTGGGCATTGGGGATGCGCGGGCGACGACGTGGGTACGCAGGCGGGTAAACGTCCATCGCCGTGGAAAAGGGAGACATCCAAATATAGGGCCTGTTCGCTTCAGCTTATAAGCTGGCTGAAAAGTTGAAACGGCTGATTTATTGTAAGAGGAAAACACTGTTTGGTGGCTGATAAGCCGGTTGAATAAGCTGAAGCGAACAGGCTGATAATTTGTAGATATACCTGGTTCGTGTGCTGATATTTCAGTGAAGACATCCAAATATAATTTGTAGGGAGAAGGGAGTTTGATTCATGATTAATTTCATAGGCAAAACAACAATCAGCTTATCGATAGATACACATCTCATGGTAATGACCGCGATATATACCTTAATTATCTGGACATGATCGTAAGTAAACTGCACGAACTAAAACCTAGGAAGAGCTAGCAAAATACACCGGTCCATATATCACGATTCACGAGTACGGTAAGAGAGCTAACATTGACAGTACTGAATAATTCCGATCGAGCAGTTTGTCATCCTCGTCACACGCCGGCCACATAAATGCACGACAAAGAAAATTCATCCTCCATCCACGGGCTGCTCAATCTAACCTTGTCCGGCACAGCGCAGCGCGTTAGGTGGGCCTCTCCATCATCAGGCCCACAATCCGTGCGAAGCAGCAGCTCACAAACTTCAAGCGCTTCAACAAGATTGCAAACCATTTTGCACTCCAAACTCCTCTAAAAAAAAATTGCACCTCCAAACTATACATATGGTTATGAAAAATGGGGCACATCTGCTTTGCTTCTGCTGCCACTGCAAAAATCTCAGCACAACAGAATCCTTTTTCTCAGAGATCCTGGATCACGGTGCAAATTCTTCCAAGTCACTTGCCTAATCCATCCGCAACGAACATGTAATTTGATGGATTACATGATACTCTCATTTATGGTCTACTGTTCCAATCCACTTTTTGCATTGTGAAAGCATGCAAACTATCCACACAACTCGAGCAAGTGCTGAAGATTATGAGCATAACAGAGAGCACAAGTTCATGACAAATAAATTCACCCTCTATCCACGGACTGCTCAATCTAACCTTGTCCAGCACAGTGCAGCACGTTATGGTGGCCCTTCTCCATCATCAGGCTCACAATCCAAGAGAAGCAGTAGCTCCTGACAAACTTCAAGCGCTTGAACAAGATTGCAAACCATTTGCACCTCCAAACTATTCATACAGTTATGAAATATGTGGCACATCTGCTTGCTTCTGCTACCGCTACAAAGATCTCAGCACAAAAGAATCTTTCTTCTCTGAGATCCTGGACCTTTATGAGGTGTGAATTCTTCCCAGTCACTTGCCTCATCCATCCAAAACGGACATGAGTATTTTGATGGATTACATGATACTCGCATTTGTGGTCTGCTGTTCTAATCCACCTTATGTGTTGTGAAAGCATGCGAACTATCCACACTACTCGAGCAAGTGTTGGAGATAATGCGCATGACGGAGAGCATATGATCACTTGTTTTAACGACTACCTTTGCCCAATCCTGACAAAATAAACATCCAGTTCATCGGAGAGTTGGACCACACAATCACTCGGTCCTCCATGTCCTCCCTGGTTGGTGCTGATACTTCCATATGAACATTCCATCAGCAGACATACTCTTAGAACAAATGAATGCGCCATTGGAGTAGAATCAAGAGGAACAACCATAGAACAGGTCTTCACCTCCTCATTACCTTCAAAGGACGAAAATTCTAAGAAGGTATGTTGCACAGACTCACCAATACTCATGCGGAGCCACAATCTATGATGACTAGATATGTTCCACAGAGATATGTTAAAGCTGACACCCACTGGTAACCCACAAATGTATGATAGTGGATTTTCAGAATTATTATCACAAACCTGCAACACTGCACTTGTCGCTTTAAGCATTCCAAAATCTGTTGTTGGTTTTAGACGGAAGAATTCAAACAAAGTGTGAATGTTGTCGATCAGAGTATCACCTGGGTTGGCATCAAAGGCTTTCTTAATTTCTCTGCTGAAGTCAGACAGCTCACAGGACCCATCAGCACACAGACCTTCTAGGCGATTAATTACCCAAAGCAACTTACCCAGAACTACCTTTGAACAAGCTCCAATCTTTGACAATCCCAATAAATTAGCTAACAAAGCAAGCTCCAACACTTGAACCTCCAATTCTCTATTTAATCCAGCATAACAGCATTCCATCCTTCTTACAGATATATCCAACTTCTCCAGTAGAATATCATGTGATGTTAGACCAAAAGCCTGAGAATTATCCAATTGAATCAACAGCCATATTTCAACAATCAACCTTATTGCAACAAGATACTCACATAGAAAACTCAAGAATGCACCAACTGATCCAGAAGAATTTTCAGCCAATACTTTTAGCTCTTTGTTGCATGTTCTGCAATCAAGAAAAAACAACGTAACTTGAAATATCCTAAAAATGCAGTAACATATATATTGGCTGCATGATAAAGAAAAGGAAGGGATCATTCATACCTCAAAATAGTCTGGGCTTCACAAATATTGCATGATGTTTTCATAGTCCAGGCTCCTTCAACTGTTTGCAGTATGGATTCAATGGCTTGCATTACCAGAACTCTATCTAGGCACTTAGTTGCCTTTGCAGTATTTTCTATTTGGTTACCAACTTCTACAGTTTCAATTTTGCAGCTTTCAGATTCCCCAAACTCTGCAGATATTGATCTGCTTCCCCAAAATGGCATTCCACCTTTATGACACAAGTAGGATAAGAGTGAATCCTGATTAACCTCTTCTCCTAGTGCACACGAGACCTTGCCCAATAGGGGAACTGCATGTGAGAAGATAATCGAAGGTATGTCCAGCTTCTTGTGCTTATCATCAGAAAAAGGTGCTGAGATTGACACTATTAACAATGCTTTGATCCTAGGTTTGTCCAAGATAAGCTCTCCGTCAGATGCCATAGCGATCTATGACATGAAGGTAAAGTAACATTAGAAAAACAGACCTAATAAAATAATGCAAAACATATGATAATGAACATTGGAGAAATATCAAACCCACATATGGGTGCATCTAACTAGACGCAATAACTGAATGACGTAACAAATTTATGAAGTGAAATACAGAGAGGTAGAACTAGCAGCATAATTCTCAGATGGCATGAATGTAAACACAATTGGAATTAGGAAATGGAGATACCTCTTTGGCCAAATGTTTAGCAACATTAGCAGAAAAGCTCCCATGATTCTTACCAATGGAAAACAGAATACCATATATATCTTGTTCCTGCATGAAATAAATAAAATAAATACAGTTGAACCATGGAAGATAAGTATGAACTCTTGCGTCAAATGAAGTCATACACTCAAACCATTTAGAGTATTAGAGTGAATATTCTACATGATGACCCACTACACATTTAAGGTACTAGACCAACATACCTCAGGGTTTTTCTCCAAACTTGTAATGAGACCATCAACTGCAGATTTGAACATTTGAAGTTTGGGCAGGTTGACTAACCCAAGAATCTTGCGCGCTGCATTTCGAATTAAGGCATTGGCATCAACCAGCAAGCCAAGAAACTACAAAAGCAAATACATACATGAGGTTGCAAAATTTTACTAGCATTTAGCAAGGTCAACAGCAAATATTCATCTAGATCACTACATTTGATTATTTGGAAGATCTTTTAAACACATGCAAAGCTAGTTACAAGTCATTCAGACTTCAGAGGGAGGACTCTTAACAAAAATAGGACTTGAACCTGCTTGATCTTTGGGTTATGCGTGTCCTTGATTACTTCAAAAGCTAGACCTAAGATTGCTTGGTGGCAGTGAATGCACAAGATTTGAAAAACATGGACCCACCACTTCTACAAACTAAAAAAACTATCTGCTTAGCCCCAAAATTGTTCATGAATGTATCATGTGGATTCTGGCGTATCCTTGCATGTATATTGTAGTCTGCAGATACATGTTCTATATTGTTCTCTTGAAAACCACAAATTTAACTAGGCCACTACCAGCTAAGATTCCTCTCAATAACATTCCAGCCAGTACTCATCATTCAAGACACAGGTACTTGGCTTTAGGAACTCTGGTTGCCACAGATTTCTCTACAGTTACAACAAAAGAACGTCGTTTTCAGAATAACAAGGATGTGTCATCGGTAGAGCATGTCAAAACAAGCATGACC
Organism: Setaria italica; assembly: GCF_000263155.2. Lineage (NCBI taxonomy): Eukaryota > Viridiplantae > Streptophyta > Magnoliopsida > Poales > Poaceae > Setaria > Setaria italica. The sequence goes on along the minus strand of NC_028458.1, from coordinate 49,644,103 downwards.
ATTTTGTTAGCACACTCATAGATTTGTGAAAGGAAAACTGTTGGCTACTGACAATGAGCCTGGCAGATAATTATATGATCAATATATTTATCAATGAACTGACGCCAGTTCTCCACTTTATCCAACAACTTGTGAATTGTTGTAAGACATAGCTTATAAATCTACCACGTAGTCATTGATTAAAAGAATGCACTGGGACTAATAAAAAACAGGCATCTCTTGGTTACACCTGGCAAACTTTGTTCATAGTTCATACCATATGCATGTGCTTCTCCTGCATACTCAAATATCCATATGTTGCCATATGAAATAGTGCTTGCAAAGTTTGCAGCCTAACTGCTTCTGTATCATCATTCATCATGTCCATCAACAAGTCCAAGGCCTTCTCCGCATACTGGCTAGAAAACTTAGCCAGTGCTCCCAATGATGTGCAAGCAGCAGATCGCACCTGTAATATGGAAACAACAATAAAATAGTAGGAAAACTATTGCAGTGTTAAGGGAAATCATTGTACAAGAGAAATGACGAACCTGGTAAAATTCATCTTCAATTCCATGGGCAAAAATGCCAGCAGCACAGGGAATAATTAACTTAGGAGGTAATTTTTGGCCATTGATGATACAACCACTCATAGTGTCAGTTTTTATGACCTTCTTAGACAGCGACTGAAGTAATACACCCTCAGAAACTCGTTGCATTTTACCAAGGGCAGCAAATGCTTCAATTCTCACTTTTATGCACATGTCCCTAGCCATGGAGCTAAGCTGAATAGAGAAGCAACAAAAGAGAAAGGAAGTGATAAGCATTGCAGTAAAACAAAACTTGCTATTTGCAGATATGGTGTGATATTCAAACTGGACTTCAATATTAACTCCTAATTCAGGATCACACTTTCTCATTTTACTAAAAGGATTTCGGCCGATACAAATTTACTGGTAACCAGTGGGAAACATAAGTCTTATAAATAAATACAAAAACATCAAATGCTGTCAAAATTCGAAACCATCTCAATGTACTATTTATTAGGAAGTGCTTATTCATTTTGCCATTCAATCATAGTGTACAGTAAACCTGTAATGCCAGCTCCAGAAGTGCATGAACCATACCTGCTGGAAAATCAAGTCCATGAGATCATTATCGCCCTTGCTGCCGACATCCATCCTCGCAGCAACTTTCTGAGCACATAGGCCTACCTATTTATCGCAAGGAGCAGATTTATTTCCTCGTTACCTCAAATTTAAAAGTCATTTAACCCCACCAAAACATACAAGCACAACAAAGTACCAACAAAATGACAACACCTCACCAATCGCACGACGGCCAACCTGACGCCCTCGTCGTCGTCCCTCATGAGCTCCACCGCGCATCCGTAGCAGCACTCCACGAGCCCTGCGCCGACACCGCAGCTGGCGTCCACCTTCTCGAGGACCGCGGCGAGGCCGCGGAGCGCCTCCGCCCGCGCCAGCGGGTAGATTCCTCCGGCCATCATGACGAGCGACCGGACCTCCGCCTCGGGGTACGAGGCCGAGCCGCCAGGCACCGGCGGCTCCGCCGCAACCCTAGGCCGCTTGGTGATGGACGGGCTGGGATCGGAGGAGTGCTCATCGATGGGGGCAGGGTGTTTCCGAGTTGAGGAGGGGAAGGCGGTGGCGGCGGAGTGGGCGGAGAGGAGGAGGTCCGGGTCGCCCATGGGATTGGGACAGGAAGCAGGCGGGAGAGGAGCGTGTGCACCGGCGGGGAAAGTGGGGAACGGCGCGTGGGGTTTTTGGAGGGGAGAGACCAGAGAATTTTGAGATGGGCTCTTTCCTCTTCTTTTTTTTTTTATGCGAATTGAGATGGGCTCTTCTTCCTTGGGAAATCTGGTTTCCTTTTGAGTAAGGTCCCGCTCGCTAATCTTCTCTGATTTTCTTGACCTGGATGAAACCATGAACTGGATATATAAATTCAGGATTTTTTTTATTTCAGCTTTCAATGGTAAGCTGAACCATTACCGAAATTGCCCGAACTCAAATCTTGAAGGTATTCACGTCCATCCAATATTTTCTGAAACCATATGTCTGTCAAACATTTTCCCATGTCCACTGCATACAGTATGGTGGAAGCTTGCAACAGTATCTCATCTGACAATCCTAGTATTTCCTTTAATCTTTAGCGCGTTATAAACAATCGAATTTGTAAAAGAACCTTTGAAAACTAGAGTAGGTAGTGTTGGTCAACTTATGGTTGACTTAGCGAGTCGTGTTGGTCAGACCATTCCTTTCACCTTTTTTCACAAGAAGTGTTTGGTCAGAATGTGATTGTAACATTTTCCATTTTCTAAAAAAATAATGTGATTGTAGCAGGTTGCTCGAAAGCATCTTCCCATAAAGTAGCATGGGGACATGCCCATGCATTTTTATTTTATCCCCTTTTTTCATTAGAAACTGCATTTTAATTACCTGCATACACAAAAAGTCTGGATTTTTCCTACGTGAACCTGGCAGTGAAATTAAAAAACGAAAAGCGACGTGTTCAGTCAGTTCCTGACCAAAACAGAGTATACGGCCGATAAGACCTGGAGCGTTGAGATACCGATCGGTAGATGGCGATTTGTTCACCGCCTCCCGGCGCTCGCGTACGTGAAGAGCAGTGCAACAAGAAACGAGACTTGCAAGCTTGGCGGACCGCGATTTTTCGAACGAAAGCGGATGTCCATACGTGGTGTTGTTCAAGATTCCAAGTCACGTACTAGGTTAGACAAGTCATTGGCAATTTGACATGCCAGGCAGCTTGCACCTGTGACCTAACAGCATTGTTAAAAGCGGGAAAAAAAAAGGAGTCAAGTCTGGATAATTATCATGTCACATAACATAGTGGATGATCTGATTCTGTGAGGTAAGTTGCCAAGTCAGTGTGCAAAATAAACCATCTCCAGAAAACAATTAAGCTAACACAACCGGGAACGTTCTAATAATGACTTGAAAAGGACTTGAAGAATCCTTTATTCGACCAGTACCAATAGAATGAAGTATTGAACAATTAATCTGGATTAAAAGATGGAATATTGAACAATCCCCCAATGGTCCAATTATGTGCTGCTCCGAAACAGAGTGGTCTCAATTTGCTTCGTCCCCAACATTTCCTGGCTTTGGCCAACACCTCGCACCATTCCCCCAACCCTCCATGCATTCTTTGGCATACTTTTCCGGCTCTCCCGGCGCCGTTACGCGCTGGTGTTAGCTGCCCATTTGGTGAGCTCTGGCTGAGCGGCGCTGAACCACCTCGCGCGCCATCTCTTGCGCGCACGCACGCACCCACGCTGAGGGCGGGGGAGCTCCACCCACCGCACCCACCGCCTTGACCCCGCTCCTAAACCCAAGCTAACCCCGCCTCCGTCGCCTTCGTTCCCCGCACGGCCGCACCCGTGGCCCGCGGCAACTTAACCGATTCCAACTAACAGCAAGAAAACCCAGCGTGGGGGGCAGCCGGCAGCTAGCCAATCTCCCCTCACCCAAACCTGACGCCGCTTTTGACTGCTCCAGTGAGGATCTATAAGAATGGTTATTAGTGTGATCCTCGGAGCCCAAGCCAACGCCGAGAACCCTCACCTCTATCTATCTCTCTTTCTCTCACTCGCCGCGGCGGGCAGCGAGGTAGGGGTGTACAGGGGAGCGGGGCTTGCCGGCCGGCGAGGGGGAGGGGCGGTGACTGGTGAGCGCGGCGAGATGTCGCGGTTCGTGGACAAGCTGCCGTTCTTTGACAGGAGATCGTCGCCGATGGAGGAAGCCGAGGACATCCCGCGGAACGGCCTCCTGCACATGCACCACCAGCCGCACCAGCACCACCACAGCGGCCTGCTCATGCAGCCGCAGCCGTCGCCGCCGGTGAAGCAGCAGCAGTCGTTCACGCTGGCCCAGCTGCTGAAGCGCGTCAACGAGGCGCGCAGCGACGCGTCGTCGCCCACGTCCTCGCCCACGCACTCGCACTACACCATCGAGCTGGGCGGCTCCGTCCCGGGCTCCACCGGCAGCGACCTGAGCGAGCACATGCACGGCGGCGGCCGCGGGGGGGACGGGCCGCTGCTGCCGTTCGTGCTCAAGTTCACGGACCTGACATACAGCGTCAAGCAGCGGAAGAAGGGCTCGTGCCTGCCGGCGCTGCCGTTCCGCCGCGGTGGCGGGGAGCCGGCCGAGCCCGAGGCGCCCAGGATGAAGACGCTGCTGGACAACATCTCCGGCGAGGCGCGGGAGGGCGAGATCATGGCAGTGCTTGGCGCCAGCGGCTCCGGCAAGAGCACGCTCATCGACGCGCTCGCCAACCGCATCGTCAAGGAGAGCCTCCACGGCTCCGTCACGCTCAACGGCGAGTCGCTCGACAGCAACCTACTCAAGGTCATCTCCGCGTACGTCATGCAGGACGACCTCCTGTACCCGATGCTCACCGTGGAGGAGACCCTCATGTTCGCCGCCGAGTTCCGCCTCCCGCGCTCCCTCCCCACCAAGGAGAAGAAGAAGCGCGTGCAGGCGCTCATCGACCAGCTCGGCCTGCGCAACGCGGCCGGCACCATCATCGGCGACGAGGGCCACCGCGGCGTGTCGGGCGGGGAGCGCCGCCGCGTGTCCATCGGCGTGGACATCATCCACGATCCCATCGTGCTGTTCCTCGACGAGCCCACCTCCGGGCTCGACTCCACCAGCGCCTTCATGGTGGTCAAGGTGCTCCAGCGCATCGCGCAGAGCGGCAGCGTGGTGGTTATGTCCATCCACCAGCCGAGCTACCGCATCCTCGGCCTCCTCGACCGCCTCCTGTTCCTCTCCCGCGGCCAGACGGTGTACTACGGCCCGCCGGGCGCGCTGCCGTCCTTCTTCGACGACTTCGGCAAGCCCATCCCGGGCAACGAGAACCCGACCGAGTTCGCGCTCGACCTCATCAGGGAGCTGGAGACCATGCCGGACGGGGCCAGGGACCTCGTCGAGCACAACAGAAAGTGGCAGATGCGCATGGCGCCAAAGGCGAAGCACCACGACGGGCGCGGCGAGAAGCCGTCGCTGTCCCTGAAGGAGGCCATCAGCGCCAGCATCTCGCGCGGGAAGCTCGTGTCCGGCGCGACCGACGGGTCCGTGTCCGTGCATTCCGGGGAGCCGTTGCCGGCGGCCGCGGTGTCCAAGTTCGCGAACCCGTTCTGGATCGAGATGGGTGTCCTGACCCGCCGCGCGTTCATCAACACGAAGCGCACGCCGGAGATCTTCATCATCCGGCTGGCCGCCGTGCTGGTGACGGGGTTCATCCTGGCGACCATCTTCTGGCGCCTGGACGACTCCCCCAAGGGCGTGCAGGAGCGGCTTGGCTTCTTCGCCATCGCCATGTCCACCATGTTCTACACCTGCTCCGACGCGCTCCCGGTGTTCCTCAACGAGCGCTACATCTTCCTCCGCGAGACGGCCTACAACGCGTACCGGCGGTCCTCGTACGTGCTCTCCCACACCATCGTCGGCTTCCCGTCCCTGATCGTGCTCTCCCTGGCGTTCGCGCTCACCACCTTCTTCGCCGTGGGCCTGGCCGGCGGCGCCGAGGGCTTCTTCTTCTTCGTGGCCATCGTGCTGGCGTCCTTCTGGGCCGGGTCCGGGTTCGCGACGTTCCTCTCCGGCGTGGTGACCAACGTGATGCTGGGGTACCCCGTGGTGGTGTCGACGCTGGCCTACTTCCTCCTCTTCAGCGGCTTCTTCATCAACCGCGACCGCATCCCGCGGTACTGGATCTGGTTCCACTACCTGTCGCTGGTGAAGTACCCGTACGAGGCGGTGATGCAGAACGAGTTCAGCGACCCGGGGCGGTGCTTCGTGCGGGGCGTGCAGATGTTCGACAACACGCCGCTGGCCGCCCTGCCGGGGGTGCTCAAGGTGCGGGTGCTGCGCGCCATGAGCCAGTCGCTGGGCGTGGACATCGGCACGGCGACGTGCATCACCACGGGGCCCGACTTCCTGGCGCAGCAGGCAGTGACGGACCTCACCAAGTGGGACTGCCTCTGGATCACCGTCGCCTGGGGGTTCCTATTCAGGATCCTCTTCTACATCTCGCTGCTGCTCGGGAGCAGGAACAAGAGGAGGTGATCCGGCCGGTGCGATCGGTATGGCGGATGGCCGGGGCCTGTTGGTCCCTCTACCTTGAATTTCTTCTTTGGAATTTTATCTCGATTTTCTAATTGACCGCATGTGATTAATATGGGACGGGAGTTGTTTACCGCGTGTAAATTTGCTTGAAAGTTGTAAGTTTTCCTGGCAAGTTCAAATTGTATTCGACCACATCTATACGATGGTTTCCTTTTCGTTTTTGGGAGGCTTTGTGTTTCTCTGTGGTCCGTCTGGACTCTACGAACTTCATTCACTCTCGGCACGCCTAGCAGTTGAAATAGTTCGTGGAAAAGCTAGCGCGCGAGTGCGTGATCTTGCCAGAATGGGGATTTTCTTGCGATGGGCATTGGGCACATTGAGAACTACTACTAACTAGAGAGGTTCGCAGCTAACGTTGGAAATTGCCGTATTTCGTTAGCGTGAAATACTCCAATTCCTACTATATACAATATACACCTTGCAGGCCCATGGATGATGGTAGTAATGCGTGCCTGGACTTTATGTTTGGGGCCAAGCTCAAGAAGTGTCAAATTCCTTCTCCGTTCGGAAACGGGAACTCCACTTGCATCTCAACTCATCCTAGCCATACTCTTGTATAAATTCCTAACATCCGAGTCACTAGATGGAAATCCCCAAAGCTCAATCGAGACCCAAACGTAGCGTCTCGTTGACGCAGCTGCCGCAGATGTCAACGAAGCATGCGGACACTCCGGTGGCCCCCGAGGCGGCGCACGCCACTGGCGTCTCCGGCGGCATCAGGAAGAGCCACGGCAGCAGCCGGCCGAAAAAGGCGGGGAAGCAGCCACAGGACCCCTTCGCGTCGAGCTACGGCGAGGTCCCCTTCAAGAAGGTGCCCGCGGGGTCGTGTACGGAAGCAGGCGACCTCGGCGAGGCCGCGGTGGGCCGATCCGTTGTCCTCTACGGCACGGTGCAGGCGATCCGGCCGGTCAGCAGAACGACGGCCGTCGTGGTGTTGCACCACTACCTTAGCACCGTCCGCTGCACGGTCGTCGCCGGCGCCTTCGAGGGGATCAGCACCCGGACGGTTCGTTTCGCCACTACACTCCCTTGACGAACAATCGTGATCGTCCACGGCGTCGTCTCACTTCCCCAGCGTCCGACCAGTTCCAGCATCCTGCAGGTATGCATTTACATATTTCTTGCTTCGTTACAAATGCACACAACCCTGGAAATTTGATCTTTTTGTGTAGTAGATTTGTTTCAAGTCACTGTTAATCTGTGGTTCGTGTTTCAAGTCACTGTTAATCTGTGGTTCGTTTGGCTTTTCTCTTGGTCGCTGGACGACTGAGAGACCAAGTTGAGAATTGTATTGGTCTATTTATAACAAATGATTGACTGTATAATTTGAAATTTTACTGGTTGAGTGCATATTTTATACGTGCATGACTATGCTAACGGCTAACCGGAGGTGTTGTGTTGAGTGCGTTGTGTTGTGGTGTGCGTAAAATATATCTTGTATGTTGTGTCTCTTGGCTTGTGATGTGCAAGTGTAGAATGCGATATGGCGGTCGACGGCATGAGGTGAAGGTCAAGCGAAAAGGTTTATGCCAATGTACTAGGGCTGTGAAGGGTGGACACAAATAGGCTTGGACCAAGGGACCCGAGGAGTTCGGACTGAGTAATGAGCGATCCATATGGTGCATGGAAGAGTTAGAGTACTCGAGTCAAGCAGGACAAAGGCGAGTCGAGTAGGCGGCTCGGGTGTGGGAGCGAAAGATTTGGAGGTGTTGAAGGTTTGGCGGAGGCTGGACACGCGTCGACATCGGTGAGTCACGTTATGTGCGGCGTGCAAGAGGATTTGATCGGTTTGACCTTAAAATCGGGGGTGAGTCATGCCTTGCTAGGTGTGCAAGAGGGTTTGACCGGTTTGACCTAAAAAATGGGGGCGAGTCCAGTGCGGCCGGTCGACGTCGAGTTGGAGGACGCGTGGCACCATCGCAAAGGTTGTGTTGAGGCAAAGCAGAGTCATGAAGGCGCCGGATCCGTTCGATGTATTAATAAAAAGTTGGATGGTTTTACCCTACAGGGTATTTAAGTTGTATGCTTCATGTAAGGGTATTCTGATCATTTTTCAGATGCCTGTATATATGAGAGTGGGATGTTGGGGCAGCTGCACACATCTCTTCGGGTTGTTTGCTGGTTGGCTTCTCATTTTGTTTGTGAGAGCCTTTAGGTGACAGAGAAGAAGAGGGATGAGAGGATATTTGATTTGATCTTTTTGCCATCTTAGTTTTTATTGTGCTTAAGAGTGGCTTGTTACCGAACATGGTGAAGTAATCCAAAGATAAATTTATGCTCACTTGTTTCATCCTCTCAAGATCTGAGATTTTTCTTTTTCGTGTTTTTTGATGTATTTTTGGGATTTTTCGTTCTTCGCGATTCGCTCCAAATTCGGTGAAATTTATTGGTTGTGAGCAATTTTAGTATGATCCCCAATCAAATTCCTCACGAATTCGGCGTGAATTTAAGTTTTCCCCAAAACTGGTTCCTTTGAAGGGCATTCGGTTTTTCTTCAAAATCCGCGGTGAATACTTGAGCTTTTCGAGATCTTTTCAGCCGTGCTTCAAGTTTCGTTTTGAATCCGCGGAGTATTGAGGGAGTATTTTTCGTTGGAAGTTTTGAAGGTGTTGTTGTGTTCATGGTCTGTTTTTTGTTTGTGCGGAGGAACAGAGGTACGTCGGGCGGCAGCTAGCGGGCAGCACGCGGTGTCCACGCTCACCTGCGCCGCACGCGCGATGAGCGCTCGGCAGACCGGCAACCCAGCGCCGGTGGACGGGCCCACCCGAGCGGAGCGAAGCCCCAGCTGCGTACGCGGCCTGGCACTACAGCCCAGCCAGCGGCTCAGCTCCTCCTGGCGAGAGGCCAGCGGGTCAGGCGGCCCAGCACAGCTCCCGCAGTGCCCCAGGTGACACAAGGCCCAGGCTGGCTCACAGCTCGGTCCAGCGCGCATGCAGGCCGAAATCAGCAGGTCAGCTAGCTGCATTTCTCTCGGTGGTGACTGGTGAGCAGCATCTGCATGTCGTCCGTTTCATGCTACAATGATTTAACCATTCAAGCAATCATGACCATATCATTTGGATATTAGTTTATTAGCTTTTGCTTGTGTTCATCACTCGATCTTGCATCCGTGGCCGGCTGAAGTTTTTATTTAGTTAATCTTTATCACTTGTCTAGCTTTGCTCAGTAGTTTGCCACGTGCTTTATCTCTAATTAATTAATTCAAGCATGCTTAGATAAGTGAAGGTTTAGTAGAATCTTATGTGCAAGTTTTTCGGTGTCTCGCTTTGCTTTGCTTCCGTGTAATCATTTCTAGGGTAAGCTTGTCACGAGTTGACTTGTGTCATCTTTAACGATTAGACGTGAGGTGTGTTTGGGGTGGCAATCAGGACATAGGTCTTATTTTTGAAGAGAATTTTAAAAGGCTGAAAATGACAACGATTTGTGCCTTGACTGTCAGGTGAAGAAACTTCATTCAGGGGTGTTTGGATACACCCCATAAATTTTAGTACCCGTCACATCGGATGTTTGGATACTAATTAGGAGTATTAAATATAGTCTAATTACAAAACTAATTACATAGATGGAGTCTAATTCGCGAGACGAATCTATTAAGCCTAATTAGTCCATGATTTGACAATGTGGTGCTACAGTAACCATTTGCTAATGATGGATTAATTAGGTTTAATAGATTCATCTCGCGAATTAGTATATGGGTTCTGCAGTTAGTTTTATAATTAGCTTATGTTTAGTCCTCCTAATTAGCATCCGAACATCCGATGTGACCCCTTCTAAAGTTTAGCACCCGCATCCAAACACTCCCAAGTTTTTCTGACCTGAGCTATCCAATCAACCTGGAGGATGCAGCACGCAAAGATGAAGTATCTCGGAAGGCTGAACGAGAATGTCCGGTGTGTGCCGCGTCAAGAGTTAGGGTGCGTTTGGTTGGGAGACAATGTAGAACGGGACGGTCCCGTTCCAGTTTTTCGGGATGGGATGATCCCATTTCTTGTTTGGTTGAATGGGATGGGATGATCCTATTTTTAGTTTGGTGGAGAGATCGCTATAGACGGGACAAGCATCACTTTCTTCTCCTGTTAACTCCGCTCGAGCGACCCTCCTGTCATACTAACCTGTATTGTCTTCCTCCACCTGCCGG
>NC_028458.1:49615605-49632958 GCF_000263155.2 Setaria italica | reverse complement strand
GTAAGTCGATAATAGATTTACGACAGGAGACACACATGTGCTCAAGTCCACTCACGAGACGGACGTACCCGGTAGAGCGCGGCCGCCGAACGTCTCTCCGCTAGATCCCGCTCGCTCTCAGGCCGCCATCAAGTCGCCATCCAGCCTACGATCGGATACCGAACCCCCCAGATCTCCCGCCCAATTCGCTCGTCCGCCGTCAGCCTCTCGCGCCCACCAGCGCAATTTTGCGCCCGCCCGCGCCAGCCGGCTGCCGGCGCTAGCCCGCGCCCGCCCGCGTGGCCAGACGACGCGTGACGGGGGCGAAGTGGGATGCCCCCGTCCGCTCGTTTTGGTGGGACGGGGGCATCCCGCATCTGGAGGGTATATTCCCTCGTAGGGATGTCCCCGTTCCACCTGTCCTCCAACCAAACGCGGGACGAAGTGGGATCGTCCCGTCCCGTCCCACTTCGTCCTCGCAACCAAACGCACCCTTAGAGAACGGGCGGTGTTGGCGGTCGAGGCTTTCCAACCGTACTAAGGCTGTAAGGCAATACAAATGGCCTGTAAGGCTGCAACCTGCAAGCCTGTAATAGCAAACTCTGGACGCCCTCCCTCTGCCACTGGTGTCTTCCAATGTGCAGAACTTTTAACTTCCTTTTAGCCAAGTAATTTGATCTCCTCTGTCAGCACATTATCACATCATTTTTCAAACAGAATGATGCCATTTCGTGGTGTACAGCGTGCAAGTATTACACGGAACAAGAAGTATTGGTTCTCGTACAGTAAAAAACTGGGGAAAATAACGTGGAAGACCAAGGCCAATGCGAACTCAGAACCACCACACATATATATGCGCATGCCTAAAAATCCCAATTTATCTCTTCGCGGAGTCGGAAGTTTATTAGATTTTGTTCGCGTAGACATACGCGAATCCGCCATGCCGGACCCCGCAACAGCCGCCGCCTCCCGAATGCCGCCCAGCCCTCCCGCCTGGGCCCTCCTGGAATCGTTCGCGCGCATCGGCGACCGCAGGAACGCGACCACCGCTACGGGCTTGACGAGCGCGCCCGCCGCGCCGTGCAGGTGTCCTTCGATCTCGCCGACCCGCCGGGAGTCTCTCGCTGGTTCGTACACTGCCCCGGCCTTAAGAAGCGACACGGCTTCCACGGAGCGCCCATGATCCTCAACGCCACCGACTCCCTCGTCGTCATGCTCATGGCGTTCCGTCGCGGCAGCGCTCGCGTTTTCGATTACTTCGTCTACAGGGCCGGACTCGGGAAGCCGTCGCTCGACCTGATCCCGGGGCCCTCCTGTCCAGAGATCGGCCTCCTTCTCAAACAGGAGGTCGGCGTCGTACCCTGTGGTGCCGGCGGCGAGCACTACGCGCTAGCCTTCCTTGTCCTGCAACTCAAACCCCGCGTGGCGTACGACGTCCACGTCTTCTCGTCGGAGACGCGGGCGTGGAGCGTCAAGGCCGCCAAGGTTGCCGCCGACCCGGAGACGACCTGCCGCTACCACGACGTGGTGATGCATAGCCCGAGCAAGGCCGTCGCCGCCGGAGGGGGCTCGCTGGCCTGGATCGATCTCTGGCGTGGTATCCTGCAGTGCAATGTGCTCGACGAGGACCCCGTGCTGCGGCTGATCCCGTGGCCCGTCCCCTCCCCCCGCGACGAAATCCTAGGCATGTGCTCTGCACATTCGATCCGGGACGCGACGCTGAGCAACGGCGTGGTCAGGTTCGTCGATCTGAAGTTCGACGACGACGACGGCGCCAGCGTCTATCCCTACAGCTCCGGGGATGCCACGTGCACTGGTTGGACGGCCACGGTATGGGAGAGGAGCATCAGCTCGAAGGATTGGAACAGGCGCTTCAAGGCTGACATCGCTAGCATCTTGGCCACGGACTCGAGTCACTCTGATTCGCTGCGAGAGGTGTGGGACGACGAGGCGAAAAAGCGCGGCTTGAGCAAGGTTTCGAGTGCTCCTCCAACGCTGAGCTTGGGCGACGAGGAAGTTGTTTACTTCATGGCGAACCTTGTCTCAAACGAAGCGTTGGTGCTTGCTGTTAACGCCAGAGAGGAGAGGCTAGAAGCGGTTGGACAAACCGCGTTGGGACTGGCTTGCTCAACATGTAACTTCCCCAGGTTCCTTGATTCTAGCCAGCATAGCCCAATAGAGAGGGCAGATAGTATAGCACCTGTTCTATAACTTGACAGATTACAGTTGCATGCTGATATATCCGGTCGCTGCGACTTGAAGTTTGATTGTCCACAGATCACACTGCAAGCAGTTGGCATTTTAAGTGATTATAAATCAGATCATGTCTAACAATAAAACCACCAGAAAAGAAAACAACAATGGAACTAGAATTCAACATGTATTTTTGCAATGCTTATTTTAGACAAGTTAAGCATCCCACTGTAAAAATTAACAGGTTTGCTTATGATTTCCCTTAAAATTGGTGGACTTTATTTCTATTTTGGTGAGCTGAATTTGCTGTAAGAAACTGGGCTGCGTGCGGAAAAAAGTTAAGCGGTAAGCAATCGAAATTAGCACTACTATTCTTCGCGGGAGAGCGACGGTCACGCTTAACATTTGCAACCAATTAACTAGGTACATATCTGCAGATGGCTCTCAGTCTCAGGTGACGTTGGCTGGATTGGAAGATCAATAGAACCCAGATTATTTCTTTGGGATCGACTTGACCCGGAACACTCTTTTAGTTAACTTCAGACGAGTGCGTCAGCTTGTTGTTTCGTTAGGCACCAGCTAGCACGGTCAAGAATAACGGTAATAATACAGGAAACATCACCCCCTTTTAGCTAAGTGATAGAATCGCGACGCGTATTTGATTAGTAATAAATTGTGTTAAGTTTGATCGACGTGCACTGCAGCTATCTTACGCACCAAGAAAGTCTGACTGAGACCGGGCTATGCAGTTCCGTTCCATGTGCAGAAATGCGGCTGTGGAAAATATACTGAGGATTATCGGATCCTTTAAAATGATGGTCCACTGAAATGTCAATGGGAGGAATTTCCTTGTGACTTGCTAACTTGACATTCGAAATCTTTTATCATCAGGCAAAGTAATTGACATGCACACACTGCATTTGTTTTCTCGAATCTCGATGAATCGAATACTATTCATGTGACATAACTCTGAAGATAATACACGACGTGGTCGGGGCATAAATCGAAGGTCCAACACACAGTGCTGAAACTCAGCACACTTGTATGCACACCAGCACTTGAATTTTCACAATAAGAATGCACTCCTAGTTCGGATGTACAGTTGCTTTCCTCTGGCTAACTGTCCGAATCCCCAAAACGCAGGGTTTCGTCTGGAGGCGCCGACGACGTGCTGTCGACTCGTCGGCCGGCCATTGCTGCCGCGATTAGGAGGCAGCAACATGACAACGAAGGGAATGTTGCCGGTGTCTGCCACGCACGCCTCCGCGGTGCCGCAAATGCTAACGCAGCTAAGCACTGTCAGGGCACGCAAGCCCCGCCCTGCCCGGAAATTCTCTCGAGCTGACGTCCGGCGCGGAGCCGCGTCCATTCAGCCTATCAGTTAACTGAGGATCTGAAAAAGCCTGATGGAAAGCATGCTGCTGGCCAATTGCAGTTTATAATTTTCCAATCAAGTCATGTATGACTGGGGTGTTAATCTTTTTTCAAGGTTTTCTCTACCAGGAAGCAAATTTCTGTTGCGTATGGACAAAAAGGGTGGAAAGGATAACTAGGCATCCTAGATAATCTGGGAGCCTGAATCGAGTGGAGTCTTTCCTTCCTGCATCGCTTCAGCCATGAGCTGAGAGCCAAGCTAAACTTAGGGCTCGTTTGGTGCGGCTTAAGCCGGCTCCAATTTCAGCAGTAGCGTATCGTAGCGCGTGCCGGAGCGAAGTCGGGTAAGCCACCTTTTTTTCTCCACTGGCTTCCCTTCTTCCTAATTTATTTTTTGCCTCATTTTGCGTTCCAGCTTCACGTTACAGTGGAAAACAGTGCAGCATAGTGCCCGGGCGAGAAGCCAAAGCTGAAGCCATGCTAAATGGATCCTTAATTGAATCGAGCAGGGCGTCGTTGGATTGGGTAGCGGCCACGCGGCATTCAACGGGAGCAGGTCCCACGGATTCGACTCTACGGACCATCCCACGCATGGCCCGCTAAAAGTTCCGATCCCGTTTTCTGCGAGGCGTGTGGCATCAACACAACTAGGGTTGGCAGAAAAGCTCGATCATAGGGTTGGCCCGTCTCAACATGGCTTGACGTTTAAATGAACCGAGCCAAGCCTCAATTTCAGCTCGTTTTCTTAACAAGCCAGCTCGTAAATTGCTCGTGAGATATTCGATTAGCTCACTAGACTCGATAAAGATGAAAATACCAAAAATAATTTTCATCAATATAGTTATATTACTATTATTGGTTAAAATAAATATGTTGTTCAACATGTAAGTAAAATCTAAGTACTAATTAAGTCTATTTCAAGTCTCCAAACATCTATATTATCCTAATTTATTGACTTATGTTATTTATTTTCATAAGATCATCATAAATTAAACTTTTAAATATTGTTAGTATATTTGAATTATCATATATTGGTAAATGTAATCTTTAATCATAGATTAATGTTCAACAATACTATGCTCGTGAGCCAAACGAGCTGGCTCAAACTTTCAAACGAATCGAGCCAAACTTATTAGCTTATCAATCTTAATGAGTCGAGCTGAGCTAGCTCATTATCAAACTAGCCAAAACAAGCCGTGCCTTAACGAGCTGAGCTGGTTCGTCTAAGCACAGCCCCGTGTGTCACCTATATACGCGCGCGAACATGCTTGAAACAAAAGTCTCATAGTTCTCTGCCGCCGCTCTTCCAACGCCCTCGTCGGAAACAAAGCCTTTGTGCACCGTGACACTGCTCGCGTTCTGTTGCATTGCTATTCATAGCTGGTGAGCGACTGAACAAGGCACTCTAGGTTGGTTGTACGAGTGCGTGCAAGTGTGCAACATGTCGAGTGACTCTGGTGACAGGAGGGTGTGGTCGACGGCGGCGGCGCCGGTGGAGGCGTCGGACGCGCCACCGGGACGCAGCTCCCGTACCCCGTCGCTCAAGCTCAACCAGCTTCTTGCGCTCCGCTCACCCAGCTCGGTGTCCAAGGCCACCACGGACACGTCCGGGCACCTCGTCGTCGACGTGCATCCAACGGCCACGTCAGATGACGGGGATGGGAGTAGCAGGCCTGCAGATGATGCCTTCATCGACCGCCCCGCCGTGCACTTCGTGCTGGCCTTCGACGACCTCACGTACAGCGTGAAGCGGCCGAGGAGCTCGTTCCGCCTGAGCCGCCACGAGGGGACCGGCGCCGACGGCGCGAGGACGCGGGCGCTGCTCGATGGCATCTCGGGGGCGGCGCGGGAGGGGGAGATCCTGGCGGTGCTCGGCGCGAGCGGTGCCGGCAAGAGCACGCTGATCGACGCGCTCGCGGGCCGGATCCAGCGGGAGAGCCTCCGCGGCGCCGTCGCGCTCAACGGGGAGGCGATGGACGGGCGCCTGCTCAGGGTCATCTCGGCGTACGTGATGCAGGACGACCTCCTGTACCCGATGCTCACCGTCGCCGAGACGCTCATGTACTCGGCCGAGTTCCGGCTCCCGAGCTCGCTCTCCGCGTCCAAGAAGCGTAGCCGAGTGCAGGCGCTCATCGACCAGCTCGGCCTCCGCGCCGCGGCCGACACCATCATCGGCGACGAGGGCCGCCGCGGCGTGTCCGGCGGGGAGCGCCGCCGCGTGTCCATCGGCATCGACATCATCCACGACCCCATCATCCTGTTCCTCGACGAGCCCACGTCCGGGCTCGACTCCACCAGCGCGTTCATGGTTGTCAAGGTGCTGCAGCACATCGCGCAGAGCGGCAGCGTCGTGATCATGTCCATCCACCAGCCGAGCTACCGCATCCTCGGTCTCCTCGACCGCCTCCTGTTCCTCTCCCGCGGTCGAACGGTGTACTACGGCCCACCGGCCGGCCTGCCGCCGTTCTTCTTGGAGTTCGGGCACCCGATCCCGGACGGCGAGAACCCGGCGGAGTTCGCGCTCGACACGATACGTGAGCTCGAGGGCACGCCGAACGGGACCAAGGAGCTCGTGGAATTCAGCAAGTCGTGGCAAGAGAAGCCGCTTTCGCGCACCATCTCGGCCGCGAGCTCGGGCCCCGAGCATAAACCGTCGCTGACGCTGAAGGAGGCCATCGGCCTAAGCATCGCCCGTGGCAAGCTGGTGTCCGGCACGAGCCCCGGCGGCGGAGGCGGCTCGTCCACGTCCGCGAGCACGGCAAAGGTGGCGACGTACGCGAACCCGTGGTGGGTGGAGGTGTGGGTGCTGACGCGGCGGGCGTTCACCAACACGCGGCGCACGCCGGAGCTGTTCCTGATCCGCCTGGGCACGGTGACGGTGACGGCGTTCATCCTGGCCACCGTGTTCTGGCGTCTGGACAACACCCCCAAGGGCGTGAACGAGCGGTTCGGCTTCTTCGCCATCGGCATGTCCACCATGTTCTACACCAGCGCGGACGCGCTGCCCGTGTTCCTGGTCGAGCGCTACATCTTCCTCCGGGAGACGGCGCACAACGCGTACCGCCGGTCGTCGTACACGCTCTCCAACGCCATCGTGGCGCTCCCGCCGCTGGTGCTGCTGTCCCTCGCCTTCGCCGGCATCACCTTCTTCGCCGTGGGGCTCGCCGGCGGCGCGCAGGGGTTCGCCTTCTTCGCGCTCATCGTGCTCGCCTCCTTCTGGGCGGGCAGCGGGTTCGTGACGTTCCTCTCCGCCGTGGTCCCGCACGTGATCATCGGCTACACCGTGGTGGTCGCCGTGCTGGCCTACTTCCTGCTCTTCAGCGGCTTCTTCGTGACGCGGGACAGGATCCCGAGCTACTGGATCTGGTTTCACTACCTGTCGCTGATCAAGTACCCGTACCAGGCGGTGATGCAGAACGAGTTCGGGGCGGACCCGGGGAGGTGCTTCATGCGCGGGGTGCAGATGTTCGACGGCACGCCGATGGGGAGGCTGCCGGAGGCGACAAAGGTGAACGTGCTCAACGCCATGAGCCGGTCCATGCGGGTGGACTTCAACAGCAGCTCGTGCATCACGGCCGGGCCCGACGTCCTCGCGAAGCAGGCCGTGACGGACCTCGGCAAGTGGGCGTGCCTCTGGATCACCGTGGCATGGGGGTTCGTCTTCCGCGTCCTCTTCTACCTCACGCTCCTGCTCGGGAGCAGGAACAAGAGGAGGTGATGGCTGCGTGCATGCAGCACAGCGATCGAACTAGCAATGCGGCTCGTGCTCTCTGGAATTCTGGATTGATCATCGCGTGTGATGGTTACTACAAATTGTGTTGCACAAGTAGTATTGATTAATTCGAAAACCATTCTTAAGATGATGTCGAATCCCGTTTGATGAGACGGTACAAACAAATGTATTTATATACTTTTACGGTTTTTTACCACCTTATTGAAAATTTGAAATGTACCATTCTCTAGACTACAGTGCTTACATAATGCATGATTTGTCCATTCACTAATTAAACAGTGAGGAATACTCCGTCCTTTGTACAGTGCTCTGTTTGATTGACGGACCAGAAGTCTCGATGCTTATCCACTGTTTATTAGGACTTCATAAGTTCACACAGAATACAGCAGTCGAATCGACCTTTGCGAGGAATATAGTTTTGACTTTTTGGTTATGAAATCATTGCTGTCAATTATTCCGTACGGATGAGGTAAACTAATGGCTTCGCGGTTTGACTATTCAGTCGGGCCTTCATAGTGAACACCACGGCATGATCTGCGCTGAAGGCAAATTACATTTGCCGTAGTCAGACTTCAACTCATTTATTTTTTCCGTCCGAATAAACAAGTGTTCATCTAGTCATCCGATAATGGGTTTAGGAGAGCAAAGATGCTCTTTTTATTTTTTTTACACCACTAGATAAAAATGTCTAGTCAAGATTGATCCATCCTCTCTGACACTTCTCCTTTAATAAACTTCTCCACATAGTCGCCTAGAAAAACTAAAAAAAAGAAAATAGACATATGAAGTAGCTGCAAGAAATCGATGCTCGTAGCCTAAGAGAGGAGGGGTGAATTAGGCAACTTAAAACTTTAACCTATAGTTTTCACTACTTTTGCATCAAACTTAAACCGGATCATGCTATCAAGATGTGCAACTATGGTTGATCTAGTGCGAAACCCTCATCCAAAACAAGTTTTGCAATCTAGAGCCAATCCTAGCAAGATACTACACTAAGAAAGTAAATGCACACAAATTGCAAGTATGAAATGCGAAAACGTAAAGGAGGAGATGGGGGAAGCAAACTCTTGACACGATGATTTATCCCGTGGTATCGTAGGCACTAAACCACCACTAATCCACGTTGTTGAAGCACTCACACAAGAGTATTACTTCCCAGTCACCAAGTCTCTCCCGGGACACTCCTTGACTTGCCACAAAGGCTTGGCCACTAAGGCTCACGCCAAGTTCCTTGGTCACCTTGATGCCATCTCCACTGAGGAGCTTCTCCACTAAGGGGTTCTCCACATCCCCCGCACACGGTCGTCAACGCTACTCCACACCAAACCGGAGGGTCGAAGACTTGCTAGCGAGCCATCAAGGCTTCGAGGCACCGGCACACCTAGTACAGCTGTGGTTCACTCCTTGAACCGATCACAAGGTAGGCACACCTTGCACTCTCTCTTCTATAGGCCTATCCTAGCACTAATCACTCTTCTAAGTTTGTGCTAAGCCTTTGAATAATCACTTATGCACTTTAGGTGGCTTGGATGTGTTTTGATGAGTCTTGATCTCCAATGAACTTCTGAACACTCCAACAACCTCAAATGGGCGAGTGGAGGGTGTATAAATATCCCAAGGCATCAAAGAGTCGCTGCTCCAATGTCTAGTTAAAGTGTAGCATCGGATGTTCCCATGGTGTCATTTTGGTAGCATCGGAACATCCAGTGCAACTAGCCGTTGGCCTCCCTGCGCCCAAGTTCTTCACTGACACATCAAAAATTCATCCGACGGTTCATCTAATGATACCGTTGAAACATTCGGTGCTGAAGGACTTCTGGTCAAAACCTCTTTGGAACTTCACAAAGTAAATATACTTTGTCCGACGCCTCCAACTTCTGACCATCGGATCATCCGGTGTCCTAGGGTTTTCTTCGTCTTCTCTACGAATTGCTTTGACGCATGTAAAATACAGGCCGTTGGATCATCCGGTGCACTTAACTTTTTCCTTGATTTTCCCGTTGTACCAATTGCTCCGATGATTAGTCCGACGCTCGCTCCGGTGGACCATCGGAACATCCGATGGTACTGAATTTTCTGATTACCGCCACTTGCACACTGAAAATACCGTCACTTGGATTTTCTCTATCATTCGGATGCTTGATACCATAGAATGATCCTAGATACCATGGTTTGGTCACTTGAATACCCTAGCTCAAATACTTGAATACCATAATTTGGATACCAAGAATACCATAATTTGGATATCAAGAATACCATAGCTTGGATACTTAAATACCATGATTTGGACCTTACCATGGTTTGTTTTGCATATTTGGGACCTAGAAAACCTGAACATGCTTATCAAACTATTAGTCCCAATGACTATATTGTCACTCAATCACCAAAATCACAAACTACGGTCTAATGGGGCCATGTCGCTACAGTAGCCATGTTAATCTACATCTTATGTATACTAGTTATTCTACACCAGTAGCTATGCTATGCTGAATTACTCCACAAAACTACAACAGTAACTATTGAATGTAATTACTAATACACTATTACTAAACGCAGTTCAGAACACTCGGTTCAGTAGTTCACGGTCACTATTGCTAGTAGTAAGCTGGAGTGTAGAATAATATTCCACACCTAAGCAGTGTCCTTTGAAGTAAGCATGTCCTTCGTTTTGGTTGACATGTTGTCTTAACTAATTAACGCAAATCGTGCTCATTTGCTGGACCTGATTCCTCAAGGCCCATTGAAGATTTAGCACATACAAAGTGCATGTGAAGAACCGAATTGTTCTCCCCCGAGCTCACAAGAGAGGCGGCCCAAATGAATGTGACAGCCTGACAGGTGACAGCGACGCCGTACAAGAAGTCAGGATGCGATTTCTCTGCCTTTTTGGTCCGAATTTTCCCGGAAAAATACCTCATCACACGACGGCCACGCTGCATGAGGCAGTTTTCAACGCACCGTGCAGCCACCGGAGCCACTCGCCTACCAACCAAGACCCTATCCAAAACCAGAGGCAAGCCAAGCCAAAGCTTCGACGAGACGCAAGCTGCAAGCCTGCAGCCCGCCGCTCGCGCCATGAAGTGCTGGTGCGTGCACGCGGCCAGGGGAGGAGCCATGGCGACGCCGCTCTCCAGCCCCTTCGCCCCCACCACCATCCTCCGCTCCCCGCTCCGGCATCGCGCGCTGCTACTGCCGTTCCCTCCCCGCGCGGCCTCCTCCGGCGAGGACACCGCGGAAGCAGTGGCCGACCAGGAGGGCCCGGCCACCACCAAGACGGCCACCGCGGACGACGACTTCGAGGAGCGCGTCCTGCGGATCAAGTCCCGCGTCGGGCCCAAGAAGCGCGGCGCGCGCAAGAAGAAGGCTGGGGCGTCCGCGCCCGCGAACGCCGTGACGCTGCCGCCCGTGCCGCTGCGGGAGCCCCGGTCGGCGCTCGGCGCGCCCGTGGAGTTCGGCTTCACCGCCTACAGCGAGCGGCTCAACGGCGCGCTCGCGGCGCTGGGGCTCGCCGCGGTGCTGCTCGTGGAGCTGGGCTCCGGGCAGGCCCTGGTGAAGTACCACCAGCCGGCCACGCTGTTCCTGCAGGCGTACACCGTCGCCGCGGCCGCCGCGCTGTTCGTCAAGTACGAGAAGGAGCGGATCAGCACGTGGCCGGGGCCGCCGGCGAAATGAATGAGCTCTTATCGGGGATTTTTTTGTTCTGGTAGGGTGCATCCTTTCTTGTAATTTTACCTCTCGATGTGTCATGCCGGAAAATATATATTGTGAGTTGCGATAATTGTGAAATTTTTAACAATCTGAGTAAAGAAAAGGCTTAATTAATCTTTGACAGTCGTTTAACACTTTACATCCGCCACCTTATGCAAAGTGATTGACTGATTGTGAGGCAATCCGAGAGGCATGTGTTTGCTTGGACTTTAGTCATTCTGAGGTTGGGCTTCTTGGTAAGAGCCCAGCTGTTTGATTTCGCCATTCCTCCATCGTCGTCTTTGCTTTGCAATTTGCACTTGAGATTTGCCCCCCGGACCGTCACAGCTAGAGGCCTTGTTGAATGCTGATTCTTCAAGTTTTGGCCTCGAATTTGTTGCTGAATCGCTCAGTTCATGGAGGCTTATCAGCCGGAGCATCATCGTCAGGCCCACATATACTGGGACCGCTGTGGCCGCTTCTCAATCCAATCCCATGCCGTCGCCCCGCCGCTCTCCACGGCATCTCGCGCACCTAGTCCGCCATGAATTCGCGCGGGCGCACGATAGCCACCGTGGGACCAGAAGCTCTCGAGAAAACCGAGCACGCGCGTGACTTCGCAGACGACGACACGGCGACTCGCCCGTCTCAGCCCAACGCCGGTCAAAGCGACGATTCGCCGAGCGACAAACCAATCGATTCTCATACGCTAGCTCGTGCATCCGGATCACGTCAACCCCGGCGGTCGCCAGCACGGACAGACCAACCAAAGCTCGTCAACCAAGTCAAGCACCAATGATACACATCGATCCGCAAGAGCACGGCAGCAGCGGCTGCTACGCCGCTCCTTCAAGTTCCACGCCCGATACCTCCACAAATCATGTGGAGTTCCAGCAAAGTCACGGTCCTCGCGCACCTTTTCCACGGCACCACTGTGGATGGGTGCCAAAAACACACAAATTTTTATTCGGCGCATAATGCCCGGCAGTTGTGCAAGTACAACCATTGAATAGCAAGGTCCAGCGAGCGAGGCCAACCAAAGACTGCAACGACGGAGACCAGACCACAAGGGTACGGTCCCACGGCAGCTTCTCCCCACCAACTCCAACCAAATCATAGAGATAATGTCTTCAATACAAGAGCCGTACCAGCACCATGCTTGTAAAAGTATAGTGTAGCTTTTGCCCAGAGGTTCGTCTCCTTGCTCGATTCCAGCCAGGCGAGAATAGCACATGCCGGAGGCTTGTCCTCGTTCACTTTTAACTTGCCTGAAATTTCAGTGTCTTGACCTCCACGAGCACGAGCAGCCCAGCTTATCAAGCAGGATCCAGGGCTGATATTTAGACGGTAAGTTTTGGAAGCTGCAGGTGCATGTAGATATCACACCACAGCACCATGTTTTCCTGAGAAACGAATGCAACAAACAAACCAATATATGGAAGAGAAGACGCCGGCAAAACAGTGTTGGGAGTCAGTCCTCCTAAAGGCCAATGTCTTCTGCATCAGTCGGTTATTGCTGTGAGTCAGTACCTCCTCCTTTTCGGCCTACCATCATTTGAGTCACCATCTCGCCAACCTTGATGGGCACGGTGCCTGTACCCATCCTCTTGCTCTCCCCTCGCTCTATCGTGGGCCATCCTATTTCTGAAGCGGCTATCATGCTCCCGTGGACCCCCACCGGCTTCAGCAAATTCCATGTCATCCTCTGTATGGTAGGAGAGCATCTCGTCTTCATCACTGACCGAAGACCGAAGATATGTTCTCCTCTCTGTATACTTCCTTCTACCAGTGAGTTCCTCTTCTGCGTGGAGTTCAGCTAGATCAGCAGGATGCAGTAGTGGCTCAAAGGCATCCCCTTCCATGCCTCGTCTCCTTGCGTTTCTCTGCATGCCTCCTCTCTCATCATGGCCTCGACTGTGACGGCAGTGGGACAAGTATGGTCTCTCATTTCGCATTAATGGCGGTGATCTGGGCATTGCTTCCGGTGATCGTCCACGGTGGAAATGCACATGGCCACCCCTTCTTTGTGCAGGGGAGTGGCTCCTATCTCTCTGGATGAATCCATGGTCACCTTGGCCACGGTGTCGATGGGAACGTGGCATAAAAAACCTATCTTCCATCATGTCATCTGGGAGATCTTCTATCTGCCCATGAGCCAGCAGCCTATGGTCTGGAATCTCTCTCCCATGGAAGCCGTCAATGTCCACCTCTCTCATGAGGGAGTCGGGTGGTGGTGAACGCCGCCGCCTATGTGGAACCCGGTTCAAATGCCCAGGTTCATCTTCAAATGAGCGTCTCCTGCCACCAATAGGTTCATCAGCAAACTCATTTCTCATTCTTGGACCTCGAAAGTTCCTTGGATGGCCACGGGGGCCAGCACCCCGCCAACCACCACGGTGATCTGTCATTCGTTGGTTGGTCATGTCAGATGCATGTCTGCCACCATGCCATTCTCCATTGTTCTTTTCCCGCTCAGACTCCATGAACCTCTCCCATCTTTCATTCCTGTAAAAAAGGCAAATAGACAAAAAGGGAAAAGCTTTTGTAATTCTAGCCAAACATGAAAGTATAAAACCATGCACACCTAGGCACCACATGCAAGGGGACATCGAGCCATGATTACAGCAGTATCCCACTATGGAAACAAATGACATGAATCATACCTGTTCACATAAGCATGCCCCAGATCTCTCCAGTGTGACCCAACAAGCTGTCCATCTCTTTCATTCTGTAGAGGAGATGTCTTACATAAGTCAGGTTGGAATTTGTCATGTTCTAACTTTTCAAATGCTGACTTGCCCTTGGTACATTCACTATGTGGTTGACTGCTTGAAGCCCCGTCGACCTCTGAATCTTTGCCCAGTACTGAATCTCTTCGTTGCAAATCTGAGTGTCTAGCGACCTCTTCATTTTCAGTCTGATGCTCCATCTTCACAGCAGCAGTTTTTGCATGGTTCTCATTAAAACTTGCAGCTTGTTTGCCATGTGGAGACATTTCTGACTTTATATCTGAGCTTCTATCCTTCTCAAGGCACAAATCTGAAGTCTTAGGAGATTGCCTAGTAGGTTGCAGTTTAGGGGCAGTAGATTTTTGCAGAGCTGATGGCCTTTGGAGATCTGTTGAACCAGAGCCTGTGGCAGCCTTAACATCATCCATGGTATTGTCAGTTTTAGTCGGCGGAGAATTCTTACCTGAATTCAATGATTGTTTGTCTTTAGATTTTTCGGTAACAAAAACCTCATTTCGATGCCCCTGCTCACCTGCATGGCTGACAACACTGACTCTGGTTTTAATACGCTTGTCACCATCAACAGCCTGCGTATTGACCTTATTTGTCACAGATGAGCAGTCCTCATGCATATCACTGTCTTGTTCTTTCTTTAGCTCTTTGCAAAAGTTATTGGCATTGATATCGTCCTCCTTAGTGGTCGGGCCATTCCCCAATGACTCACCATGAGGCTTATTTGTAGTTGGAAATCGTGAAACGGTATTACCCTCATCATCTGAACAGTCCATTTCAGCACTCCCTTGTGACATACCATCAATAGTAGCATTGTCCCGAGAATTAGGAAGCAAAGATTTAGCTCTAGGATTGGAGGAACCTTGCAATGCACCACAAGCTTCATTAGCAGCACAGGGCCTCCTTGTCGTATCGGCATGAACAGGAACATGTCTAGCTGGTGGTTTGCAAACAGTAGAAACGGAGGGCTGACTGGAAGATTCACATAATCCAACAGCAGGGCTGGCAACAGTACTTAGTGAAGGCAATGATTTTGCTTCCATTAATGATGCAGAATGACCACCTACTGGTGCTACCACAGGATTAGTGGATTCTTCGCGCTTCACATCTATTTCAACTTCAGGAACAGCAGGCATGGTCTTAGCTTGGGTAATATCAAGCAAACTTTCAGCTGGTATTGGAACATTATCAGTCGCTACATTAAGCCCATCATGGATACCGTTATTCGGAAAGATTTCAGAATTCAAATCAAACCCAGCTCTACTGGGAACTTGGGGTGGACTGTCAGTCATTTCAGATTCAGCGCAATTGCTAGCTGGCACAACACTTTGTCGTTCTAATAGATGTGCCTTTTCAGCACCCTTAAGAATATGCTGTTGGGGTGTTTCTTCAGGTTCTTTCTTCACCAAATTATGAGATGTCATCTGATCAATTCCAGAAACAGTTGCTGATGTAGTATCCTGTGGATTTGCATTGCAGGGCCCAGGTGTAACGATTTTCTCAACCAGCACCTTATCTGACCCCGGTGTAGAAGCTGTCTCCTCACTGCCCTTTTTGGAACTTCCGGCAATTTCAGAATCAAATAAAGCATTAGGAGCACCTAGAGACTTGCATTCGTCCATGGGCTTACCAAACAGAGATAGACTCAGTTCTGGAGCAGGAACAAGTCCTTTCCAGTTTATCCCTAGCTCAGGTCTAGTTGGTGGTTTAAGTTGCAAATCTAAGGTAACATCAGCTGGCCCACACTTATGAGAAAGCCCAAATGAATTAGACATGTTCACAGTACTGCCAACATTTTGACCAACTCCATTGCTTGTTGTAGAAATGGGTGCCGCTGGGGCCACCTGAGCTTTCTGATGCTGAATTGTTCTATGGTGAAACAACCCATTCCCACTTTCATGCATTGTAGGCAAACCTTCAAGTGAATCAGCTGGGTCCAGCGGCACATTCAGATCCAAGTTAGGTAGTCTCCCATCGCTACTGTTAGAATAAGAAGAGGCATTGAGTTCACTTGCAACATGAACATTATTGTGGGCTTCTGCTGAAGAAAGGCCGGAAAGAGCTTGGTCTACTTTCTCTTCCTTCACAATAGAGCCATAGTTACTATCTTTGCCATTTTGACGAGATGGTAACTGTAAATCCAGAGCCAAAAAATTTTGACGTTGCGATTCAACAACTGGTGGAAACCTCCTTGCAGCACTCTCCGCAGAAGGGATCTCACTTGATGCATTAAACAGCCCTCCGTGGCCACTGGTCATTGATAGCGAAGTAAAAGACCTGTTGGCATGGTCCTGGATCTGAGTATCAGTGATTCCCTTACCTTTGGTGATCACATTTGTATCTGATTTAGCAATATTGAAGAATGATTCATGGCCACAGCCTGCCCCTGTAGCAGAAACAGGCATATCCTTCACTGGAGAAGGAGGCTTTATTGAGAGCGGCATGGAAGACGCAACAGATCTATCAGACAAGAGAACTGGCCTCTTCTTAATAGGCACACCAACTGCCGGCTCACCCAATCGCGGTACAAGTCGGTGGCTGCAAACCTGCTCATAAAATATCCAAGATTTTTACACAAACACGAAAGAGACGTCCAAACAACCTGAATTGACCTCCAACGAGGGAGTTTCTGAGTACCTCTTCCTTCTTCGCTAGTGACATCTTGCCGTGTCACGGACAATCAGCCGATAGTATGTGCCCTCTGGTACAAATCGTAGTCAGTTCCCCAGATTAAGTGGAAGAGAAGGCAGCGCACAAGCGTACCAACCGACAATAAACAAGCAGATGGTAGGGTAGATCAAAGATATTACTAGAAGCAGTGAAGCACCGTGAAGGGAAAAAAACATTTGTTCTTAAAATACAAGATGAAATTATTAATGAACAAGTTGAATTAAAGACAGTACGAGTTTTGTATAGGAAGAATCAAAGAGGTAGACTGGAAGAAGGCAGCGACAAACAGATCTAACATGGGTTAATGATGAATTGATTGTGCACACAACATAACGGCTCAATTAGTGCAAACACTACAGTCTATAGCATCACTGAAAACTCAGACGAATTCAATTCTTTCCCGGACCCTGCAGCTCGATTCATTCATTGGTGACAAGATGAGGCTGATGAGCGTAGGGAGATCATAATCGGAAGCAAAGCAGTAGCCTAGGAAGGGACAAGTCGCACACACCGCAGCCGTGCTGTGCAGAAGGAACCAAAAACTTTACCCAAAGACGAGCGAATCCACGGCCCCGCCCCGGAGCTAAAAAAGCAAAAAGATCACACGCTTGCGTGGAAGAGAAGCATCCCAATATACCCCCAAAATTCAGTAATCTGAAGAGAAGAGGTTCGCATCACAGCTCATTCAGGAAGATCGCTAAATCTCACCGAAATGGATCCAGAAAACCAACCAAAACAGGAAATCAAATCCGCCATCCCTCTCCCACCCCTCCACCCGCCGGCGGCGGCGGCACCGCGCAAACAGTATCATTTCACACGACTCGAAAACAGAAAGAAGAAACTAATGGCGGAATAGAAGGAACAGGTACCTGATGTGATCGCCACCAGTCCACCGTCCCCAGAGCTCGCTCAGGCTCAGTGCGGCCGGCACGAGCAGGCGCAGGGACGGGCGCTGCGGCAGTGATAAAAAGGAGCG
>NC_028458.1:49479762-49615505 GCF_000263155.2 Setaria italica | reverse complement strand
GACTCTCCTTCCTCCCTCCCACTCCCACCAATCTGATTCCTTCCCTCCTCCTCTCCCCCAAACCAAAAACTGCAGCGCTCGAATATTTTTCCGGCTCGCTTTGTTTATAGCCGTCTCGAGATGCGGTGCGTGGGTGGCCTTCCTGGAAGTTCCTCGAGTCCAAGCACGCCTGGCCCGGCGGCCCGGGTTGCCCCCACCGGGATCGGGTGGTCCAGTGCGAGGCACGTGCCGCGCGGCGCCTTGACTGGGACCGTCCGACGAGTGGGCCCCGAGCCGGCTCCCTACCCTCTCTCTAGCCTGGTGTAGGGTTCTTCCGGTCGCCCAATAATTTATCCGCCTGGCGGGGGCCGCCATCCAGGGCGCGGGGCCGGTGGGGCGCACGGACCGTGTGGGGACACGCGGGAGCGAGCCAGCGAGAGCGAGGGATTGCGGGCTTGCGGCGTCCCGCGCGCCCCGCGGCTTGCGCATATCGCGCTGGCGCCGCGCCGTTTTCGGGCGGCGACGCCGGACGCCGACGCGCGCGAGGAGATGAGACGAGACGGCCTGTTGCTTGAGGGCGATGCGACGGCTCATGGCTGGGTTTAGGGCTTTGCTCCTTTGGGCAGGACGGAGGTCTCGTTGGATGCTCCTGCTAAAGTTTAGCAGCTGTCACATCGGATGTTTAGATACTAATTAAGAGTATTAAATATATATTAATTACAAACTAATTGTACAGATGAAGTCTAATTCGCGAGACGAATCTATTAAACCTAATTAGTCCATAATTTGATAAGGTGGTGCTACAATAACCATTTGCTAATGATGGATTAATTAGGCTTAATAGATTCGTCTCGCGAATTAGCACAGGGTTCTGCAATTAGTTTTATAATTAGCTCATGTTTAGTTCTCCTAATTAGCATTCGAACATCCGATGTGACATTGCTAAAGTTTAGCACCTTAGTATCCAAACAACCCCGGAGTTGGCAGTGGTGGTGGTGGTACGACGCTGCAGCGGCGACACGTAGGGCCTGTTTTGTTCCAGCTCCTAAAATCTTTAGCTCCTAAAAAGTGACTAAAGAGCCTAACACATTAACTAAAAGTGACTAAAATTATAATTTTAGGTGGCTTCAGAGCTCCACCACCTCCTAAAACCTCCTAAAGTAGTAACTTGACGACAGATACCCTCATTTACTCCACTCTACCCACCCCGCGCCCTCCCACTCCCGCTGCCCCGCCCGCCGCCCCTGCGCCCGCATGGCACCGTAGCGTCCCGCCGCGCCCTCCCTCCCGCCGCACCCTCCCCCCTCCACGCCACCGAATCCTCCCAGCCCCGCCGCCGATCCCTCCCTCCTCCACACCGCTACCCGCGGTTTCTCACCGGTGACTGGGCCATCCCCCGCCGGATCCCAGGAAGGATCCGTGCGCAGATTCGCCCAACCCCGTCGCCGCCCATAGATCCATCCTCCACGCCGGCGGCCACGGCCTCCCCCGCCGGCAGTCCCCGTTCGTGGCCTCCGAGTCCACCGCCACGCTCTCCTCCACTAGCGATGCCGACGCCGGCGCCTCCTCTTCCTCCGAGTGGTGCATGGCCGGTAGTCGTCGCCGTCGTGGCGTCCCTGGCGGTGGAAGGAGGCCGTCTGCAGGCTGGCGGCACAGGAGGGCCATGGCCATGGCGTGTCGGCCGCATCGAGCTTGGGCTTGGAGGAGAAGAGCCGCCCTTCCTTCCCATCATCGTCGGCCCCGGTTTCCCGCTCGCCGCTTGCTGGAGGTGTACGTCTGTAGATAGAGAGCTGCCTACTATGCAAGCAATTTTTTTTTGCAACAACTCTCGCTAGCTGTTTGAAGTAGTGGTGTGGGCATTGTTGGTCCAGTAACTCGTCATGGAAACTATGTGTTTCTCCATCTAGTTCTTAGAATGCGAACCTTAATCTGCCTGGAATGGAATGGTTACTGAGCCCATTTGCACTTATTTGGTATTGTTGCTTGCTTTTCTGTTGATGCTTACTTTGTCTCTGCATTGAGCTGTGTTGTGATCTTTGGATTCCAGTGGCGAGTATGGTGCCGGCAGCAAAATAGTGCCAGCAAGCGTAGGGAAGAAGAGGCGCCAAGTGGAGAAGGAGCAGGGGCATGGGAGGGCAGCATGATCCTTTTACCACAATATTTATTATCTTCAGTTAATTTTAATCACTGGAATCAAATAATTTATAAGAGCTGACTAAAAAGGCTGTTTTTAGGAGCCTGGACCAAACAAGCCCGTAGACGTTCATGAGGTGGGGCTCCGTGCCGGCCCTTTCACAGCTTTCAGGTCTTGACTGGCTGACACATATCTTGGATTCCTTGTACACGGCGGTGCTGCTGCGATACATCAACCGCCTGCTATTTGAGCCTTGTTCAGTTCCTAAATTAGGAGTGATAAAGTTTGTATTTTTCATAAATACATAATTGTAGTATTTCATTTGTATTTGTAAATTTTGTCCAAACATCGACTAATTAGGCTCAAAAGATTCATCTCGCAAAGTGCAACAAAACTGTGCAATTAGTTTTTAATTTCGTCTACATTTAGTACTCCATGCATGTACCGCAAGTTTGATGTGATGAGAAATCTTCTTTTTTACCGTGCTAAAGTTGGAAGAAAAAAAAGGTAACTTGCATTGCTTCGATATGCGAGCAGGCGAGCAGCATAAATTTTGCAGGTTTTAGCTTTCGTTACGTTACTAGTTGCGGCCTACGGAACGGGCAGGGAGCCGGAAGCATGCCTGCTACGACGAGCATCAAGGCACGTGGCTCGCCCAACATGGTGAAACACCGCTGCCGCCGTGTGTATGCGCATGGAGAACTTTTGTTGGGACTTGGGAGGAATCTTTGAGTTCTCCATGGTGAAAGATTCCTTCCAAGTCCCAACAAAAAGATCTCCAGCACGCTCGACTGCACGGTGGGCACGCCGTAGAAGATCGCGTTGAAGATAAAGGTGTCCAGGGGGCACGTCAACACTTTTGGCTGCCTTGCGGCATGTGGCCGATATGATAATATCGGCGTGGAAAGGAGTAAAGAAACGAGCAGATAATCACGGCCTCCGGCAACCGGCCGGATTGGAGGGTGGTGCGTCGCTCCGGTCACGCTCCACCGAATCCTGCCGGGGGTGCGGCCGGCGTCTCTCCCGCCCCGCCACCCCGGCGCCATCTCGTGGAGGCCGATTGCGACAGGTGCGGAACCAGTGGTGGCTGCCTGGCTGGCCGGACCAGACGCTGGTGTGGTACGGTGGTGCCGGCCTTTATCATCACAGGGGAACAGTCGCACAGGATGGCCTAACCGTGGGCACGGGATTGCGACGACGACCTTTGCCTGCGGACTGCGGTGTGCGGTCCAACCGGTCCACCGCTTGCCGCAAAAGGACTTCCACGGATGTTCTCTAGTTCTATACGTAGTTCAAGGCTACTTTGATCGTTCGAGACGGTGAACTGTGAAGTGGCAGTCGACGTGCCTACCCACTCCTTGGAACCACCTGGCTTGTGTTTTGTGCGAGGTGAGAACTTTACAGCTGAAAACATTATAAAAGATCGAGCCATATGCATGCTTTGCTTGCACGGAAGCGAGTTGCCCGGCGGCGAAACTGAGAAAACTCAGCATTCATCCCGAAACTCAAGTACCGGTTGTATTTTGATCCGGTACTAATGTAAGTCCTCGAGGAGCCCCCGTGACCCCTTAGTACTGGGTGGAAGTTTCACCTAGTACTAAAGGTCATCCATTAGTACCGGTTGAAACCTCCAACCGATACTAATGTGCCTGAGGACCTTTAGTACCCATTAGTACCGGATGAAGCCTCTACCCAGTACTAAAAGAGTACCTCCCCTCTTCTTATCCGCTCGTCCCCCTCATCCGACCTCTCACCTGCGCCTCTCTCTCTTCTTCCCCCCTCCGCTCGCCCCTCACCTCTTACATGTGGCGAGGAGCGGCGACGGGGCAAGGAGCGGCGGAGGCAAGAAGGGAGGGCACGGCGAGGTGGCAGAGCATCGTCAAGGTGTGGCGAAGCAAGGAGCGGTGGAACTCCGGCAGGAGGGCACAACGGCGGAGCAGGCGTGGCGGAGCAAGGAGCGCGTGGATCTTGGAGTAGCGGCCACCTCTCCCTCAGATCTGGCGGTGGCAGCAACCGGCAGGCTGAGGAGCGGCGGTGGCGGCAACTGGCGGTGGTGGCTGAGCAGCGTGAGTACGCCGCCTCCATCCCTCCCTCTCTCTGGTGCGAGGCTCAGGTGCTGTGCGGCCGAAGCTCCGGCGTTCGGGTGGACGGCGATGGGGTGCGGCCACGGCTCCGACGCTCTGGCGGATGGCGGCGGGGTGTGGCCGGAGCTCTGGACGGCAGATTTCTTTTTTTATTTTTTAATATCCTTTTAATATTATTTATTTGATCTCGTTTAGTACCGAAGTTATTGAAAGCGTTTCCCCCGGTACCAAAGCACGAAGCAACCTGCTGGCACGACGTCTGCAGATGAAACTGTGAAGGTAGCCGGAGAGGGGGACTACGCCACGATGGAAAAGACCACACGGCGGTCAGTTGCGAAACTCAAGAAGCTAGGCCGGGCCATCTGTACAAATTTTGGCCTCGCGATAAAAAGAGTTTCATGCAAGAAACATGCCTCGCTTGATGGGCCATCATCTAATCTTTGAAGACTGGTAAAATGCAGGTAATGATCTTTACCGTGCTGGTAGGGAGTACATGCCATTCGCGTGCGTTATAGTTCATGTACAGCCATTACTTGGATGGAAGCTGATAAATGTATCAAAGGGTTTACACCTCTGATTGTACTTGAGGTGTACTCATAATCGATATAGTTGTGCGCAAAAGCATTTTAATTTCCAAGTGTTTCGTGCCAAATGTTGTGATGGGCTAGCTCATCCATTAAGGTCCGTCTGTATCTCGGCCTCACGGGAATTTGATATATATGGATGATTGGAATCTCCACGAATGATGATACGAAATTCTCCCTGCCGAACAGTGCACAAAGTTGTTATACTCTCTTCATCTCTTGTACTGTGTCTGTCGATGTAGACGTGAGAATACTGAATACATATGCCACACCTGGAAAGAAGCCCTTAGCTTCTGATATCTACAGAGAAGTGAAGAACCAATAATAATCAGGCCTGAGAAAACGACATAGAATCTGCACCTGAAACTATTCCTTTACATTATTTGATATGGTTGCCTGCTTTCCAGGTAGACCAATTCTGATAGCTGAATCTGTGTAGCCAATAATCAATACTAAGCTCCTATACAGCTTTTGCTGCCACACCAGCTCATACACAACTACTGATGAATTCTGGTCTATTGCATAATGATTATTGATCTTTTTTTAAATCATTAGCTAAAGAAGCACCAGGAATTTGGTGGATATCTCGCCACGTCATGCCACGAGAGTCATGACCCGATCAGGAAAAAAACTAATTAAACCATTTAAAGAAACCCTGAAGTTTGCTCAAAAGTCAAAAGTATGATTAGCATCTCCAATAAACAAACAAGGAATTAACACCCCTCTAAAGTTTGCATTGCATATTCGTCACAAGCTATATGGTCGAAGCGATTTGGTCACTGACATGCAGGTCCAGTGCTCCACAACAGTGGTAACAGTGGATCTAGATTGACTTAGTCACTGACACGTTGGCCTAGGTACACATGGGCCTACATGTAAGTGATCAAATTGATCTAAATTCAACATTAGAATATCCAACAAAACTTAAACATACGATTACGTTGAAAGATCAAGCAAGTGAAGGAACCAAAACTCAAGCCCCGCGTCGCCTCCCGCTCGGGCGACACGAGCGGCGGCCTGACCACCTCGCTGCCGCGCCGCTCCCCATCTACTCCACCTCAGTGCCGCCGGAAGCCCGCGCGGCCCCTAGAAAGGTGGCGGCGGGGTGATTTCGCTCGGTCTTCGCTGCGCCTGCCCGGATCTGGGCGGGAGACACCGGGAGGCGGCCATGGCGTGCGTAGGGAAGCGAGCTCCCACCGGTGCAGCAGGGCTGGGCGAATCTATGGGGCCGCGGTGGCGGCGCGACAGCGCAGAGCGAGGAGGCAGCCCAGCAGCCACGAGCGTGGCGAGCACCTGTGGGGCCTCGGTGGCGGCACAGGGTGAGAAGGCGGCCCGGCTGCTGCGGTCGTGATGAGCAGGCGGGTGGGCTCCAGAGCCGGGCGAGAGGGCAGCAGCGGTGGGTGCGAGGCAAGGTGCCGACCCGCGCTTGACTCGGTGGTGGCCATGTGTGGAGGCCGCGCGGAAGCTGCGTGCGAGGATGAGGCGCGGGGCCATAGAGATGCGTGGGTTAAGGCCAGCGGCAGCCGGCAAGGGCCGCGGAGGCGCACGGGCGACAGTGTGGCGACTGCACGGTGGCGCACGAGCGGGAGGATGCCGGCTGCTGGGCGCGTGGAGGTGGAGCGCCGACGCGGAGAGTGTAGGGCAACGGTGGTGGCGCTGGCTGGGAGGAGAGTTTGGTGGCGGTGGCCATGGTGGTTGGTGACCTTGCGGCGGCGGCGAGTGGGTGTGTGTCGGGTGAAAGCCTCCTCGGCAATACGTTGGGCCGACAACGGCGACGCCTCGAGCGCCGCACTTCCTGGTGGGACGTTGTCAAGGCACCCTCCTCGCTTCAGTGGCGGAATCTCCGGGTGAAAACCATGCCCAAGTTCTCTCGTGCAGGCGGCGACGGCGCGACTGGCGTCGTCTTTGGAGTTCTGTTCTACCTTCTCTGTCTTCCCGACGGCTTATCTACGATGTCGGCAGCACTATCGGGAGCCAAGATGGGTGGGTGCGGGGGAGAGTGGCCTTCTTCTCTCTCACCCTCTTCCCTGTATCCTTTCCGTGGAGGCACTCGAGAGCCCCCGCATCTGTTGATGTGCTGCTTGGCTTGACATTGATGGCGGTGGGTAGTGCACTGGAAGTTTCAATGTGAGGCTTGATAGCGATCGCTCACGCATAGCGGCGGCCGAGTTGGTGCTAAGCTTCGACCTTGGTGGAATGGGCCATGTGGTAGAGTGGGTGGAGACCAAGTTGAGGACTCGAGGTGCAGATGCCCGCGGTGCTGGATGGCGGCCACGAGGTGGGCGTTGGTACAGAGTGTAGATGGCATGACTTCTGCTAGGCGTTTGAAGGCGACGGTTTGGCGGGACCGTACACCAGTGGTGACCACGGAGTTGGCATGGAGGCCGGCGTGGTAGGAGGTGGCCGGCAGATGTGAATTGCCGAAGCGACCTGTGCGGTGAGGCGTTGGGCGGCCCCGCATGACGGTGGCAGCTTTGATGCAAGGTGGTCTTAGACGGCTGCTGGAGGCCCCGCATGGCAATTTTGCTTTCTCCGATGAGATGACTGGGTTGCTTGGTGGTCTGATCTTGGTGGAAGTTGGTCGGTGGTTGATGGCCAGAGGTAGCTACTCATATATTGGTTCGACGGCTTGCAACATTCTACGACGGCTAGCCCTGTTTGGCAGGTGTTAGTCCGGTGTAGGATAACTTCGTGAGGCGGCGTAAGCTGATCCAATGGTATGATAGCTACACGTCTTGCAGCGGATCACGACGGCCAACCCTGCATAGTAGTGGTGGGCTCAGTGTGAGACATCGTCGGCAACGACGGCGCTGGCGGTGACGATGGAATATCCTCTATCGGCCTTGTGCCCCGGTGATGGTGGTGCAGTTTGGTGCATGAGCAGTGAACGTGGAGTGCTTGGGTGGTGTGCTACCCCGATCCGATCTTCCAGGGTTGTTGTGTTGAGTTGAGTTTGGTGAGTGTTGAGATCCCAATCCAACCCACCGGTGTTGTTTAGGTGTTTCTTTTTTCTTTCTTTTGTTTCCCCTGGTTATGGCCTTTTAGATTATAATCTTGTATTTTTTGCTATATCAATAGAAATGCACACGTCGTCTGCCGTTTAAAAAATACATTAGAATTTCCTCACGGATAGGACACACAAGAGCAATGGCATCTAGCATGTGAACCTCATTTGTTCGTGGCTGATGGTTGCATCCTCACTCTGCCTCTATCCACTTTTAATATTTATTGGTATTTTTTCACTTGCATCCATATAAGTATCATAATATTTGTACACACTAGCAATTTAATAGGTTATCTTATGAAATATCATATAAAATTTTTTATGGGAAGCCAAGGGATGTAAGAAAGAATAGGACGTTGTTTCACGAAAAGAAAATATCCATTTTACTACCCTCACCATCTAATTTGTGAAACAATCACTTGTAAACTAAATTCTAGAACTATGATACTACTCTCCGCTATCATTATACTAATTGTTGTTGCCATGCAACTCATAACAAGCACAAATTGCAACCCATTATAGAGGTTATATGTTAAGTCATCTCAGGATTAGTATTATGTGCGCGTGTGAGCCGCTTTATGAGATGACATCAAGTATACAGGTTGAATGCATAATTTATGTATAAGATATATACGAACAAGAGAAAATTACTTTATTGACATAAGAAGATAACTCACTTTTATTTTATGATGTCGAAAATTGTTTCCTTCCACATATGACACTTCCGCAATACATATATAAAAGTTAAATTTGATGTCATCTAAGGCAAAAAAAAATTCAATATTATAGAGGGAAAAGAGTTATTTTTTGTGTCAAGACATGAATGGACTTGTATAAAGACACTTGTGGTTCGCTGTGGTTTTTTAAAAAATTGTTGTTAGTCTATCCGTGTCCGTCCCAGCAAGAAAACGGCTTAGCTGTAGGCTGTAGAAAAGTAGCTGTAGGAAAAGCAGAAAGCCGTTTAGTTAGAATAGCTGTAAAATTGTAGGCGGTATAAAAAATACTTGTAATGCTCCTAAAGACCTGAGGACCTGTTTATATGCAAATTGTTCGTAATCAGATAATCTGTTCACTAATTCGCATGTAAATGACTATTTTAGAAAGGAAAAAAATTTCTAAATTTTTCATCCATCAAAGTGATTGGTCCACATAAATAGAACAATATCCATCAAAAGACTTATACAATGATGCCATCCTTCAACATAATTGTCCTCCTCTCGCACTAACCAAAGCATCAGCTATCCTAGTATGAATGGTATTCATGGTATCCTCATTCTCCACATTGTCACTCTCATCTCCTTATGTTTGTGTTGTGCTACTCGTATGTTGTACCAAGTACTCCTCATTAACATCACAACTCTCGAACTCCTTATCACACAAATTGCTGTCACAGATAAAATTAAATGCAAGACAAGCCATAATGATATGCTTTTGAGTACGAGGTGAGAAACTTGGCATGCCCTTCAAAATATGCCACTTCTGGTTTAAGACTCCAAAAGACCTTTTAATGACATTACAAAGAGATGAATGCAAGAAATTGAACACCTCGTACTTTCCTTGAGGAAGCCCCCGAACGATGCCAAAATTCTAGTATATGGTATATGCTTCCTTTGAAAGGCGCGAGATACCTAGTTCGGTTTGGGTAACCCGAGTCCACAAGATAATATTTTCCTACAAAACTAAGTTAGTAAGGTACATAATAATAATACAAGTATTGCTAACTTCATGAAGAAACCATGTATACCTTTAGGAGGCACGGGAAATGAAGGAAAATTTGCTAATGCATGATTGAGGATATATGTGTCATGTGCAGAACCCGGCCAACCAGTAACCGCATAGGTGAACCTCATGTCAAAGTCACAAATAGCTAGCATATTCTGAGATGTATAACCATGATGGCATGTGTGGTTAACCACTTCGTCCACTGGCACTACCACTGGAACATGTGAACCATCTATTGCTCCAGTTGCGCCAAGTATGGAAAAAACGGTTCTCTCTCACCCTTTCATGCTTCGTAGAAAAAGTAGGATCTCTCGGCTAATGTTGTCCTTAGCTAACTTGCGCAAACACTTCAACACTTCATGAAACTTGGTGTGAATTGCCCAAAGTGAACGTGTGAAACGATTTTCAGCTTGTGAAAAAGATTGTGGTCCTCCGACGATCCACAAGAACATCGCCAATAACTCAGTAGATGAAACATTATTGGTTGAGATCAATCCGTAGGTAGAGACTAGCAAGTCATGAAGTTTCTCGAAAATTTTGGTGCTCATCCGAAACATCTTATAAAAATACCTCGGACGTGACATACATCTCATCACCCATTGAATTTCAGTTTCTGGTGTTTCCCTGTATTCACCTTTGTGCAGATACCGCTCAGTATACAAGTTGCCCATTTCTCTAATAGCACCAGCATGCTGTGCAAGTTCAGCTAGTAATAGTAGTCACTTTTGCCCTTCTTTGACTACATCTCCCAATCTATCATCCATCTAAAGGAGACACTGATATATTAATAATTAAATACAACAACATTCTTGACAGTACTATATGAAGGAGCTCAGCATGACACAATAATAGATAAATAATATTTCACATGCCCAAGCAAATTATGGTTCAACATCGGGTAAGTTATTTTGGTTCAACACAGGGAAAATGTTCTGGCATGTGACAAGAAAATAATCTGACAAACATGGAAACAAATCACTAACGCTTCATCATCTTCTTTTCTAGCTCCCTCTCAATCAAATCGAGCCTTCCTCTAGTTGTTCTTAGAGAGCTAAAGAGCTCCCTAAATTCAGGCTTAACAATTAGGGAGGCGGCTGTGTACATTAGAGCAGTTCCTTCTTGCACCCCACATTCTTTCACTATCGTTACAGTCTCTGCAATGGTAGGAACTAGGTTGGTTGGAAGAGCTGATGATGCTTCAACACTTGTGGAGATCCTCTATGCAGTAGTTTCTATCTTCAAACAAGTGTTCTTGTACAAACGAAAAAATGGGCTCTTCTCATCTTTCTCTTCAACACCAATGGAGGTCCCCTTGCGTTTCCTTTTTCCTGGGTTGACTGTCTTATCCTTCTGTATAGGTTTTGATACCTCATCCACATCCTCATCACTTGCTTTATCGGAGGATATATCTCCAGGATAGGATGCAAAAGACTCACTAACATGTGTCTTGCCAAACAAGATATGCAGGTCATCAAGGAACTTGGGTCCTTATTTTTGAAACTTCACATGATTGCATTTGATTCCTTTGTCACAATTGTTGCATCTTTAAAATTAAAAGAAATAGCAAGGCACACCATAACAAAGAATGGAAAAAATATATTTACAATGACAATATAGTTTTTATAGCAAGGTGTTCGTTTCACCATTCTTCTGAGCAGTCAACAGTTTATTTTGCCTCATCCCATCCAAGATCAGTGGCACAATTCTTGAACTCCATAAATGTTGAATACTTCTTTTTCAGAACATTTAACTTGTTCTTCAATTGTTTTTTTCGCATGTCACCGGATTTTTCTACAAACTTGGAAACAACATTCTTTCTAAAAATTCCCATTAGCCTATTACTAGCTTCAATCTCTTCTTTGCAGGCACCAATGAAATGCCTTAAAAAAGCATCACCCTAATCTGCCTTGTCACCTATTCTTCAACCAACCAAAAATATTATTTGATTCAATTCTTTTTTCATACTACAAGCTAAAAAAATCAAGCACCAAACATCCTACCTAACCATGCAAATCAACCAAACAGCTCAATGCATTTAGTAAACAAAAGGGAGAGATGTACCTCCAGAGGAGCAGTAGATTTGGCGGGCCTTTGCTGACCGGTTGGGAGCCTGTGGTGGCCAGCTGGGGCCTCTGGCTGGCAGCCGGGTGCGGTGGGCGGCGGGCCGGCTGGGGTGGCTCGGGGCTTTAGCGGTCGGGGGGGGGGGGAGGGGTTGGGCCGGCTGTGGTGGTGGCGGCAGATCAGGGAAGTGCGCCGGCAAGGAAACCTAGCCGTGCAGCATCTTGCGTTTCTCCGCGAGTCGTGACGTGACGGGAAGGGCCACGGACGGGAATAGAAGGGGAAAACAAATCGTTATCCTCCATAACCAGTGGTAAGTGGGTAATTTTTTTTCCAAAAGTAGGGAAAACCTGCTTATGGATTTGTAGTAGAGTGAAAGCTGCTTTTGGGTAAAAGCACATATGGCTTTTTATTGCTTTGGTTGGCTTTTGCAAAATCAAAAGCAGGTTTGGAAGCCCAACCAAAGGAATGGACAGTCGTTGTGCTCTAAAAAGCATCTATGAATAAAGCTCTGAACCTAAATTTTTTTTTTCCATATTTTTCTAGATTGGATCGAGTGGAGCTATTTTCTTTTACAGTGAAGTGCTACCAAACACCCCCTATCTGAAACCATCTCCTCCTTCCTCATGATTCCTCCCGTGTCTGCCCTTCTACCCAAATTCCCCTGCTGAATCTACCCAATCGCCTATCTAATCCGAGCAAGTTCATCACGACCTAAGCCTCATGAAATCTCAAACCTTTGCTTTACCTAACCTTTTCTTCGTTCTTCTCACATGCCGTTGGGCTTATCAACTATTCTTAGGTCTGCGAATCACACAAGAGAAGAGATGCACGAAGAACTTGTATATGGCCTGGGCGCCTGGCCCAACCCGTCGTCGACAGAACTAGTAGACCAATATTGTTAGAATCGAATCCGAGCTCTCAGTAAAATCGCAATTATAAAGATATACTCAGTAACATAAAAATCATGGAAACTTAGACTCTATTGACTAGAATTGTATAATAATCAAGCCTCTCAATCAAGAATCGCGATTTTGGCCACCACATGCTAAGGACTACGATTATTTCGTGCCGATCCGATCGCATGTCGTCCCGGCGCCGACTCAGGACAGTCCGACTTCGAGTCCGTGTCGCACCCGACTCGCAATCTGCTCTATAAACCGCTCGGAGGCGCGCACCCGATTCGTTCCTCGTCCCGTCGTCGCTTCCCGCAATTCTCCGGCCACATGGCAACCGGCGTTCCGCAAGAACCCGAGCCCCAGGCACCGGCGATCTGCCACCACAGGCGTACGATCCTTGATCATCTTCGAAACAACCAGGTCGTCGTTGTATCCGCGGCGCCAGGCTCCGGCAAGTCCTCGGTGCTCCCCCGGTGCCTCACCCTTGGGGGCTACGGCCCCGTCGTCTGCGCGCAGCCTCGGCACTTCGCGATGACAGTGGCCTCGGCGAAGGCCGCGCGGCAGGGGTCAGAGCACGACGTCACGTTCACGACCACCCGGCGGCTCATCGACGTGCTGCGCGACGGGCCGGCGTCGGCCTTCCTCGCGGCGTTCCGCACGGTCGTCGTCGACGAGGCGCACGACCGCACGCTGTGCACCGACGTGCTCCTCGGGATGGTCAGGGCCGCCGCGGCGACGGAGCAAATGAGGCACCTCAAGGTGGTGGTCTGCACCGCTAGCGGGCCGGCGGACGGCGTGCTCGGCGACTTCGTCGGCGCGCCGGTCGTCGCGTTCTAGCGCGCGGTGCACCCCGTCGAGGTGCTCTACTCGCGGGGGCCCATGCTCGACGTGGTGGGCGCGGTGGTCGACGAGGTGGTGAACATCCACAGACCACAGGTCGAAGTCGCCCAGCGACGTGCTGGCGTTCCTGCCCGACGTCGTCCGCGTCGAGGACGCCTACGACCAGCTCGGCCTGCCTGGTGTGGCTGTCTGCGTCGTCCGCGACCACCTCCCGAGAAAACCTACCTTTAGCTCCGGTTGGATAGGGTTATAGATCCCGAAAACCCAATAAGGACTAAGTTTTCAAGATAAAAGAGGGATTCCTTAGTCCGGGTCATTCATCCGGACTAAAGACTCGGTGTTACCTACCGGGACTAAAAACCCTCCCTTTAGTCCCGTTTGGTGTTTTCAATCGGGACTAAAGGCTCCACCAGATTCCCTCCATTACAACCGGGACTAAAAGGGGCTCTTTAGTCCAGGTTGATATTACCAACCGGGACTAAAGAGCCCGTCGGAGGTGGCCTTCGGTGGCTCATTTTTGATCCGGAACTAAAGGTGGCACTTTAATCCCAAGTTCAAAGTCAATCAGGATAAAAAGTGTTGGATGAAAGATGAGTTCTTTGGTAGTGAAGCAATGTGCTACGAAGGTTGTGCTGGCGACGGACGTGGCGGAGACGGCGGTGCTTGTCCCCGGGATCACGTACGTCGTCGACACCGGCGTGCTGTCGGAGGATCCGCTCGAGAGGGTCTCCAAGGAGACGGC
Organism: Setaria italica; assembly: GCF_000263155.2. Lineage (NCBI taxonomy): Eukaryota > Viridiplantae > Streptophyta > Magnoliopsida > Poales > Poaceae > Setaria > Setaria italica. The sequence goes on along the minus strand of NC_028458.1, from coordinate 49,601,459 downwards.
GAACCGGCGGGCGGCGGTGGCCGGTGCCGCCGGCTGCCCGGGGCACTGCTGCCGGCTTCGACGAGCATACCGTCCCGCACATCAGGCGGGATGGCGCGCTCTTCAAGCTCGCGTTCATGCCCAAGAGACACACGCTGCTTGTGACATGCCAGGCTTCGAGCTTCTTGACCAAGCAGTGGCGCCGGCGCTGGAGAATGTTGTTGGAGAGCTGGTCGCCAGCGGCTACTTGGATAAGCATGGCAAACTGACGGAGAAAGGGAAACATGAAGCTTACGACGAAGACTAGACGTGCCTTCTTTTTGCACGGTTGTACACTTGTACATGTACTGGGCATGACAATTCAGAATCAATGTACAAAATAGCAGACTATAAGATTTAGCGTAGAGCTGTACTTAACCGCTATAGCCTGCTATTTCGTACATTGTTCAGAATGCGAAAGCAACTCAGAACAAAAGAGCCAGCGAGGGATGATGGTTGTCACTTGTCAGTCAGGCCCGCACTTAGGAATGGAACAAGCAATGCAGCACGACAGGAGCCATGGCAGCATAAATAGGCGACCGGAGCAGCTGAAGAAAAAAACTGATGCCTTCAGTACAGTATTCTTACTGTGCGCCAGTACATTATTTCATTTCTTGCATTTTACAAAGTAACATTCATCATCGCACGTTCAATTGTCGTATGAAGCAATGTCTGGCGGAAACTAGCGTAAGATAATGTAGAAACGCTTCTTTTCCTGTATTGAGAACGCATGCAAAGCAACGGTAAGGCACATAGGTAGTGGATGGTTAAGATCAATCTAAGAAGAGATCAAACAGCTGGTGTTTTCTTGACGATGTTACCAGTGAAGAGAGAAATGATGTTTAAAGGGTTCCACTTATATAAGAGATATATTCCCTTCTTCCCAAATTACAATTCATTTTGACTTTTCTACATACATTAATTTTACTATGTCTAGTATCTAGACATAGTATGTATCTAGGTGCATGTCAAAAACTATGTACCTAGAACGAACTGTAATTTGAAATGGTTTGCTGCAAACTGTTACAAGATTTTCAGTCCCAAAAGCTACGAGGTCAGGAGAAACACCGATTGAACTGAATCATAGTTTTGTCAGAATCGTTTCTTTACACTACGGTAATGCTACACACTACAAAATTTCAAAGTGAAAATTACGCATTCTATACATGACAACGTGGAAACTACATCTGAAAATATTGACTGTAGCCTGTACCTAGTAAGTACTGTACTCACTGATTTAGAATTCATTGCTAAGCCCCAGTTCGTCTTCAAGGTCATCTCCCTCTTCAAAGAGCTTGAGGAATCGTGCCTGGTCTCGCTCTCTCTTCTTCTTCTGCCAGTACTTATAGCCCCCAAACAAGGCAATGATGACAAGTACTGAAGCAAGAACACTAACTACAATGATAACTGGAACAGATGCCTTATTAGTTTCCACCTCCGAGCTATGCTCACCGTTTCCATGATCACCTGGCAGGAAAGAAAAATATTGAGGAAAAGCAATGTAGAACATACACACAAGGTCTATTAATTCAACATTAATTTCAACATCAAAGTTGCTGCAGAGGTGTTATCCATGAATTTGAAGTACTCCTAAGTCCTAACCAAATAAATAAAAGCTGCTAAGAATTACCCAGACTATGGAAACCAACTGCAAATCCAGCTCTCATAGAAAATATCTTGACAAACATAAAAGAATGGTATACTTAGATATCAGCGTACCAGCAGAAGCAGTACAGTTTGGGCATAGGAATGTTGCATTGAACTGGTTTTCCTTAAAGCGGGTATATTTTCCATCCTTGAAATCACTAGAACACATCTCCCATTCATCAAATACATCGGCAGGTTTAAATGCGTCCTCTTCATACAGACCACACCGCTTGCATTTCTTTTCTGGAAGCTCTGCTAATGGCTGCCAAAATTGCACAATACTCAATGTGTAATGCGGTGCTAACAACACAATTAGTGAGGAGCTGAGGAACAATCTTAAGAACTACATCAACAGTATGACTAACCTGCCATGATTCTTCACCCTTAAAGGCATAGAGCACGTGTGCCTCCTTGACGTCTGGCAAATTTGTCTTGTTCTCTCCATTGCAACGGAAATACACTGTTGGCTTGCCAAACCATTCATGAGTAGTAAATATCTCAACCGTATTGAGCGTGACATGCCTCAATGAAAAAGCCCCTACACAATTAAGCTCGTCAGTGATGGATAAATATTTAGGGAAGGAAATAAACAAGTATGCCGTGTTTGATCAGGCAAAATTACTGGCATCTAATATGAAACCACATGCTGAACAGTTGCTTGAAAGACAGCCAGATGAGAATCATTTTTATCTTTGCAAAGAAGATGATGATAATCATTTAGCTTAGTCTGATGGCTGGGAGTCACTAAGGTTACCAAAAGTTGTGTTTGCTCAACTGTGAAAATAACATTAGTTGTTTCTGAATGAAGTGATGATGATAGAAAAATAACTGGAATGCACAAACATGGAAGAGATAAATCATTCTCGGCACTTGACACTGCTAAGTGCTAACAATCTGGGGCTCCAAAATTCAAAACAAAACAATCCCCATGAACATTGAAAATGTAAGGAAGGTGATTGCTAGGGTTCACAACGAGTATGAAACTATGAATTATGCACAGAACACAATATATTTCGTAACTTACAGACCCTAAGCAACATATGCCCTTCAAGTTGAAAAAATAAATGCGCCACAAGCCCACAACACTGATCCAACACCAAGAGAATCCCCAAGCTGTTCCTTAAGACGCAAATTCAATGGCCTTTTCCTTTGTCTATACCAACTTTGACTTTGAGACGTTTCGTCATAGCGTACTATTATACCTTCTTCACATTTGAATTCTTCACATGTAAAGCTTGAATTACTACAGAGATTTCTAGAGGCATTTGGCGCACTACATTTTTTTTCAAACCTTCGCTATACTTCCCCTTTGCAGACATGCAACAGAGCATGCGACCATCCTCAGTCTTCACATTGATGACACTATTGCAAACACATCACCCAGGCACCTAGCTGGCCAAAATTTCACTTGTTGCTACATGCAGTTTCCATTCACGAGTTATAAATTATTAAATCTCCTTTCCCTATGAGAATTGCACCCCAGACCTCACCATGCGGCCATTTCTTCCACTGGACACAAATCCATTGGGAAAAAAAGATACAATCTGGAAAGTGATTAGCACTTCACATCTAAGCAACCACTCTATCCAGAAAATAAGGTAAAGTAATTCGGTCAAACCTCCTTCACGATCAGACAATCAAATTAACTTCCTATTCCGAAAACGAAACCCTTATCCTGTTAGATAGGACCCAGATCTCACCAGGAATCGAGTAGAGGGCGACGAGGAGGACGAGGAGGAGGAAGGGGCGGCGGCGATGCGAGATCGGCGGCGGCCACCTCATGCTACGGCCGCGGCGGGCGCAACTGCTTGACGGCGGGATGGGGATCCGGAGCTCAGGAGTCGGGAGCACCTCTCCTGGCGCCGCGTCGCCGCGGGCTGGTCGCCGGTCGGGTGCTCGACTCCTCTTCCTCGTCGACCTCCCAGAACGAAAGAGACGGGACTGGTTCTTCTCTCTTTTCCTTCGTGGGGAAGGCGATGCCCGAATCGCATACTTTGCCGTCGTTCTAGAGCTAGCTACGAAGACGTATTCCTAAATTTCTGTGAACCCTCGTCACTGGCGTACTTTGGGTCCCCGAGCTTCTCAACGATTTTTTTTATTTTTTATTTTAGTATTTTGCGAAAATGTAGGGCTAAAATTTTTTGCAAATCTATACCTATACCACCGTCTGAAATACACACTTAAAAAATCATAACTAATTCATATGAATTCGGATGGAAATAAACTTTATATGAAAATTGTAGATCTCGATGAGATCTACAACTTTATAGTTCAAACTTTTTTATTTAATACCATCTTGGTGCTAAGATAATCGACACAAGTTTGAGATCTAAAATTTTAATTTTAGATCTGAAACTTGTATCGATTATTTGAGTACCAAGATGGTACCAAATAAAAAATAAAAACACTTTGAACTATAAAGATGTAAATCTCATCGAGGACTACATTTTTTATATAAAACTTATCTCTATCCGAGTTCATATGAATTAGTTATGATTTTTCGAATGTGTAATGTTCAATTTCAAATCTAAAATTTGAATATTAGATCTGAAACTTACGTCGATTATTTGAGCATCAAGATGACACCAAACGAAAAAAGTTTGAACTTAGTGTTGCGCAACTTACCGCCAGTTCACCGCCAGTTCAACTGTAGCTTGCTTCCGCACTATATTTTTTGCAAAATACTAAAATAAAAAATATACAAATAAAAAAAATTCCTTCTCAACTCATAAAGCCCAGTAAATCCTGATGATCCAAAAAAGCCCATTTATAACGGCGCAAAAATAGCCCATACGGCTACACGAATCACAAAGGGAACCCATTTACGACCCGTTCGTGCTCCCACGAGTCTGACTCCGCCCGACGCCATTCCTGATTCCTCCCTCTTCCGCCGCCGCGCCGCCGGAGACATGTCGAGGCTCGCGGCCGCCGCCCTCCGCCGCAGCGTCGTCGCATCGAGGGATCCCTTCTCCTCGCTCTTGGCCGCTACCGCGCCGGCGTCCGCTCGGCTCTTCTCCGCGGATGCATCCGGCGAAGTCGCTGCCTCGGCCGCGGACTCGCAGAACGACCCTTTCCTCAAGTCATCCAGCGAAGGTAGCTCGGTCATCCTCGACTCCTCGTGTTTCTGCCTTTTCATTTACCTGTTCATGTTTCAGCTGCAGCATGTCAGTTTGTTTGCTTAGTCGTGGGTTTAGGGTTTAATGCTCTATTCCTGTTTTAGAATATCGAGTAGGAATTAGGGAGATTGAATAGCCGATGATAAATGCAGGGAGGGTAAGGTATCAGTGAATTTGATGAAACCTTGATTTCTAAGGTCATGATATCACACCATGTTTGTTAGTGCGAATCATAGGTTTGGAAGCATGAGATAGAGCTCTGATATTACTGTAGAACACTATGAAGAGACACTGCTACCAGCATCCACTCATTGTTATCGCTGGAAGTTACATCACAAGTAAGCCACAAAAGAAAAGTGGTTCAATTTTGGATTACAATTTTTCATTGTTTGGGATGTGAGTGTAAAGGGACAGGGAAAATGTTCTTAGGTGTTTCTGTTGATTTAATATCTGTTGAGTATTGCCATGCTTAACTTAGAGAAGTATCAACTGGATAGGTCACTGAGCTTGTGACATATGTTGCAACATTCAAAGTGACTCTTGTTTCTCTTGTGCTGTTGTATCTTGATTTTGAGATCAAGAGGATTTTGTTGCGGCCTCTTAGCTTTTTTGTGTTGCTGGTACTCTTAGTTTGTAATAATTTACTTGTTCACCTTACATTTAAATAATACTTTTCTGCTGCAACAGGATTGGCCTATGGAAGGTTCTACAGTAACATTGGCGGGGGAAACCGTATTGAAAAGAACATGTTGAAAACTGACATTCTCCATCACCTCGACAGATGTGGATTGTCATTGGATGATGTGAAGATTGATTACAACAGGGGATTTACTCCTTTGGGCGCGTATGGTTCCTCTTGTGTTTCCAATCTTTTTCCTCAGCATGCTCTGTATATACAACCTTTTTATATACTTTTTTTTACTTGAATTTGGGCCCCTAACCCACTTCATGTTTTCATCCCAATCCCACCCTCTATACAAGTGATACCTTAGCCCGTTAGAACTGTAGATTATAAGTGAACCTTGTTCCTGGTTGATGCATTCTTTTTTCCATATAATGTTCATGAAGCTTTGCCCTTTCTTAGTAGGTTAATTTGTCCCTGACTAGCCTTCACTGATCTGTCTGTACGGTAAAAGTGACGATCTATTTGATTAGGATGACTACCAGTGCAAGATACTTCTCTTTGAGTGCAGGATGAGTTATGTATGAGGGACTATAGTTACATCTTCGTTGGTGCTATTGTTCTGTATAATGCTAAGAAATATTGTACAAACAAACACAAGTACTTGGTTTACCACTATCAAACATTTTGCCTTGATGGTGAACAGATGACATGCCTTCTTTAATCATCTATAGCTGTTGGCATGATATTGATATAGATTTGGAGTTGAATATCTGTATCATTAATTTTCATATTCCCACTTCTGGATGTGATTATCGACCTGAAATTTTTTTGTAATGCTTTGCTCGATTAGTTTATTGAGGTTTCCTTCAAAGGCAGCGTTTACCACAGCAATTAGGCAAACAAGTCAGATTCGTCTGTACAAGATGGACATGGTAAGGCAATACTTGGTTTTTTATCAGTTTTGATTCGTTTGGTCCAGCAAGTGGTAAACAATGATTTGTTTGTCTACTCTAATACAACAGATAAGTCGTGATGTGTGGGATCTCAAACAGTCTTTTGATGGAAAAGCTGTAAGTTCTAGTTTTGCATTAAAGTAAATGTATGTTATCAATTTATGTTTATGCTTGCAATAAGATTTACATAGAGCAAATGTATTCTTATCTCTCCTCTGCTTCGTGCTATTGATTGTGCATATACCAAGAAGTACAATACTCTTGAATCCCCTAGCTCTTGCAAATCATATGCATTTGATATCAAGTGGTTAGTTTGTCTTGAAACATTTCACAATGTTTTACTTGTGTTTTTGCTGTATGGGTCTTCACAGGTACTTTTGCAAGGAGTTCCACGGAATGCCCTGCCAGAGGACATAGAACGCTTTTTGTGTGGCACTAACTTTGAACCTCCGCCATTTGAAAGCTTTCTCAGGTATTGACTTCGAGACGCTCACTCTTGTTTGCCAGTATTCAATTTGTTCAGTTCGTAGTTGTCTGATTCCACATATGACTGCTGCACAGACCTGGTGTCCCAGAGCCCATAAAAATGGTGCTGGTTAAATTCCGTACAAAGACCGATGCGATGAATGCCTTCATTACCAAAAACAAGAGTTTCTGTCTGAACAATCAAGTTAGCATGCGTGTTCTTCAGTAACCAAGTAGCCTTTCAAATCATGTGATATTTGGGTTAACTCTTTCATCGCAACTTTTAGATCCTTTGATATGGGGTCAGTCCACAAACATCGCATTGTGTGGTTCTGTAGCTTCGATTCAACTTGCAAGCCTGCTTTAGGATTATTTCCCCCTTGTTGCGAGGTTTTAATTGTACTGTTTCACATGTTTCATATGTACCCAGGAGACTATTCAGCTATTCCTGATTATTGTAAAATAAATTAACAGCATGCCTCCTAAAGTTAGAATCTACCTTGTTCAATCTCCGCCAGAACGAATAATAGTTTTGAATGTGCGACGTTCCCTTCCCAGCTCGCGACAATAATGCTTTTGGTTATTGAGACCTCCGGATAGAGATAAAGGCATGGCAAAAGGTGCACCAGCTTTTGGTTATTCTATTTAATACTCCATCTATTTGGAATTAAGAGGTGTATTTTCTTTTTGCTATGAATGCTTTGTCCGACAATTCTACTGCCTTTTGAGAATCAATACGTGTACACAATCTATGCGTAAACGTGCAAAGATGTTTACTTGTGCATTGTTTTGAAACACAAGATATTAGGCTTTTATTTCGTACAATTATGTAGTATATATCTTCTATGATGCACATATAAAAAGATCTGTGCTTTTTTTGTTTGTATAGATTCCTAAGTCAATATAATTTGTAGGGACGTTTGGAGAATCTTTTTGAAGTGTGCAGGTCAAAGATTAGGTGCTCAAATGTACTGATAGTTCATGTCCGAAAGGGACACGGATGGCGCTCTCTTTGTTGCAGAAGTCGAAGCCAAATTAGTGATAATCGACGAGGAACATCAAAATTATGTTAATGAAAAAAAAAGTTCTTTGGACTATGTAGATCAAGGCGAGTGAGACAAAGGATGTAACGCTAGCTTCGCTACCAAGCATGCCGTTTTTCCTCTGGTGGTTCCTTGGTCGTTGGTCCCGTCTTCTCCGTCGCTGTCAGGCGAATGGAAAGATGAGCTGTCAGGCGAATGGAAAGATGAGTCATGTCAGTCTAGCACCAAAGTAAAGGATCCAAGATCTTGTTTAGTGCCCAACTTTGAAGATGCAAAATCACTGGTACTGTAGCATACTGTAGCGTTTCATTTGTATGTGTGAATTATTGTCCAAATATTGACTAATTAGGCTCAAAAGATTTGTCTCGCAAAGTACAACAAAACTGTGCAATTAGTTTTGATTTCGTCTACATTTAGTACTCCATGCATGTACCATAAGTTTGATGTGATGGGAAATCTTCTTTTTGCACAGTATCAAAGTTGGGAGTTTGGGGGAAGGCACCAAACGGGTGAAGTAGCGCACCGCACGCGCAGCGGAGAGAACGATGGTCGAGCCCACTCAGCAGGGTAGGTTTTGCGGCCATGGTAAGTTCTGCGGTGCGACCAAGCACATCACCCGTGAGAGTTTGAAATGCGCATTTATTAAAGATTCAATTTCGCTCTCTGGATCGCAGGATTGAAAAACATATGAATAAGAAAAATATATTTTTTGGAACACATTACAGACACATACACTCACAACATACAATCGCCCCCTACGAACGTACGCATGTAACCCTACCTCTATGAGCACCTCCGAGAGACTCAACCAGCAGATTCTCGAGATTGACGAAGTCACCATTGGTGCTTCGCTATCGACGGGTATATCACCTACCACTGAAAGGACATTGCGGTTAAATTATGAAATAAATCTCTTCATGTGCCATGTCTTATATCTGACTTATGCCGGTGCTAACACGATAAATGCAATCTTCTCTAAGCTGTTTTGTTGCAAATGTTTTTTCCTGCTCGTCTCGGTCGCGAAATCCACCCCATTATCTATAAACTTAGGCCAAACTTCCCGAGTCAAGATTTTTCAAATGCTTTGTTTATCATGTTACAATTATGTTTTAGGTAAAAATAGCAAAACTCGGTGCGAGCGAGTTAAAATAATCTATTGTCACCTTTTTCTTTTAGAGGAATATCAAAAGGTGTTGGGATTATACTTTGGAAATATCCAACATCGGTAAACACTAAATTGATAAAAACATACTAAGTAGCGTGTGCATATTAAGATGGCTTTTTGCAACATAATTGATTTGGGAGTCGCATTAAAAAAAGAGAGACTTCTGTCAAACCTCAAAAGCCAAGCTAGATATTGGCTTGTTTTTTTTAAAAAAATTTCCAAATAAAAGAATTCGAGTGAGGATGGGCACCACAAGTGATAATCGATTACGAACTGAGCACTAGCTAGCTAGATTTCTTACGACGGAAACTATCAATTCTAGCTTGAGTTCTTTACTCGGCACGTTTGTTTATATTTTTCTAAATTTAGTTTACGAATTAACGAAGCGACATGCATCGATATTGAGCCGCTTGTGACAAAGTTCTACTAGCACAATCGTAAACGTAGGATTTGCGTACATGTATTCATAGAGGTGGGTGCGTATGCGCGTACGTAAGTGTCCGTATGTACAGTGATTCTGAAAAAAATGATTATCCATTGTATTAGCAGCGGGCGGTGGTGCTTGACCGCCATGGCTGCGTCGCCGCCGTCACGACGACTGATGCGCCACGGCAGTGTTGACTATATAAGCCCTCGCCTGTCCCGTGCCGTGCCTCACTGTGCCACTCGTTGCAGACGCCCATGCCCTCGATCGCCGCAGCCGCGATGGCGGCAACGCCGACCGGTGAGGAACCCCTCGATTTCTTCCTGCAACCGCTGTTCCTCCACGGCGTGAGTGCCGCGGCCCACCTCATCCTCGCGGTCACCGTCGTGGGGCGCTTCCTCTTCCGCCGCCTCCCCATCTTCGCCGACCGCGCCAAGGACAGTGACGTGGGGGGAGAAGCCGGCCGCGGCGTAGTCGGGTTCCGGTGCTACGCAGTCGCAGTCTGCACCACGTGGGCTCTGGCGGCGTTCCAGCTCGTCCTGGCTGCGTACTCGTGGTATGCGGACGCTGGCGCCGGCTGGTCTCGCGACGCGATCGCGGAACGGGGGGACGCGGCGGCGCGCGCGGTGGCGTGGCTGCTGCTCGCCGCGTACCTGCAGTTTGGCGTCGGCCGGCGGCGGCATCAGGAGCGGTTCCCCGCGCCGCTCAGACTCTGGTGGGCGCTCTTCATGCTGCTCTCCGTCGTCGCCGCCGGCGTCCACGCGGCGGCGCGCCTCGACGGGCTCCTCGTGCCCGGTCGGTCGTGGGCGCACGACGCCGTCTCTGTTGTTGCAGCAGTGGTTCTACTCTCAGCCGGGTTCCTTGGAAGGAGGGATCGACGCGGCGGCCATTCTTCCGAGGAGCCTCTGCTAATCGGCGCGCACGAGGCGGCTGATGAGAACAGCAGCAGCGCCACCGACACATCCTTGCTCACTGGCGCCGGCTTTCTCAGCGTGCTCACCTTCTCGTGGATGGCGCCCCTGCTCGCCGTCGGCCACGCGAAGACCCTCGTCCTGGACGACGTCCCGGGCCTCGAACCCGGCGACAGCGTTGCTGGCCTGCTCTCCCGGTTCAAGGCGAACCTCGAGGCGCTCACCGGCGACGGCGACAGCTCCGGCCGGAACGTCGTCACGGCGTTCAAGCTCACCAAAGCCCTGGTGCGCACCGTGTGGTGGCACGTCGCGGTGACCGCGTTCTACGCGCTGGTCTACAACGTCGCCACCTACGTCGGCCCGTACCTCATAGACTCCCTGGTGCAGTACCTCAACGGCGACGAGAGGTACGCGAGCCAGGGGCAGCTCCTCGTCCTCGTCTTCATCGTCGCCAAGGTGCTCGAGTGCCTGTCGCAGCGGCACTGGTTCTTCCGCTTACAGCAGGCCGGGATGCGCGCGCGGTCGGCGCTCGTCGCCGTCGTGTACCAGAAGAGCCTCGCGCTTTCCGGCCAATCGAGGCGGAGCCGCACCAACGGGGAGATGATCAACATCGTCAGCGTCGACGCCGACCGCGTCGACGCCTTCGCGTGGTACATGCACGAGATCTGGCTGCTGCCGCTGCAAGTAGGCATGGCGATGTTCATCCTCTACTCCACCCTCGGGCTCGCCTCGCTCGCGGCGCTCGGCGCCACCGTGGTCATCATGCTTGCCAACGTGCCCCCGGGAAATATGCAGGAGAAGTTCCAGGAGAAGCTGATGGACAGCAAGGACGTCAGGATGAAGGCGACGTCCGAGATCCTGCACAACATGAGGATTCTGAAGCTGCAGGGGTGGGAGATGAGATTCTTGTCCAAGATCATCGAGTTGAGGAAGACGGAGACCAACTGGCTAAAGAAGTACCTCTACACATCGGCCACGGTGACCTTCGTGTTCTGGGGGACCCCGACCTTTGTTGCTGTGGTGACCTTTGGAGCTTGCATGCTCATGGGGATCCCGTTGGAGTCAGGGAAGGTGCTGTCTGCATTGGCCACATTCCGGGTGCTGCAGGAACCGATATATGGCCTTCCTGACTTTGTCCAAATGTTGATTAAGACCAAGGTGTCCCTTGACAGGATAGCATCATTCCTGTGCCTCGAGGAGCTGCCGAGTGATGCTGTGCAGAGGCTGCCAAGTGGTAGGTCTGACTTTGCAATCAACATCAATAATGGGTGCTTCTCCTGGGAAGCCTCACCTGAAGTCACAACGCTGAAGGACCTCAACTTCAAAGTTAGGCCAGGCATGCGTGTTGCAGTTTGTGGAACAGTTGGCTCTGGCAAATCGAGCTTGCTATCTTGCATTCTTGGTGAGATTCCAAAGTTGTCTGGAGAGGTTCAGATCTGTGGGACGACAGCATATGTCAGTCAGTCGGCATGGATACAGAGCGGCAAAATTCAGGAGAATATACTGTTTGGAAAGGAGATGAACAAAGAGAAGTATGACAGAGTCCTTGAGTCATGCTCTCTGAAGAAAGACTTGGAGATCTTGCCATTTGGTGACCAGACGATCATCGGCGAGCGAGGCATCAACCTTAGTGGCGGGCAGAAGCAAAGGATTCAGATAGCCCGTGCTTTGTATCAGGATGCTGACATCTATTTGTTCGATGATCCATTCAGTGCAGTTGATGCGCATACAGGATCCCACCTTTTTAAGGTACATGGTTTATTGGTTTGTTCTGATTCAGCCTCAACATTTATACTTGTTCCATAGAAGTTTTAGAACACATTGCTAAATTCGTACCTTTTTATTTTGCAGGAATGCTTGCTTGGTGATTTGGCTTCAAAAACAGTGGTTTATGTCACTCATCAGATTGAATTCCTACCTTCTGCAGATCTCATTCTTGTGAGAACTTCTTGGTAAAATTTTCATGTATAATTAATGCCAAAAATTGTATGACTCTTCATGCGGATCTTGTAATGTAGGTCATGAAAGATGGGAGAATAGCACAAGCAGGAAAGTACGACGAGATACTGGGTTCAGGGGAAGAGTTCATGGAGCTAGTTGTTGCTCACAAGGATGCTCTAACGACATTGGACGCGATTGATGCCATGAATGGTGGAGGCAATGTGTCCTCCTCTTGCAGTGGCACAGCAAAGCTGAAGCTATCAAGATCACTGTCATCATCTGAGAAGAAAGAAAAAGCCAACGAAGACGAAGGCAATGCTCAGAGTCGGCAGCTGGTGCAGGAAGAAGAAACGAAGAAAGGCAGCGTGGGGTTCTGGGTCTACTGGAATTACCTCACCGTAGCTTATAGGGGAGCTCTTGTACCATTTGTGTTGCTAGCGCAGATACTTTTTCAAGTACTTCAAATTGCAAGCAATTACTGGATGGCTTGGGCAGCTCCCGTGTCGAAGGATGTGGAGCCTCCAGTGAGCATGTCAACACTGCTCTATGTCTATGTCGCATTGTCTCTTGGAAGCTCATGGTGCGTCCTCGTAAGATCGCTGTTCCTTGCAACAGCTGCATACAAGACAGCGACTTTGTTATTCAACAAGATGCATATGTCCATATTCAGAGCTCCTATGTCTTTCTTTGATTCCACTCCGAGTGGGCGCATCTTGAATAGGGCAAGCCATCTTCATCAGATCAAATCTCATAAGTTCAATTTATTTGCTTGGAGTATGCAGGCTTCAACTGATCAAAGCTTGTTGGAATTTGCAGGCTTCAACTGATCAAAGCGAAGTGGACACCAACATTGCTGACCAGATGGGCTCTGTGGCATTTTCCATCATTCAGCTTGTTGGAATTGTAGTGGTGATGTCTCAGGTCGCATGGCAGGTCTTTGTTCTTTTCATTCCTGTATTTGCTGCATGTGTCTGGTATCAGGTACCTTCCACCCACTCTTATCCTCTTGCATGTAAAGGTGCAGGGTCACCGATATCTCATTATACTTGCCTTTTTGCAGAGATATTACATTGATACAGCCAGGGAGCTGCAAAGGCTAGTAGGAGTTTGCAAAGCTCCTATCATACAACATTTTGCAGAATCAATAACAGGATTAACTACCATTAGAAGTTTCGGCAAGGAAAATCAGTTTGTAGCAACTAATAGCCATCTAATAGATGCCTACTCTCAACCAAGATTCTACAACATGGGGGCAAGGTATTGGCTTTGCTTCCGTCTGGATGCATTGTCAGCTCTTATATTTGCCTTCTCTTTGATATTTTTGATCAATCTGCCCACCGGTCTTATCAATCCAGGTATTCTGCTCATTCTGAACAAATTTATAGCTCTACTGAATGGATGGTGGTAAATTAGTTAGGAATTTTCTCCGAGTTTGTAACTAACATTACACCCAACTTTCAGGTATTGCTGGTCTTGCTATCACATATGGGCTTAATCTGAACATGCTGCAAGCCAGGGTTGTCTGGGGTATGTGCAATTTGGAGAATAAGATTATATCAGTAGAGAGAATTCTGCAATATATAAGCATTCCTGCAGAGCCCCCGCTTTACATGTCAGGAGATAAGTTGACTCATAACTGGCCATCTGATGGAGAAATTCAGCTCTACAATCTCCATGTAAATCCCTCATCCTTGTTGGCGTCATGCTCTTTCCTTTTCTTTTATTTTTTCAGCACTAGAGTAGTGTTCTGAGAATTAAGTCTGATGCAAAACAATAGATAAAATCTGTGCTTCGTTATGCTCTGAAGATCATTCGTCAACACATTTGAAGAAGCCAAAGGGTCATATGAATTACCAATTAAAAGAGCAAAGGAATTATGTTAGGTGGACGGCGTTCATAATTTTTCGGTCTGATGCAGGTGAAATATGCCCCACAACTGCCGTTTGTTCTGAAGGGCCTTACAGTCACTTTTCCTGGGGGCATGAAGACAGGTATTGTTGGAAGAACAGGAAGTGGCAAATCAACCCTCATTCAGGCCATTTTCCGTATTGTGGACCCTACTATTGGACAGATAATAATAGATGGCGTCGATATTTGCACCATTGGACTGCATGATCTGAGATCCAGACTGAGCATCATCCCACAAGAGCCAACGATGTTTGAGGGAACTGTTAGAAGTAACCTCGATCCTCTTGGGGAGTACACTGATAATCAAATCTGGGAGGTAGTTTTACTTTTTACACACTCCCTTTCTTGAAAGTTCTAACACTTTTCGCACGTCGATCATAGCTAAGTTGTAACATCAATATGTTTATTTTTCTCAAAAAGAAAGAAAATATCTGAAATATCTATCTGTTACTATTTCAGGCCTTGGATTGTTGTCAGCTAGGGGACGAAGTTAGGAAGAAGGAGCTGAAGCTTGATTCACCAGGTCTGATATAGCTGCATTGAGTCATGCAGTTCAAAGCTACTAGATCTTTTTTCTCACCCTGTACCTTTCACAATTTTTTTCGTAGTACTAGTTTTACCAAAATGCAAGAATTGAGGCACATGGTACTTGTTCTTCTTATGAAATCCTCTTGACTTGGATTGCAGTGATAGAGAATGGTGAGAACTGGAGTGTAGGCCAGCGTCAGCTTGTCTGTCTTGGTAGGGTAATTCTGAAACGGAGTAAGATCCTTGTTCTGGATGAAGCCACTGCTTCGGTGGATACTGCAACTGACAACTTGATCCAGAAAACGCTTAGGCAGCAGTTTTTGGAGACGACAGTCATCACCATTGCGCACAGAATTACTTCAGTTCTTGACAGTGACATGGTGCTCCTTCTTAACAACGGTTAGCGCCACTAGCAGAAGTAATTACCGAATTTGAAGCGTTGAGCCCTCTGTTGTGATGATGCTGTGCTATTGTTTTCAGGTGTAGCCATTGAGCACGACACGCCAACCAAATTGCTGGAGGACAAGTCGTCTCTGTTCTCAAAGCTCGTTTCAGAATATACAATGAGGTCCACTGCATACATAGATGACGAGTGAAGATTCAGTGCTTCTTTTGGCCACTCTGTCAAGGCAGGCTGAGTTGTTGAAAATATAAAAAATTTACTAGATCGCATTACGTTCAAGAACAAACAGGGACAGTGTTACCAGAACTGACATATACTGGTCATGATTATAGTAACTTATGTTACCAGAGTTGCTCTCCCTTGGCAAGCATTTGCTCACTGTGACCTTTAAGGAGGGTTTACTAAGTGTCAGTCAGCAGAGCACCGCCAAGTTTCTCAGGCTGTTCTGTCAGCAAATGAGTACTATCATCTCAGTACAATGAGCAAAATAGATGGATTTGCTTGTTGTGCTCTCATTTGTTAAAGCTGACACCATTCCGGAAACGTAGAGAGAAAAATAGAATGACACAAGAACTAACAAAATGTAGTACACCAAAGTAGTAGGTACTGTTATATCTATGTCCATTACCATTTGTGGAAAAGCAAAATCTCTATTCTGGGATTTTTTCCATAGATTGTTTCCTTTCTTAGAATTCCAAGGAACCCTTCTAATTTCAGTGTACCTCACCAATACGCTATTAAGGGAAGAGGTCAAGCTGATGGGTAAGCACTAATAAACAGATAAAGTAAAATCTGAGCATAAACCACTGCCATGTATGGTATGCACTTATGCTTTATTCAACATCATAAGCAACCAACATGAAGGGTAGAATGCCAATAGGGCCAATTTCAGGGCTGGGAAAGCAAAATTTAGTGTAAAAAAGTGAGAAGATAGTGTTACCAGCTCCAATAGCATAGACATTCTTGAGGCCGCCCACCACCTCATGAGTGACAAGATCACTGTTGTCCCAGACAACGAAATATGGCTGCCTCAAAACCTCAGCAAGAGGATTCCTCACCTAATAAAGACCAAGAAACTGACACACGCAACATCAATGCAGATATACATGCTACAAGCTTAATCAGAGATGATTGGTAGCATGGAAAAACTCAATGCCAACAAGCCTTCGTTTATATTCTACTCATGTTCAGGACTAATAAGGTCATGGTTTCCAAACGAGAGACGGCGGTAAAGTGGATGGTTTGTGCCATCTCAATCATTTTGCAAAGAGGACTCATTGTTTCATCTAAAAAAGACTTGGAAAATGTCTCTTGCTTGGAGTTTTCTGCAGATTTCGTAAGTGTCAATTACATCACAATCAGCAATTTCAAGCAATTAGAACTTAGAATGGCACACACCTTTATAGAAGGATTCTGTAAAGCCTCTTCAGCACCGCCCGCCGCGATGCGGCGCCGTGTCGAGCGCGTGACTCTTTCTCGGTTCGGATGTGGCGACGGCGAACGGAGTGCTTGCTTTTCTTGCTGCCGGAGAGCTGGTTTGTGCTAGGGCTCCAATGGGGATGGATCTTCGCGCTTCCGGCTGCAAAGATGTTGGGGGGGCCGGCGGCGTCGCCGGCTGGAATGGAAGGCCGCGAGGTACGCCGGAGCACGGGCAGACAAAACAGGGGATTATCTGTAAATATTCAAAATTAGGGGGGTATTTGTAAATAATCGGATCGCCAATATTGATCGCGATCCAAATCAGGGGATATTTGTAAATAATCGGATCACGATTATTAATCGCGATCCAATCTAGGGGGCTATATGAAAATATTCAGGGGCTACCTGTAAACATTCGGGCCGGCGACATGGCCGACGGCGATGTCGCGCTGCCGCCGGTGACCTCCGCTAGACCCGCCGCCATGGCCCCGTGCGAGCCTCCGACGAGTTCCCGCGCGCATCCGCGGACTCCCGCTCCCCTCGCGCGCCGCTGACGGCCCTCTCTCCTCCAGGGATGCCGCGGTGACCTGAGACCGACGAACCTACAGCCCGGTGCTGCGGCGCCCGTGCGCGGACGGCGGCGGCGCTGGCGCGGGGTGGCATTGCAGAACCGGAGCGGAAAGGCACAAGCTTCTAAAGGTCTGGTCGGCCGACGGCCGGTGGTTCTCGCGGCTGCGCCCGGTCTGCATTGCTTGTTCTAATGCTACAGGTTGCAGAATGCATCCGCACATACGGTACTCCTGTTAGGCTGTTACCCTGTTAGAGACTAGCAGAGAGCAAACGCGATACAGAACACGCGATACAGAACACAAGCCTTTTTATCAGTATTCTGTAAAGCCTCTTCAGGATGGGGCATGGTTCAGCCGGAGCAACCTGCTTGTTTTCTTCCGGATGCTGCACACTTTAAGCTGGTTTGACTAAGTGGCTCAAAAAATACACCAACGGCAGAGATACCCTGTCCAATGGAATGATATAACGAATTAACGATCGTGGTGAAACACACCATGTTAGGGACGGTTGCAAAACTCAGGGTTGTCAAATATCCAGGAAGCTTTGACATTTTCTGTGATCTTTGCCTTTCAACATTTGTCAAAGAGATTCTCAGAACAAAAATGGAGCACAATAAAAAAACATCGTTATAATATTACAAGA
Source organism: Setaria italica (assembly GCF_000263155.2). Taxonomy (NCBI): domain Eukaryota; kingdom Viridiplantae; phylum Streptophyta; class Magnoliopsida; order Poales; family Poaceae; genus Setaria; species Setaria italica. The sequence goes on along the minus strand of NC_028458.1, from coordinate 49,583,681 downwards.
ATCATTCCCTTTCCCTTGATGCTATCCCCTACCGCCGCGGTGGGGTGGGTGGGGCTCCCCCTACCGCCGCTTGGACTATGGAACTCCTTTGAGCCCCTCCCTGATTTTTAGGAAGAAAGAAGGAGAGGGAGCCCCTCCTAAACTCAGGGCCGCATCCGCCACTGCATGTCACGACTCAACTATCCCTTAGCAAGCATTTGCCCATACCATGCATTGGACCTTTTAGGAGAGTTACATGAGCGTCATTACTGAAAGAGCGAACTTCGTTCTGACTATTACGTGCCTGACGGCTGACTATTCAAATTCATTCATAGATGTTGTAGCAAAATATTTGCTGGGTGGAACCGTGGAAGTACATCTGAATGAAATGGCACAAGTGTTTGCAACTTTGCATTCTGGAGAGCAAAACATATTGACATTACTCAACAGACAAGTTATTGATCTCATCCTAATTATTCTTGTGGAAAGCCTGTCAACAGACCAATAATATACATCCTTCAGCTTATTCCTATGTGCAGCCGTTTAGTGAGCTGGAAATAAGCAGATTTGGTGCTTCCTTTCATCATCCTTCATCTGTTCATCAGAACACCGAGGTGAAAACCTTATATCTGCAGAAGAAATCATAACTCCGTCAGAGAGAAACAAAGAAACGCAAGAAGTGTAGCTATTGCTACAAGTCAGCTATCACCACTGACCGACAAGTCGACAACACATGCAGGAAGTATCTCAAATGGCCGTATAAAAGTTAATTCATACACAAAACTTCTTCTTTGTGAGAGCAAGTAGGACTTGAGGGTCCTGCTTTTCTGTGTATACGCGTCAATCTTGTTCAGGTTCTGCGGTACATTGTTCTGGTGTCAGGACACCCTGTCAAAATAAGCTGAAGAAAATGTCATTTCAAGTACCTCAATGAATTTCCGTAAATGAACTCCCCCTTTTGTGATGCCATAATTCTTTATGCCAGCAAAAAAAAATATAACTAGCAGGAGGGGCAAAAATGATTTCTGCAAATTTACCAGACTGAATTGGCCTAGGAAAAAGGGGCCATCATCAAATTTTGACAGGGAGCTGTCTATTTTGTCCAGAGCAGCAACTGACCTTCAAAAACGCTTGACAAATGAGGATCCAGTATATGCACAATCATTACTGCAACAGAAATCTAATAAGAATAATTAAATATTTTTAGTTCTTGCCAGCTTCAGCAGTCACGGGCCCCTTGGGCCTCAGTCTGTCGAGCTTTGCCCTGTTGAAAGTATCTGAATATCTCAATAGTCCTTCTACAAACTTTTTCTTTTGAAAGATCGTTCTTCTACAAACTTTAGCTTTTCAGGATCCTGAGATAACCAATTGGATTGCCAACCTAAGAAGAGCAAACTGCTACATCATGCGGTGAAGTACAGTTACGATGAACTCACATCGGTAATCAATTTGGAGCCGTCAAAGTTGCTATCTATGTATTTGATCAGATCCAAGCTCTTTCCTATGATCTTCTTCTTGTGCTCCATGGATGGCACCTGTCAGGAAGAATTCGCGGTTAAATAGGAATCCCAGTTAAATATGTCAGGGTTTTAAACAGAATTTGCAAGTAAGTTTTGATATCTTCTGCAATTTTTGCAGCCTCGAACATTCTTCAATGAGACGCTTAGCATTTTGTTTTTCCCAACGGGGATCCCCACCTACTCAATATATTGATCGGGAGAGCGGAAGCTCATTACAAAGACATACTCCTGCATACCAGGAGGAGATTGCAAGGCGAGAGACACAGAGAGAGGTTTCACAGCCTAGCATGCAGGAGATAGATGCTTAGCATTGGAAGGACAGAAAGATAAAACATTGTTATGAGGTTAACCTGAATCATCCCCTTTCCCTTGGCAATCATTACCAAGCATTGAGACCTTTTAGGAGAATTCCATAGGTGTCAGCAAGCATAGGACGAGCAAGTTTCTCAGGTTGTTAATGAATTTCATCTCTGACGTTTAATGAGGAAAAATAATGACACAAGAACCCATAAAAGGTAGTGAACTGATGTATCATTTACAAAATCCTAATTTCCAATAAGATGCTCTATCCTTGAAAAATGAAGCAAGAAAATCTCCTCAGCATTTCATTCTGGGTGGTTACACAATATCTACTGATTCAATGATCTCTTGTACAGCATGACCCTGAAAGAAGCATAAATAATTCCTCACCTAATAAAGCCCGTGAAACTCAGACGCATGCAGCATCAATGTAGATATACATGCTACAAGCATAGTCAGAGATGATCAGTAGCATGGAAAACTCAATATCAACAAGCTTTCGTTTATTCTACTCGTATTCAGGACTAATAAGGTAATGGTTTACGAACAAGAGATGGCCAGTAGAGTGGATGGTTTGTGCCATCTCAACCATTTCGCAAAGAGGACTCCTCATTCTTTCACTAAAAAGACTCGGAGAATGATCTTGCTTGGAGTTCCCAGCAGATTTCTATAAGTGGCAATTATACCACAATCAGCAATTCAATAGAATGCCCAAGTGAGAGGAAGTGAATTTTTCAGTTGAACTGCAGTCCTCAAGTACACTGCACATAGTTCAGTTAAGCGGGAAGAATCAGCCAGAATGGTGATGCAGAGAGAACAAACCTTTTCACCAGGATTATGTAAAGCCTCTTCAGCATCGCCCGCCGCCATGCCCGGCGGCGTGATCTCAACTGCTCGAGCGCCCGACTCTTTCTCGGTTCGGATGTGGCGACGGCGAAGGGAGCGTTTCCTTTTCTTGCTGCCGGAGAGCCGGTTCTTGCTGGAGCTCCAGTGGGGATGGATCTTCGCGCTTCCGCCTGCAACAGATGTTGGGGAGGACGGCGGCGTCGCGGGCTGGAAGTGGAACGAAGGTCGCGAGGAGCCGAGGACGACGGCGTAATGACGAGCCAACGAGTTAGAGCGGCAAAACAGGGTAATATCTGTACATTTGGTTGGCACTTAAGGAGCGGCTGTGGACGGCTGATAGAAGACATCGACATGAGTTACAAGGAAACGCGGAGTGTGCATTCTGTGAATAGGAGCTAGAAACGGCAGAGCACTTGCTAGATGTTTGCTCTTACACAAAGGAGGTTTGGCACATCATCTCGACAGTGCTGCACATACAGAACACCACCTCGCTGCCTGAAACCTCCTTAACGGACTACTGGGTGCATAAGCGGCGAGCTATGAGCAGATCACTAAGAAAAGGGATGGACTCCTTGTTTATGTTGATCTCCTGGACAATTTGGAAACAGCGCAACGACAGAAACTTTGATAGAGCCCCCAAAAAAAATCCTCTGCAACTAACTGAGCTAATCCGAGAACAACCTGCTGATTGGTGCGCGGCAGGAGCCAAACACTTAGCAATGTTCCAATGGCCGCGGCAACAGCAGGACGACGCTGAAGCAACGGTACCTTAGTGGTTTCTTACCCTGACCTTTGTGTTTAAACGGATGTAAATAAGTTGCCATGTAAGCTCAAACTACATTTCAAAACCGTGTGCGTGAGCCCGGTAGACCCGCGTTGTAACAATTCTACTCATTCTTCTTAATACAAAGGTACGCAGCTCTCCGGCGTATTCTCGAAAAAAAGGATAATATCTGTAAATATTCCAAATCAGGGAGGTATTTGTAAATAATAAGGGGGTATTCGTAAATAAATCGCGATCCACATTAGGAGGTACTTGTAAATAATCGGATCGTGATTATTATTACGATCGGGGGTATTTGTAAATAATCGGATCGCGATTATTAATCGCGATCTACTGGGGCCTATCTGAAAAACATTCAAGGGCCTACCTGTAAACATTCGGGCCGGCGACATGGCAGCCGGCGAGGTCGCGCTGCCGCCGGTGACCTCCGCTCGCCATGGCCCTGCGCGAGCCTCCGACGAGTTCCCGCGCGCCTCCGCTGACTCCCGCTTCCGCGCGGTGGCCTGAGACTGACGAACCTACAGCCCGGCACTGCGGCGCCTGCCCGCGGACGGCGGTGGCGTTTGTCATCGCTATCCCTAGCATTGCAGAGTGGATAGGGAAGACGCTGCTCCTCGTCGCATGAGCGAGAGGGAAGACTTGGCGGTTGGCCAACGGCCGGTGGTGCGCGCGCGTCGCGGCTGCGCACACGGGCTGCTTTGCTTGTTGTAATGGTCGGTTTCGACAATTCAGGTAATATCACCCCCTTCGTTCTGAATCTTACGTGCCCGCCGGCTGAATATTCACATTCAGAGATGTCGTAACACAATATTTTTTTTCGACCAATATCGGGGGGAAGATCCCCACCTACTGCTTATATTGATGAAGCAAGGTGGCAAATGATGCAAAGGTTGATCCTGGCATTCCAGGCCGAGATTACAAAGAGCTCAGTCAAGCGACGAGCTAAAGGGAGAGATTACAAAATCGAGGTGAGAAATTCTCGCCAAGCATGCACGAGAGGCTTTAGGCGTCCGTAGCGACACGCCCAGTACTCTTGATCCCGGCAAGTTCGTCTGATAACGTCGGTAGGAGTTGACGTCTGCTGGTCGAAGATGAGGGCGTTCCGGGCCTTCCAAAGTTGCCAAAGAAGAGGCAACATCACATCCATGCGAACTGGGGGAGCTCCACTCCCATCACCCACGGGGTTGCCAGGTTCTCTCCCTGAACCGAGATGCCAACCCTGTTCCAACACTCCAATCGCGACAGGGCACGCCGAGAAAATATGCTCTGCGGTTTCAGAGACACCATGGCACAGTTCACAGTACGATTCTTCCAAGGACCTGATATTTTTGTGGTGGAGGGGAGCTCTGGTATTTCTACCAAAGTGAAGGAGCCAGCCGGAGAAGTTGACTTTCGTTGGAAGCTTGGTTTTCCAGAGGCGATAGGTAGGCACCACTGCTAGAGAAAGCCTTATCATTGGAGAGAAATCGGCGGTCAGGAGTAGCATGGAGGGTGACAGAGAGGAGGCCTACCAACTCTGACCGAATAACACAATATTTGGTGGGTGGAACTACATCTAACCGAATAAAATTGTAGAAGTGTTTGCAATATTTGCATTCTGGAGAACAAAACAAATCGACATCACTCAACAGATAAGTTATCGATCTCGTCCTAATCATTCTTATGCAAACAGTCAAGAATATAGCCATTTAGTGAGCTGAAAACAAGCAGATTCGGTGCTTCGTCTCATCATCCTTTATCTGTTCATCAGACTACCAAGGTGAAAACCTTATATCTGCAGAAAAAAATCATAACTCCGTCAGAAACGCAAGTGTTGCTATTGCTACAGGTCAGGTATCACCACTGACCGACAACACATGCTGGTAGAATCTCAGATAAAGATGGCCGTATAGACTAGGCGGCGTTTGGTTCCTTTGCTTATTTTTAGCACGTGTCACATCGAATGTTTAGATACTCATAGACTATTTACAAAACTCATTACATAAGTAGAGGCTAAACGGCGAGACGAATATATTAAGCCTAATTAATCCATAATTAGCAAATGTTTACTGTAGCAACACATTGTCAAATCATGGACTAATTATGTTTAATAGATTCGTCTCGCCGTTTAACCTCCACTTATGTAATGGGTTTTGTAAATAGTCTACGTTTACTACTCCTAATTAGTATCTAAATATTTGATGTGACGGGTGCTAAAAATAAGTAACCGGAACCAAACCAGGCCGCATTGTGGCACTTCTTTGTGAGAGCAAGCAGCACTTAAGGGTCCTGCTTTGTCTGTGTATACGCATCAATCTTGTTCAGTTCCTGCGGTACATTGTTCTGGTGTCAGGACACCCTGTCAAAATAAGCTGATGAAAATATTATTTCAAGTACCTCAATGAATACCCGTATATGAACTCTCCCTTGTGTGATGTCATAATTCTTTATGCCAGCAAAAAAATCTGAAATCCGTCGATGAATGGTAAATATGCAATGTCCACCTGTTCCAAAAACTCAAACACCATTAGTATTTTGATTTTTTTTTAAAATAACTAGCATGAGGGGCCAAAAATGGTTTCTGCAAATGTACCAGACTGAATTGGCCTAGGAAGAAAAGGCCATCATCAAATTTTGACAGGGAGTTATCTATTTTGTCCAGAGCAGCAACTGATCACCATAAGTGCTTGACAAATGGGGATCCAGTATATGCACAACCATAACTACAACAAAAACATAATAGGAATAATTAAATATTTTTAGTTCTTGCCAGCTTCAGCAGTCACAGGCCCCTTGGATCTCAGTTCGTCGAGCATTGCCCTGTTGAAAGCATCTGAATATCCCAACAGTTCTTCTGCAAACCTTTGCTTTCGAGGATCCTGAGATAACCAGTTGGATTACCAACCTAAGAAGAGCAAGCTACTCCATCTTGCGGTGAAGTACAGTTACGATGAACTCACATCAGTGATCAGTTTATGGCCGTCGAAGTTGCTATCTATGTACTTGATCTGATCCAAGCTTCCTCCTATGATCTTTTTGTTGTCCTCCAAGGATGGCACCTGTCAGGAAGAATTACAAGTGGTAAGGATCTCAATTTTCATTACCGTGCATAACTACATGGATCTGGACTCCAGCCACACCTGGTTCTTGGGGTAAACCCTCTTGTACCATGCAGGCTTATCTGCCATGTCCAAGGGGACTAGCTTGATCTCCTCCTGCAAACCCTAGTGCCCCAAAGCAAATAATCGAAAATTCAAAAGCATGTACAGACGGACCAAAACTAGCTCAAGAAGACTGGACACGATCAGCAATACCTTGTGATCCATGCCCGTTGCGCGTAAGGGCAAACGTACGACATGTACAATCTGTAGTTCCAGATCTAAGCAGATGTCAGCTAGGTAAAGTGCAGTCAGAGACGCATCGAAAACTACCGTAAGTATTGAACACGCATAATTGCAGATGCAGTCTGTGGCCTAAAATATTTGGTCATATGTTAAACTTCAGAGAGCAAAGCAATAATCGACCTGGTTGTGCCATCGTCGAGAGGTGGCTGCTCACAAGCAGATGTCAAGGTAGGAGGAAGTGCTTCCATACCACAAATCAGCTACATTCACAGAAAAAAAAGAAGACAATGATGCTATGCCACTTCGTATCATATCCAGCTGTGTCAATACATGATCATCAAAAAAGAGTAAGAAAAAAAAACTGTCAAGAACCTGTTATAGCCGGGGATAGAAAAGGTAAAAAAAAGGATGCAGTTTTCAAGTGAAAAATCTGGTGCCATCAGCAAGGCCAGTCAGAGCTTAAAGGGAAGACGAAAGCGATTCTGCTCGAGCGTCAGCAGTGACGAGCAGCGGCAAGACGGGTTAGTGGTAAACTGGTAATGGCTGAGCCGCTGAGGCCATGTCTTTGTCTCTTTGATGTGGCATGTCGCAATATGAACGGCACATGAGTTGGAGTTCGGAGGCGATTAGTATTATTCAACGCTAAACACCTTTCCGCTCTTCACGAATCCTGCGAGATTATTAACTGATAACGAAATGTGCAAGCCTTGCAGGCTTACACGAAGATCTCCATGGATGGATGGACGGTCCCTTTGTTGCTTATATCAGAGCTCGCCGGCGTTCTCAACTGCCACGGCGAGCTTGTTCTCAGGTGGACACACGCGAACTAGAGGTGGAAGAACGCATACAAACTGTGCTGCAATGTGGCAGCTTTCTGACTCTTGTATTGCAAATAAATAGCCTAACAAACAAACTAAGCCGTGGCCATTAACATCCACGACGTCGCGCACTCCACACGCCTGAAACGGCCGGCGCCATCCCCCCGGCCAAGCAAGTGTAGTGCACCCTGGAAAATTTCCTAAAGACTCAGGCTACCTCCACAAGAACACAGCATGTGTTAGGTGCCAACGGACGCACCCAAATGACAACGGTCGAGCTCAGCTTATTCTAACAAACTCTAACTAACCAGGAACGCATGAACGTGCATAGGATTATCTAACATTCTCCCCCTAAGACTTGCACGATTCACTTAATTTCGACGACTCCAATCTTGCCGCGCAGCTCCTGGAACATGCGCGGCCCAGCGGCTTCATCAGGATGTCAGCGAGCTGCTCCTGAGAGCTCGTGAAATCCAGCTTGAACCTCCTGTCATCCACACATTCACGGATATAATGATATTTTGTATCAATGTGCTTACTCCGATCGTGAAGGATAGGATTCGTACTCAGCGCGAGGCGGACATGTTGTCCATCTTCAGCAGAGGCGGCTGGACCTTGGTGTTGATCATGTCGCCCAACAGCCACCTGAGCCACACCGCCAGGCACACCGCACTGGCGCCGACGATGTACTCTGCTTCACATGAGGAGAGCGCCACCACCCTTTGCTTCTGGGATTGCTAAGACTATGGCATGTCACCGAGGAAGAAGATGATGCCGGTGGTGCTCTTCCTGTCGTCGACATCTTCCCCCAAATCACCGTCGCTGTACCCGTTGAGGTAGAGCTCGCCGTCGCCGTGCTTGGAGTAGATGATGCCGTAGTCGATCGTGCCGGAGACGTAGCAGAGCATATGCTTGACGCCACCAGATGCTCCTGCTGCGGCCGCTCCATGTACCTGCTCACGTACCCAATGGCAAACGCGACGTCCGACCGGGTGTGAACCAAGTAGCACAGGCTGCCCACCAAGCTGCGGTACTGTGTCGTGTTGACCTTCAGTGTGCCGCTGTTCTTGGTCAGCATGAGGCGTGGCTCCATTGGCGTCTGGCAGGGGTTGCAACCCTCTAGACCTACCTTCTCCAGCAGCTTCCTTGCGTACGCGGTACGCCGCCTGGCAGAGTGTGACGGTGCCCTTGATCTGCTTGACTTTGATGCCGAGGTAGAACGACAACAGCCCCAAGTCGCTCATACGGAACAGGCAACGCATCTCATCCTTGAATGCACCAATCTCCTTCGCGCTCGCCCCGGTGATGATGAGATCGTTGACGTAGACTCCCACGACCACGCGTGACGCTTCCTCGCCGCGGGTGTATAGGCCGTGCTCATTGGCGCACCTTGTGAACCCCAGATCTCGTAGGCTGCTGTCCAGCTTCACGTTCCAGGCACGAGGCACTTGCAGGAGCCCGTACAACACCTTCCTCAGTCGGAGCACCTTCCCCTCATGCCCAGCTGGAATGAAACCTGGTGGTTGATGGACATACACCTCCTCGTCGAGCTCGCCATTGAGAAACATGAACTTGACATCCATGTGATGCACAAGCCACCCCTGCTGCACCGCCACGGCGAGCAACATCCGCACAGACTCCACTCTTGCCACCAGCGCAAACACCTCCTCAAAATCAATACCTTGTTGCTGGACGTACCCTTTGGCGATGAGATGGGCCTTGTGCTTGGCGATGGAGCCATTCTTGTTGCGTTTCACCTTGAACACCCACTTCAGTCCAATTGGGTGGTGGCCGGAGGGGAGATCCGACAGGTACCAGGTGTTGTTCTGCTCGATCGACGCCATCTCCTCGAGCATCGCCTTGCGCCAGCACTCCTTGCTGCGTGCTTCCTCGAACATGACCGGTTCGTCGCTGATGGCGAGTAGCAGGTCGTCGCCTAGAACGTGCTCGGCCTAGCCTGGTGGACTAGTCGGCCCGAGCACATTGTCCACCGTCCTGAAGCGAAAGGGAACGTTGCTGTCGTGGTCGTCGTCCACATCCAGCTCCCTACTTGGCGGTGAGGCGAATTCAATCGCCAGCGTTGGTGGCGATGGCGTGCGCGGTTCTGACTAACTCGTGGGAGTCGCCGCAGGCGTCGCGGGCATTGGTGGTGGAGAATTGGATGCCCCATGGTGCACTACTGGCGCCGCGTCGGATGCCCTTGTGCCACCGTGGATCTCCATCGACACCTGCTCGACGTGGAACGGTTCTATGCCCGTGTTGTCGATGTCGCCACCGCCCATGCTTCAGTCCCATGCCTTGGACTCATTAAACACCGCATCGCGTGAGATCACGACATGCTCGGTGCTTGGGTTGTAGAACCTGTACGCCTTGGAGCCCGGCTCATACCCGATGAATACCATCACAGTACTGCGATCGTCGAGCTTACAAAGATGGCCCGCCGTGTTCTTGACATGCACGACGTAGCCGAAGGTGCGGAAGAAGTGGACTGTCGACTTGCTCCCGTGCCACACCTTGTACGGGGTCTGCTCTGGAACACTTCTCGTTGGCGCGCGATTGAGGATGAAGATGGCCGTCGTGATCGCCTCCCGCCAGAACCATCCGAGAATGTTCATGGCCTTTAGCATGCTCCTGGCCTTTCCCAGAATTGTCTGGTTGCACCGCTCCACAACCCCATTCTGCTGGGGCGACAGGGCGTGTATGGCGCGGTGAGGTGGCGCTGGATTCCTTGCTCCACGCAGTACTCCGCAAACGCCCGCATCGTGAATTCTCCGCCGCGATCAGTGCGCAGCGTCCCCAGCTTCCCCCCTGCTTCCACCTCCAGGCGGGCTTGCAGTCGCTTGATCGCCATGGCTGCCTCATCCTTGGCCGCCAGCAGGATGAGCCACATATAGCGGCTCTTGTTGTCTACGGTGAGGAGGAAGAGCTCCTTGCCACCGAGTGTTGGGGGAGTAATCAGACCGCAAAGGTCCGTGTGATCAGCTCCAGATGGGCCGATGCCCGGTACGTACTCGATGCCGGGAACGGGAGTCTCCTCTGCTTGTCGGCGAGACAGCTCTCGCAGACCTACTCAACGTGCTCGATTTGCGGAAGCCCTCGCACCATCTCTGCCTTGGACAGCTTCTTGAGCCCCTGGAACCTAAGGTGGTCGTACCTGGCATGCCATTGCCAGGCCGCCTCTCTGCTCCGCACGGTGAGACACACTGGCTTGTCGATTTTGAGGGTGATGACGTAGAGTTGGCTCGGTGAGCATGGTACCTTCACCAGTAGTCGCCGCCGTGGATCCGAGATCCGAAAGAATCTACCCTCCAGCAGGATCTTGTAGCCGTCCTCCTCAAATTGCCCGAGGCTGACGATGTTGGCCATTGGCTTAGGGATGTGGTAGATGCCGCTCAGCTCCTGGTGCTCCCCATTCTTGAAGGTGAAGAGCAGGGTTCCACGTCCCTCGATGCCGACCACAGAGCCATCGCTAAAACGGACGGTCCCACGGATCCCCGTGTCGAGCTCGGCGAAGGTGGAGCGCACCCCCGTCATGTGGTTCATGGTGCCGGTGTTGAGGATCCATCTCGCGTGGTCACCGTTACCGTCAAGCTGGACAAAGAGCTTGTCCTCCTCGAGGTGGATCAAGGAGGAGTCTGGCGGCACCGCGGTCTTGGCCAGAGTCGGGGAAGTGGTGGATGAGGCGTTGACTGTTGCCGTTGCCACCAGGAGTGTGGGCTCGTGCGCATCCTCAACTTGGGCCGCATCGGCCGCCTCGTACCTCTTCTTCTTGCGACATTCGCAGCCCAGTGGCCCCTTTTTCCGCAGTAGCGACACTTGTCTCTGTCATCATCGTCTTCGACAACATTGCCGTTGTTGCTCCCACCGCCGTCGCCCCTTGGCAGCCTAGAGCTGCCACCACGAGCACCGCGCCTGCGCCCACGACCTCCATGATTGTCCAACGAAGATCCCTTGGCGTGCCCTGAGGATCCCTCACTGGACAGCTGCATCCGCGCCGCCACACGCGCGATCACCTCGTCCTCGGTGAGGTTCAGCTTGGCGATGGAGCTAGATCCACCGCCAAGGTCATGGCGCTCCTCCGCAAACTTCTCGCCCAATCAACTCCTCGACCGACACCTCACTCAAGTCAAGAAGCGTCTCAATGGACATGGCAATTTGAGAGTACCTTGCCAGGTGTCGGGGATAGATCCCCAGTACCCACACGGAAAGAAAAAGACGGATTCCTACAAGAATTCCTCTGTAATCCTACTAGGACTCATACCATATAATCCTGCTAAAACTCCCACCTTATAACCGACTAGCAATCTTGCCTCCTGGAGTATATAAAGGAGGGCAGGGGTCCCTAGATCGGCAGCTGAGATAACAGAGGACCAAATCCTTATACCTCAACACCCAAGCGCAGGGCGCAATATACAACACCCTAAACAGGACGTAGGGTATTACGCTACTCTGGCAGCTCGAACTTGTATAAATAAATTCATATCTTGTGTCCTCGCTTTTACCTTCAAGTTCTAGGTCTGGTGATTCCCCACCAACCAATCTACTATCTCGGGTATCCCTTCGATAGGTTGTCGGTATAAAACACCGAAATCTGGCGCACCAGTTAGGGGTGATCGTCGAGATTATTGGACGAGCTTGAAGGACCTCATCTTCAAAATCAATCTACTCAACAAAAAATAAGTCGTCGAGTTTCAATTCAAAGCGAATCGCCGATTTGACGACAAGCCATGAAAAATAATCGGATCATGCCCAATTCCATCAACAGAAGACGCGAGCTCCTTTCAAGTTGAATCCGACATGTTTCGGATGACAACTTCGAATCGAATCCATACAGCATCCCGCGTATCAACTAGCATGTGAATATTTTTGAAGACGGTGTTGGTCAATCGATTCCAAAATGGAACAGATCACTAGTCTGAGACAGAAAGGGAAAAAGTTCATAGCTACACGTGCCTCCAGAAACATGCAGGCCAACGCCGCTGATCCTTTGGGAGTTCAAAGCAATTTACCTACGGGCACCCTAAGGAAGGCACCAGGAAGCTTCAAGATTTTTTTCACTCAATGTACACGGAAGATGCGAGCATTACTACACCAACTTCCGGCGGCATCGACTCACCGACGACTACTTCAACAACTCTTCTCAACTAGAGAACAAGTCGAAAATGGTCTACTTCGACTACTCTTATCGATTAGAGAACTAGTCGAAAACGGTCTACTGCGACTACTCTTCTCTACTAGAAAACTAGTCAAGGACAGGCGACTACTCGTCTCGACTAGAAAACTAGTCGAGGGCGACTACTTCGACTATTCATCTCGACTAGAAAATTAGTCGGGGCAGACTTCACACCGTCGACAACTAGTCAGAATCGACTCCGACTAGTCAACTTCATCAATAAACCGTCACGACTTCATCGACAATCACTGTAGCTTCGACATTAATCGCCTACGAATCAAGCTAAGTCACTTTTTTAATAATTATTTTTTCTCTAGCTTGTTTCAGCATGATTGGCCAATGTGTCGACTACTTATTTGTGTACATGTCTCGACGGTAATTACCCTCCAGAGCTACACTTTATCAACTATTTCTGGGGCATGTTGACCGACAGCCACATACCAAATTACGGAGGCTACGACCACGGGTTTGACACTAAGTTGTGGAGGCACCGCCACGGGTTTGGTACATCGAATTTTAGAGGCAATAGCCCCAAATTTGATGCGCTAAATGGTGGAGGCTCACAATGGCTACACCCTAAGGAGGCACAAATCTTACGCGCACTACACGTGCTCTATTCGCTAGAGGGCAGCAAACTCTTACGCGTAATCGTGCAGTCTCTTTTGTCGAAATACCGACTACTCATTTATGTTTTCTCTTAAGGTCACTAATCTCCTCGAGCAGACCATGCTTTAATTCGTAAAAGTCTCGGATCATCTGTCATGCCTAAATACTAGCACACATACGCGAGACAAAGATCTCAGCTGTGCAAACGGCAGTGCCCTACACATACAAGAGACAAAGATCTCGCCACGCCGTGGCTATGGCTAAACAAACACCGAGAGCCTAAACGCAACAAGCTAACTACTCGGGAGAAATATGGCTGAAATAAGAGCATGACACACAACATTTTATGTTGATCACTGAATAAATTTCAGTAATTTTCAATATTCTACAAATATGCTACATAATATATGCATCTCTTCTTTCAAGTCAAGCTTCGGTGATGACACTTCAGGCCGCTAAGCGTACCTCCAAAGGCACAGCTAGTTTCCAAACTCGGGGGCTAAGCGTCAATTACTACTCGGAATATCTCCAATGGCTTAGCTAGCTTCCAAGCTCGGGGGCTAAGCGCCAATAACTACTCGATGTGGTTACACAACTCAAATGGCGCAGAAGCTCGGGGGCTGGACGTTGGAAAACTACTCGGATGATGACTTGCGTGAAGATTCAAGATCCTTGAATTGATTATTCAATCATTTCAAGGCTTGAATAATCAATTCAAGGCTCGAGGGCTGATAAGCTACACCCAATAATTGATTTTTTTCAAGTTGAAAGAAGAAAATTCAAAATTTTGTTGACCCTCAGCCTAATTCTACGATTCAATCTAAGACTCAGGGGCTACTCCATATAGAGTGCGACTTTCGCCGCCCTCCATATATGAAGATTACATAATCAAGACGATCAAAGGTTTTGAGCACACCATAGTCTTATGGCAGCTTTGAGAAACTTTGAAGATTCAGCCAGATAAAGTATTCGAAGACTACCAAAATTACTCTGCGAGGATCTTAAAAGTACTTGAAGACTGCTGCATTCGATTACGTAGCGCTCGGAGGCTTGTCGAGGATAGATCTCCAGTACCCACAAGGAAGGAAGAAGGCGGATTCCTACTAAAATTCCTCTGTAATCCTACTAGGACTCATACCATGTAATCCTACTAGGACTTCCACCTTGTAACCGACTAGTAATCCTGCCTCCTGGAGTATATAAAGGAGGGCAGGGTCCCTAAATCGGCAGCTTAGATAATAGAGGACCAAATCCTTATACCTCAACACCGAAGCGCAGGGAGCAATATACAACACCCCAAACAGGACGTAGTGTATTACGCTACGCTGGCGGTCCAAACCTGTCTAAATCTGTATCTTGTGTCCTCGCTTTTACCTTCAAGTTCTAGGTTCAGCGATTCCCCACCAACCAATCTACTACCTCGGGTACCCCCTCAATAGGTTGCTGGTATAAAACACCGACACCAGGAGAGCCTGCAGGAACTTGCAGACGATCTCCTCTTCGGTGCACCTATTGTTGAGGACCGCTAGCTAGTGAGCAATGTTGTTGATGCAGACGCCGAATTCGTCCACCGTCTCACCGTCGCGGAACTTGAGCGTGTCAAACTCCCGTCGGAGCGTGTTCGCCTTCGCCTTGCGCACCCGCACCACGCCAACGAACATCATCTTGATCGCGTCCCACGCGATCTTGGCGGCCGCCTTGCTCGCGATGGAGCCATCATCTCCGCCGGCATGCCTTGGCGATCACCTCCAGTGCCATGCGATCCTTGACGTAGTCGTTCGTGCCGAGGCTCACCACGATCCAGAGACTGCGCGCCTGCAACATCACGCACATAAGCGCCACCCAGTCGTAGTAGTTTGTCTTGGTGAGCGCCGGGAACGAGCCGCCGTTGCTTATCTCCTTCGTGACGCGATGGATAACGAGCTCGCGGTCCGTGCTGCTGCTACTGCCATTGTTATCGTTGCTGCCGCTCCCTGATGGGGAGCGGCGATGCTAAGCGATGGCACGGCATGAGTGCCCACTCAATTGCACGGTGGCGATCCCAGACCCTAAAGGCTCAGATGCTAATTGTTAGAGCTCGCCGTGGCAGCTTTTCTGTGCTGCAATGCGGCAGCTTTTCTGACCGTTGTATTGCAAATAAATAGCCTAACAAACAAACTAAGTCGTGGCCATTAACATCCACGACGTCGCGCACTCCACGCGCCATCCCCCCGGCCAAGCAAGTGTAGTGCGTCCTGAAAAACTTCCTAAAAACTCGGGCTACCTCCGCACGAATGCAGCATGCGTTAGGTGCCAACGGACGCGCCCAGATGACAACAATCGGACTCAGCTTATTCTATCAAACTCTAACTAACCAGGAACGTGTAAACGTGCATAGGATTATCTAACGGTTTGCGCCGTTGGTCGTAGTAGACTTTGGGCAACTGAAATCGTAATGCTGTAAGCCTGTAACGATGAAATCATTTCCTTATAACGGGTGGAAAACAAGAAGTGATGCAGGAAGTTCTCAAAATTTCCAGGTTGCCGATCCTTAGCAGAACTGAACAAATTAATCCTCAAAACATTTTTCAAGATTGTCTTAACAATCGCTCAATTGAGCAATTTTTTCTCCTTGGAATTCATTGGCTTTCCTTATCATCTTGAATCTTCTCGGTCTTTAATTCAATGCTAATCAATATGACGTGATGGCGTTGGCTAAGGACCGGTGCAGTGTGGATTGGCCACGATGGCGGGGCAAAACTGATGTTCCAGATGAATTTTGATGGGCCAAGTCTCGCAGTAGCTTAAACTTCTACCCTTTTATTTTAGAGAAAAAAAAGGGTAGTACTGCTTTTTTATTTGTAGCAAAGAACTGGCATCCAAACTAGTTGTTTACTTGTATCCTGTGTACCAGCATATTTTCGTTCTAAATTGAAGATATTCGACACATTTAAGGGAATGAGATGTTTGACGCAACTATAATGATACAGAATCTGCTTAATTAGAGAAGGTGCTCAAAAAGCCAATTTTGTATATTTAGTTTATTTTGACTTACAGATTATTAAAGCTTCTCCTTTTTATGTACAGAAACAGAGAAACAACTTGTGTCAAACACGGGCCAAGTATGTTAATGATCCATTTTCAGAGATTGTTCTTTCCACTCACTTGTGATTTCCTTTGCTGATCAATACTTTCCATCGTTACTAGACTACAAGAATACCACAGGGAGAATATTAATATGAGAGGAGCACTGATATATTGAAATCAGCAACATTTAACAGCACACTGCACATCGTTACATCTCCTTCATGTCGAGTAGCACACTGATGATGATGCACTACAAAGCTTAATCCCTGACAACTATAGTTTATTCTCAAAAGCACGACCAGCATAGAAGGACATGTCTTATTGTAAACAATGCATATAACATTCAAGCATACAAATGAGTCTGGATCTACTATTCAAGTCTATGATGGTAATGCCATAGCGAGAGTTTCATCCTTGGTCACAGGCTCTAGGCAATCTGGAAGTTAAAATGACGGTCAAACGGTTAGAAATTGGCGGATCAAATAGACCAGCGCAGAATATTAGGAGATATCATACCCCAAGTCTCTTCTTCGTGTGCTCAAGCAAAAGCTGTGGGTCCTGTTTAGTCTGTGTGTATGCATCGATCTTGTTCACTTCCTGAAACATAGAAGTTCAGAGTTAAAATTTCTCCTCGGGAAATCATTATCAATAAAACCGCTATGTATTGAGACATACAGCCTTGTCGGAAGTAAAAATGACCATTCCAAAGAGTGCAAAGTGAATGTACTACTAATTGCCTAATTTAGCGTCCATCAGTCTGAATTACCTCAATGAACTTCTGAAGATTGGGTCTGCCCTTCGTGATATCATAGTTCTTGATGTTGGAATAGAATATCTGAAACCTCTCAATAAATGGTACATATGCTATGTCCACCTGCAAGGAAATTAAGCATCACGACAAAACCGTACGTTAACCGCAGTCCACAACTCTCTCTCTCTCTCTCTCAAAGAGATTTTTGACTTTCGACCACACTGCAGGGGGGAATTATTCCTTGAGTTCAGTCACATACCAGACTGAACTGACCGAGGAAGAACGGGCAGTCGTTGAATTTCCCCAGGGCCTCTTCTATTTTATCCAGAGCAGCAACTGATATCAAGAATTCACATGTGAAAGTTAGCATATTATACAACATAAAAGCATTTTCAAACAAGTCAAACACACGAACTATTATGTTACCAGATTCCTCGGACACATCTTCCTTGGAGAGTATAGATGAGTATAGTGCTTTGTTAAATGCATCGGTATAAGCGAGCAGCTCCTCAGCGAATTGCTGCTTTGCAGGATCCTGCGAAGAGATTTGAGACATTAACAAGACTGAAAAACAACTCACATCGAATGTTTGGATACTAATTAGAAATATTAAACATAGACTAATTATAAAACCAATTACCCAGATGGAGACTAATTTGCGAGACGAAACTATTAAGTCTAATTAGTCCATGATTTGATAATATGGTGCGACAATAAACATGTGTTAATGATGGATTAATTAGTCTTAATAGATTCGTCTCGTGAATTAGCCTTCATCTATGTAATTAGTTTTATAATTAGGTCATGTTTAGTCCTCCTAATTAACGTCCGAATATTCGATGTGATATAAATTTTAGTCCCGACTAAAGAACCAAACACCCCTCTAACGTCTTACATCAGGAAGCAATGATGGGCCTTCGAAATTGCTGTCAATGTACTTAACCAAATCCAAGCTCTCTCCTTTCACCTGGTTGTTGTGCTCCAGGGAAGGCACCTACCAAAAAAATGAAGGTAAATCATTTATGCAAATAAAGAGGAAGATGGCCAGATGGGGGAAGGTTTGTACATGAAAGATATAGGGGAACAGATTAACCAAACACACCTTGTTCTCTGGATAAACCTTCTCCTTATACCATGATGGCCTATCAGCAAGATCGATCGCGACTATCTTGATCTTGTCCTGCAAACCCTGGACGGAAGAAGGGAACAGAGAAAAGATTCGTTTTCCTTTTTATCAGCACGACACCCCACTAAAAGAAGAACTGCTTCATCAACAAATCAAAGAACAGTGGAGGTGGTGGTACCTTGTAGTTCCTGGCAATCCAAGCGCGTTGCGCGTATGGGCAGTGGTACGCAACATACAACCTTCACGGGACAGGAAAAAAGGATTAATTTTTTCCTCCTGATCTGTTTCTGCGCAACTGTGGAAACTTGCAGTAGCTGGGTCGAACAAGCCTACCTGGTTGTGCCGTCGAAGAGGGGAGGAGGCTCGGAGGCGGAGGTGAGGGGAGACGGGAGCACTTCCTTGACGGAGCTGCGCAGAGAAAGAAATTTCCCATTTCCCATTAAGAAATTCAGTTCCGAATCTAGACGGCCGGGCTATGATTGAGACAGAATTCCACTCCGCCGCTTGGCGCACTTACTTACCTCGGCGGTGCGGTGGCTGCCATGGCGACGATTCGGGTGGGCTTCTGCACGGCGATGCGGTGAGCGGCGCGGCGCGAGCGGCGAATCTTTATACTCGCCGATGATGGAGCGTAAGAGGTGACGGGGGAAGAGGTGGAGGCCGGCGTCAGCGGTGACGGGCAGCATCGAGGGAAAGCGAGCGAATTCATGGGCGGCGAGGTGTGGATGTGCGAGGCACTGATTGGTGGAGTGGGCACGTCAGTTCAGGCGGGGTCACTGTCCGTCTGGCCGGCTTTCAGCCGAGTACCGCCGTGCCGGGTTCACTTGGACGCGAACGTGGTGCGGGTGCACGGCCCTGTGTGGCTGGCCGTCCTTCCGGTCCTGCTGAGCCTTCCTGGATTTTCTGAAAGGATTCCGGGCTTCCGGCGGGTGGTTGGTGGATGGAACAAACGGATTTAACGAAAAAAAATTGATCAAGAAAAGAAAAGAAAATCACATAATTTAATTGGCATTTAAAATAGAATGAAATAACTTCTGGAGGAATTTGTAGAAATAAGAGGAGGGACCATGAGTCCATGACTCCCTTTTGGTCTAGCTGTGGGTGGATTACATGGGTTTATTACCGGTGGCCTTTGTATATTCGAACTAAAGTAGAATTACAGAGGCTTGTGATAGACTCAATATTCATACACTTGAAACATCAGGACTCCTTACGTAAGGACTTTATTATTCCTTTTTTAAGATGGCTTGATTCCATCCTAGTCACTAAAATTCTAGAAGAAACACGCATACAAATATTTTTTTTTGATGAAACAGGAGGGCCTCTACTAGTTATATATTAAAAAACAGACATAAGTTTTTACAATAGAGATGAAAATAAAAAAGAAAGAGAAAAAAAAAGAAAAATTACAAAAGAGACTGAAGCCATGAGTCGATCGCTGGATGATATTTTGCCTTTTCCTTGCATATAACTTTGGAGAATTCCTCTTTGAAAATTTCTTTACACCTTTGTATTGTTGCTGATTGACCCTCAAAGATTAAGTCATTTCTTGTTGTCCATATACTCCAGGACATGATGACTATCATCTCCATGAAGGGTTGTGCTAGCTAGAGTTTTAGCTGGAGTTTAAATGATTCCAGATTTTGATATCATGTCATCAACCTGCAGGCCAATCAAATTCCAACACTGTTTGGAGAAGGACAGTATAGAAATAGATGCAAGACAGATTCCTCTATATTATTGTGGTATAGAACACATGTGTAGCAGGGCAGTTGCATTGATTTTCTCTTAAGTGACTCGTATTTAGCCTATCCTTCAGTAAAAGCTAAAAAAAAGACTTTATGTTTTAACTAGTCCATAGCCATTTATATGCTTGGTGGATTGACGTATTACCTTTCATTGCCTTACTCGAAATATATAACTATTTGATGGAACAAATGGGAATACATGTGTTTCATTAAAAAAATGGGAATACATGAGAGTAGAGTACTGGACTATTCGAAGCACACTGTTCACCATCAGAAAACAAGGGAAATTGCAACACAATTGTCATGACCCGGAAATACAACAGCGCAGACTACTGTATTAGCACAAAACACTTCATGTCATCTTTTATTTGAACAAAGCAGTAACGCACGTACGGACTGACGTGTCTCCCGTCAAACAGACTGTCGTGCTGTCACATCTTCAGGCGATCTGAAAAAAGATGTGAAAAAAAGTCGCGTTTGGTAAATGAATTGCAAGTGAAATAAAGTTTCGAAAAGAAATCAGCATACTTTCACTCTGGGAAACATCTGGTTACTTGACCTTAAGATGATTCTTAGCAAGATCAAGCAAAAACAGAGGGTCGTTTTTGGTCTGTGTGTAGGCGTCGATCTTGTTCATCTCCTCAATGAATTTCTCAAGGTTGGGCCTGCCTTTGGTGATTTCATAGCTCCTAAGATGGGAATAGTATATCTGAACCCTTTCCAAAATCGTCACGTATGCAATATCCACCTGAAAGGGATTCATGTATTAGAAAAGAGTTTTAAAAAATCGATAATGCCACCAAGTAGGAAAATCAAACAGCATTTCAGGTCGGAATGCAGTGTGATACCAAGCTAATTTGACCGAGGAAGAATGGACCGTCGTTGAACTTGGATAGCGCAACTTCTAGTTTATCCAGAGCAGCAACTGATGAAGAAACAGACAGTTTGAGCGAGCCAGCATGTTACTGAATCCAAAACTGCAATTCTTTCAGTCTAAGCACTGATCTTACCAACTTCATCTGACACCTCTGCGTGGGAGATCAAAGGCGAGTAGAGCGCTTTGGTGAACGCATTGGCATACGCAATCAGCTCATCAGCAACCTGCCTCTTTGCAGCATCCTGCAGAAAACCGTCATCAAATACATCCTAGCATTAACAAATTTTCACAACCTCTGCTCTGACTTCTGAGTCAATCAGAAATCACTGCGTTTCTGCAAGTGTTTGTCTGCACTGAAGGTGATCGAGTATACGATCATCCTTACCCCTGGAAGCAGTGCCGGGCCGTCGAAGTTGCTGTCGATGTACTTGATCAGGTCCAAGCTCTCGCCCACGATCTCGTTGTTGTGCTCCAGGGAAGGCACCTGCCGAGCAAGAAATGTTCTCAAGTGTTCACGGAGGATGGCTGACGATGGACAGCATTGGACTACTGGAGATTCACCGTACCGTGCCCTGTGGGTAAACCTTCTCCTTGTACCAAGCTGGTTTGTCCTGAAGATCAATGGCCACCAGCTTGATCTTGTCCTGCAAGCCCTGGGGAGAAAGCAAACGAAACAAGATCAACTGTTGAGATAATTTTTCACTAGTACACAAGAGCAGTAAAAAGTACAGCAAATTTTAAGAACTCTGTAGAACTGAAACTAGTCGAACCTTGAAGTTCCTGGTAACCCAGGCGCGCTGCGCGAACGGGCAGAAGTAGCAGATGTACAGACTTCACTCCAGCAAGAAAGAAAGAAACATTTTAGTCAATCAACATTTACCTTCTGATGACAAATATACACGCAGGAGTAAAAAAAAATGCTACGGGATATTGTAACTAACTGCTACTAGTGATTAGGCGGCTTGGCCATTCACCTGGTTGTGCCATCGAAGACGGGAGGTGGCTGGGAGGTGGAGCCGAGGGCCGGCGGGAGCGTCTCCTTCGCAGAGCTGCATGCACAGGCGTTTCATTCCATTAGCATGGCAATCGCAGCGGCATCGTATACGACGATGACCAATCATCCCCACCTGGCTAGCCCTGCAGCTGCGGCCATGGCGACGAGCTGGGAGTGTGAAGGAAGGAGGCTGGAGAGTCGGCGGCGACAGTGTCAGTGGTTCTGGTGAGCGGTGGGCCGAGTAATCTGGTGGTGAGATGATCGTTGATCGGGCTTGGAATTTATACGGGTGGATTGGTCGTGGATGGCGTACAGGCAGCATGGCTGTTAAATTCGCATTAGGACACGTCTCTGTCGCTGGTGGCTAAATTGTGGGAGTGGAGGCACTTGGCTTCCTCTAAATTTTTTGTTTTTCTTTTTCTGATCAAGCTAGTGAGGTTAGACTTTTGTTGCTTGGTCCCTTTTGTAAACTGGAACTGACTGGCACATCCCTTTAGCGACAGGATGGTGGCGTAATCGATTGGGTCATCCCGTGCCTCTTTGTGATGCCTGGTTGATTTGTATCGCGCTGGTTCAGGTGCTTGTACGTCGTGATCTATGACATAACTGATGAAGTCATGTTCAGTAGTAGGAAGTTTTGTTGCGGAATAAGCTTGATTTGTTGCATAATGCGTACAGTTTTCTCTCTTCTTCTCGACTTTCCCAGTTAACTAATAATACAAATATCACGATCTTTATGTAACAGCCTTAAACATGCTTAGGCTAATCATGTCATCATGAGCATCATTAAGCATTAAATTAAAGCCTAGTTATTAAATAAAACTTGCTAATTTTGAGAGTCATTTTTTTTTACCTGCGGACGGTCCACCCCTGTAGGCTGGACGGTCCGTCGTTGCACGTCATCACCGTGAGTTGGTCATGCACGACCATGGTCACCACCTTTGCCGCGTCACACGCAGACGGTCCGCTCCTCACTCACGGACTGTCCGCCAGCACACCGCTGTGCGTGTCGCGTGCGCAAAGCTTTTGCGCCACGTCGCCTCCGTGACCCCACCCGTCAGCCACGCCCCCCGCCCGAGTTGAGCTCCTCCCAGCTCTCTCTCTCCCTCGCATTCACTCCCAAACTCTCTCTCTCTTCCACCCAAACCATGGAGGAGCTCCCTAGGTCCCTCCACATTGAAGCCCCTCAACCTCGTCGGAGCTTCGCCAGAGGACCACCGGAGTTCGACGTTGGCGAGCTGCATCACCTCTCCTTCATCTTCTTCCTTGGGCTTGGAGCTTGGAGCTTCCCTAAGCTCTTCTTCCTCCTTCCCCAAGACCTCCTTCAAGCTTCAAGTCAAGGACGACCCCAAGCTTCCCCAACGCCACCCTACACCAACCTATGGCATCTCACTGGAGTTCTACCCATCATCGGTGAGCCATCTCCATCCCCGATCCATTCCCCATTACCCTAGGTTTTGAATCCATGGAACCCTTTAGAACCAAATCACCATTGATGACCTAGAGCTTTAAATCCTTAATGCATGTCAAATCTATCTCCCTAGATGAACTCTAGACACTGTTAGGAACCTATAGAAACAAACTGCACCCCAAACAGACACCGTCAGCGCAGACGGTCCGCTCAACACCTGCGAACGGTCCGCCATTTTCACACAAAAACCAATTAAACCTTTCATTTTCACTTCCCGAGCACGTTTTGTACTACGGACGGTCCGCCCTTGGAGGCTGGACGGTCCACCTTTCAACCACACAACCAACTGAGCCTCTGCACATATTTTCAACATGTGCTGATTTTGTACTGTGGACAGTCCGCCATTCAAACTCAAAAACCATACCGAATTTGTCTAGTTTTGCCAAAAGGGTCCGCACTTGATTGGTAGACGGCCGCCCAACGGGCCGCCATTCAAACCGGATGGTCTGCCTTTTCCAAGCCGGACGGTAGGCCACCCCTCGTCCAGCACCTTTACACTTGCACTTGTTTTACTTGCTTATGTATGATACAACCACCTCTTGTATAATTATCTAGCAATGCTAAAACATACTTAGTCATATCATACTCATATCATTGCAACCATTCATGACATATTTACTTATCAAGCATCATTGCACTCGTGTAGAGACCGAAACACCGGAGCAAGAGGAGGGTGAGCCTGAGCTGAAGCCCGTCGCCGCTGATGCTCCCTTTGAACCCCAAGGCATGCACCTAAGCATTCTTTCAACCCATTTTGGATCAATGATGTATACGTGTCTTGTATGTGCATGAGTTAATAATTATGTGTATGTTGCTTAGCTCCTACTTGATGCATTATCCACCCTTAATCTAGAGTAACTCCTTCTAGGCAAGTATGCTTGTTAGGTGTCACAAATTTAAATTGCTTATCCATGCTTAGCTTCGGTAGAAGTCGAGAGGTGGCAAGGTCACCACCACTCACGAGTTATAGAATTTTTGGTTAAATAATACTTGGTTAGCTTTGAATGGATTAAAATTGATTAACTATGAATGATGAATCGAACTTGAGCAAGAATAGTAGAGTCATGTTGAGATTGGAGCTCACTTGACTTAGTCTTGTTTAAGTGGTTAAGGCCCTATCGTTATCGTTGTGATACTTGAGCACTATTTTGTACAAACCACATGCTTAATATGGGAATGGTAAGCCAAGTAGCATAAGTCGCACCTTGCCTTGACCGGATTCAGTGCGGGATGGGATGAGATGTGATCGTCCGTGTCCGGTGCATCTATCCATTCCGACCGTTCATTCGTAGACGGGTGTGGGTATGTGAACGGTCGGGGGCATGAATCAACACTTATCCTCGGTCGGGGTTATGGTCGTTGGTCTTGCGTCTCATGTGGAAAAAGTTGTACATCCTGCAGGATTATAATCTATTGCAATAGCTGCGCTTCCGGTCAAAGACCACACTCATGTACTTGGACTTTAACGTAGAGTTACCAAATGGAGTTCATAGAAGATTGAGCTCATGTTTACGGTCACATCCACTTATTGCAATTACTTGATGCTTGACTTAGAGATATTAGAATGCCATGTGTTTTGCTTATTATAACTTGATCAAATGTAGATGCTTTTATGCAAATTTAATTACCAAAACCATTCCTTACTACTTAACCAAATGCATTCTCCTTGAGAGTTAGGCAAGTATACACCCATACTTAGACAAGACCTGCGGAATACCTTTTGTACTCACGATGCCGCCGTAAGTTGTTGCAGGTGATCCGCAGCCGGAGGCCGTCTTTGGGTACTTCTTCCCTGCGAACGGACGTGCGGGTAGGAAGTGATGGCCATAGCTATAAGAAGGGCACTATCGGTATATAGTGTTAACCTTCTTATTTTATGTTATATCGTATGTTGAGAGCGATGATAGGACTTTCCGCTGCAAACTCTATGAACTTGTCATGTATGTGACTTGAACTCTTTTATGTAAGGTTACATAAGGTGATGGACAATGTGTGTAATGCTTATGTTATGATGATGTTCATCTTGTTGTGCTTGTGAGGTGTGTATAAATCCTAGGCAATGCTCATGACACATCTCAAGAACGACCGAAGTTATTCTTATTTAGTTAAGTTGATTAATGGATGATGACTTGATTAAATGGGTGTAACTTGGAGCTTCCTCGCACTTTAGTGATAGTACTGTACATAATTAATTAAAAGCTGTGACATAACTGATGAAGTCATGATCAGTAGGAGGAGGTTTTGTTGCAGAATAAGCTTGATTTGTTGAATAATGCATGCTATTTTCTCTCCTCTCCTCTTTCCCAGTTAACTAATAATAACAATATCACCACTTCACCAGTCTTTAGGGATAGTAATTAATTAAAAGCTGTGACATTTATTTAAGAAGTGACAACAAAAACTATGGTATAATAGCTCCGGTTCCAGCACATAACATTTGAAAAAAAAAATAAGGACAGCCCTTACAAAATGAAATATACTCCTCGCCAATGCATACTGGAGGTTTCCTTGTATAGAGTCTCCATGTCAATGTATTCACAAACTTCTTTTAGTATGCACTCTAGCATTCTAGCCCATGCAGAAACATGAGTTGGTGGACTAGTACAACCTATCTGTTCTATCACAAAAGGGTTCTAGGAAATGATGATATTTAGGTGTATGCATCCCTGAAATTATGACCCAAAATAACAAAGTTGAGATGATATGTCACCAAAATGTTATTATATAGTAATCGAAGCTAAGGCTCCATGAAAGTAGCAGGCACGCATATAGGGCGCTATATCATCTCAAAATATGCGCTCAATGTCATCTATAGGAACCATTAGGGCATGTTTAGCAAAGCTTCATGAGGCTCCCTCTGCAAAAAGTATTGTGGCAGCATTGTTTACTATTGTAGCGTGGAACTGTTTTAGGACCCGAGGTAAAAAATGAATTAGAGTAGAGGAGCTAGTACAGTGAAGATAAATTTTTCTTTGGTTTTGGCTTCAGCTCTTCTTAGGTTTTAAGCTGCAGCTTTTGAGCTTTTCTAAAAAAGCTACTGCTGGCTTTTTGTTCTGAAAAGCCAATACTAGCTTTTAGAAGATATGTTTAGCTTCCTGAACTCAAAAGGCTACGAAAAGTTGAGAAAACTGAGTTTTTCAACTTTCTTGAGCTTCTGGCTTTCCGGAAGGACCTTACACTGCAATGGAGCAGAGTTGGGTGAAACTCAATCGAACATGCCCTTCCCATGAGCCACTAAAGCCAGAGATAAGAACTGTGCGGCTCAAAGCACATCGTTCATCACCTTCATGCAACAAGGAAAAAAAATACAATACCACCATTGAGGAACATAATTTACAATACTACGTACCATTGCCTCGCCTAAATGAAATACAAACAACACAGTTCATTATCAACTACGCAAAACATTTAATAAGATATCATCATTTATTCAAACAAAGCATGTACTGAAGTGGAATACTGGCAGGCAAGCAAGCGAGAGGACGACCTTGTCCGGCATTTTCACGCAATCTGAAAAATTAAAACATGCAATTTATACATCATTGGTGAAAAGAAGTTATGAATTGCTTCCCTTTGGGAAATGTCTGACCTTTAGATGTTTCTTCGCAAGATCAAGCAAAAACATAGGCTCATATTTGGTCTGTGTATATGCTTCGATCTTGTTCATCTCCTCAATGAACTTCTCAAGGTTGGGCCGGCCTTCGGTGATATCGTAGTTCCTAACATGAGAATAGTATATCTGAACCCTTTCCAAAATTTTCACGTACGAGATGTCCGCCTGGAGCAGATGAAATTAATCCTTCATCAGAAAATAAAAGGAGAAATAGTGGGTAGCCACTGGATTTCAATTCAGGCTGTGGCATGGATGGACATACCAAGCTAAACTTGCCGAGGAAGAACGGGCCGTCGTTGAACTTTGACAGCGCAGCTTCTATTTTGTCCAGAGCCGCAGCTGACCAAGCCGAGAAAGACGGAGATTCAGCAAACTGACATGTCAGTGAACCCAAACTGCAATTCTTTCGATCTAAACAGAGCATATTTCTAACAAATGCTCCTACCTGCTTCCTCTGACATTTCTACATGGGACATCAAGGGTGAGTAGAGCGCTTTGGTGAACGTGTCGGCGAAAGTAATCAGCTCATCAGCAAACTGCCTCTTCGCAGGATCCTTGAAAATGGAAGATAAAAGTTCAGCACATTCAAATCCCGACAGATTTAACAACATATCAGAAAACCAGAAAAATCACTGTGTTTTTCATTCCAAGAGTTGCGCCGATGTTGATTCAGTAAACGATGAGCCTTACTTGAGGAAGCAGCGCCGGGCCGCCGAAGTTGCTGTCGATGTACTTGATCAAGTCCAAACTCTCTGCCCTGATCTCATTGTTGTGCTCCAGGGAAGGCACCTGAGAGGAAACAAAATATGATGGTTTGTCCATGGAGGAAAAATTCCACGGTGCATGCTCCAGTTTTATCCAAGACAATTTATCTGTACCGTGCCCTTGGGGTAGAGTTTCTCCTTGTACCAAGCTGGCTTGTCCTGCACATGAATCGCAACCAGCTTGATCTCCTCCTGCAAAACCTGGAAAGAAAGCAAATGAAACTTGATTATGTTTTTGCGTTTTCATTTCATCGTTCTACTAAACAAACTCTTGAGAATTAAGAGAGAAAAGAGTTGCAGTTGTAGAAAACCTTGAAGTTCCTGGTAACCCAAGTGCGCTGAGAGAACGGACAGAAGTAGCCCATGTAGAGCCTTTATGCCAGCAACACTGCTCACTAATTTGCCTCATACTCAATGCAAAAAAAGCATACGATTCTGCAATAACCAATGGTAATTATTCACTAATCAGACGGCTCGATTTATCTGGTGGTTCCATCGAAGAGATGGGGCTGCTCGGAGGTGGAGACGAGGATAGGCGGGAGTGCCTCCTTGGCAGAGCTGCGCGCATACTCCGTTTCATCATCAGGGACACGTAAAATGGCAATCGCAGCAGCAATGCATCGTGAGATGGGAATACCTGGCAGCTGGTGCTGCGGCTGATGTGGCCATTGCCGGTGGCGACGAGCTTGGAGGAAGGTGTGGAGACGCGAGGATGATCTGCTATTCTGCTTTGGTGAACAATTGGTGAGCCGTAAGCCGGGGCGGTTGTGAATTGGATCGGTGTGGCCTGCCGTGTGGGTATTTATACAATCTGGCGGGCTCTAATCGCATTAGTGAGATGAGATTTCATTCAGTTCTGCTGCTGGGGGTTGGCTGGTTCGTTGATCTTTTCATTCGTTCAGATCGACTAGTCTTTGTCTGACCGTTTAATGTAATTGCAGTTGCGCTTTTTTTCTTTGTCCTCGATGTATATATGTTATGGTTCACCCATATGAAACTGATCAAGTCATCTTTAGTAGAAAGCCTCGTGCTAGTTTGCTGTTTGCTGATCGCTCGATTTCTTTCTTTCTTCTTCTTCTTTTACACTCAATAGTGAGGTGCCCATTAATAAGCTTTTTAATTATGCATGCGAATGTACGAGAGGACCTGCATCTACATTATTGTATCTTTAAAAAATCAAACTTGTTTCTATTGATGGAGTGAGACGTAAGAAGATTAGATCATTCTTGAAAAGAAGTATCTGATTGGGTCATTTTTACTTCTTCGCTAGCATGCGACCGCACTCACATCTGTATTAGATGTATATATATGGTCGTCTATGATGTAACTTTTTTTGCAGACATCTATGACATAATTGATGCTGTCATTTCTAGCAGAGAGCTTGAATTAGTAGAATGTTTTTGAAAATGCTAGTTCTCTTTAACCATTTCGACATGAAATAAACGAGAAGGTAGGTATGAAAATGTCTATTGAAATAGTAAAAAAAACATGACTTTCGGTTATAAATTTGTGTCTCTACAGGATTAATTGAATAAAGTTACAAACGTTACGATCTCCTAAACTCCCTACTCTATGTTAATCTATTGGACGGTCCAAAATGGTACCTAATGGAGTACCATTTCTCGCACAGAGATTCAGATACATATATTAATACCTCCGTTCTACGGTCCAAATGTGTTATTGTCCATGCGATATGGACACAAATTTTTTTTCTTTTTCGAGAGGAAGACACAACTTTTATATGTGGGAGAAAAATAATTTAAAGAAAATTGATATTGACATACTTAGAAACCTATTTTATTTTTTTGAGATCGAAACCTATTTTAAAGAAGCATAATAATTTATAGTTCGGTCAAAAATGATAATTTAGCACGCCACAAGCCAGCCCAATTATGCGTATATCCCAGCCCAAAAGGCCCATTTGCTGGAAGGGCGGCGACCGGCGACCGCCGAGGCGCCGACCGCGCGGAAAGGGAAAAGAAAGAAAGAGAGCACGCAGCAGCGACGCGCACAAAAAGGGAAGGGAAAATATCTCTCGCCACACCCGCGACCGCGACCTCCCGACTGAGCGCTCTCCCTCTCCCTCGCCGATGGCATCTCAGAGCTCCACGCCCGCGGACGCCGCCGCGCCTTCGCCGGCGGCCGCAGCCACCGGAGAGGCGGCTGCGAGCCCCGCTTCCTCAACGCCGGCACAAAACCCTACCGCTGCTGCGACCGCGGCTGCCGGGGCCACGGATCTGGAGAAGAAGATGCGCCGCGCGGAGCGGTTCGGGACAGCGGTGGTGATGTCCGAGGAGGAGAAGCGTAGCAGCCGCGCCGAGAGGTAAGTCTCCCATGGATCCCCTTTCCTAGGGTTTAGAGGTTTTCTCCTAACAAATCTACAAGTTCATGATTCAAGCGCAATATTTCGGTAATCTCGAGCATTTAGCCTATCTCTTTTAAGAGTTAAACAGAATAATCTTCATAGATAGAGATTATAGGGGGTTGAATACAGCCCCTGCGGCCCTGCCTCTGAGGCTTAATGCGGAAACCAGTGTTCAAACTTCAAACCAGGGTTGGAACCCCGGTCGGCCTGCTCCACTCAACTTGAGCTGGACCAGCTGAGCTAACCCAACTATCCAATAATCTACATTGAAGTGACGTAGTATTGGAGTATTCATTTTTTTTCATTAGGTGTATATTTGAATTGCAAAACTATAGGATTTTGGGCGTTTATAGGGTTTTAAAGTACAGATGTTGCATTTATCCACAATGTTGCAAAGCATGTTTGCTATGTTGCCGTGATTCTCAAATTTTTGGACATCCATAATTTAACTGTGTATGATTGTATGATCCGTTGTGGTGTTCAATTGTTGCTGACCTGATTCACAGAGATATCACTTCATTCCAAGACTTAAGAAGCTAGGCCCTTGCATGAATTATAAGTTTAAGTGTTATGCAGTTACTAACTCAATTACTTCATTACTTGATTGTTGAAACTCGTTAGACTTTATAGTTTTTGCCAATTCATGTTCACCTTGTTAACCCTTGATTTCAATCCTTCATTTTATAGGTTTGTTGCTTAGGATAAACTGTTAGGAATTCAAAAGCTTTAGGTCCATAATTATATTTATCCGTGCCCAGTCTTTAGATGCCCCAACAAAATTGTAGACAATTAGATGCAAACCTAGTCGATAAAAATTCAGAATATATTAGTATTTTTTCTGTTTTAATCCACTTTAAACATCAACAAAGAAAAAGAGCATTGTTGCAAGAAAATTGCAATTCCTTATAGGGAGCCTCCTGGTTAAATTGTCTTTCTCATGAATCCATAAGTGTTTTAGATGAGTCATCAAGTTTTCTTCTAGTTTGAAAGAGGTTTAACCTTCTTGTCTGATGTCCTAACCTCAGTGTTAGTAAAATTTGAAATAAAATGTGTTATTATTGAACATTCCTTTGTTGTTCTGAAATCTGAAACAAGATACATCAGATCCAAGGATGTTTGGTGATTACAAATTGTGCTTATTTTGCATATGGCATTTGTATAACTTTACTCCAAGGCTAAATTTGGAAATTTATGGTATATGATGAAATTCCCTTCCCCAGACCCCCACCTTGTGTGGGAACTATCAGCGGGTACGCCCTTTTATGAAATTAATATTGCTTTATGAGCTATTAACTTTAGTTTCAACTTTCAATTATTATTAAGGTGGTCAGCTGATTTCTGTATCCCTGAGATGATTGTTGTGATATGTCTTCTCTGAGAAGGTTTACAAATTTTACTTTTTTGGGGGGTTACACTGTAGGTTGTCCAATATGGATATATAGTCTGTTCATCTGCATGGTGCTTCATGTAAATTCTACTAAATAAGGTTGAGTGGTTGCTTAAAGCCAAGCAAACTTACTCTTCAATCCAGCTGAGGCCAAGCAGATCCTCTTCCCTTTTGGTTTAATTTGAGCATACTCCAAACTTTGTATCATTCCTATTTGGTTGATCAACTTTCCAAATGATACATCACAATTCCTAAGTGCATTTCACTTTTCCTGTCTACAAGATTCGGGACTGGATCTTCAAATGTAAAGGATGAAGAAAAGAAGAAGTCCAGGGCTGAGAGGTGTGTTAATTACTCAGAAATTTCTCTAATGTTCTTTTTTTTTCTGTCCCAAGTGGTGAATTGATGCATAGTTAAATGAATGGAATTGCCAGGTTTGGCCTTGCCTCATCATCTTCTTCTGATGAGGAGGCTAAGAAGAAGGCCCGTTTAGAACGATTTGGTCAGGGCACAAATGTTGACAAGGCAGAAGAAGAAAAAAGAAAGGCACGGGCCGCCAGGTTAGTGAACGTGGCAGTGGTCATTCCTTGATTATTCTGTGGAACTTTACCTAGCTACCAGCTCAGCTTACATCTCTTCACAACTTTGCCAGGTTTGCAGAAACATCCAGTGGATCACCTCGGGAAAATGGCAAGGACAACTCCAAGCCGGTATGTCTTGGATGGTTTTGTGAATAACTTTTGCCTCCTATTCTACATGATTTTTGCGTGGAGCTTTCACCTCCAGTTGGTAGATTCTAACTGGCTGCGCTCTCCATCTGTTTGTCTATGCTTAACGCAGGATGCAGCCACTGTGACAGGCACAGCGTGATCAGAGCACTCTGCCTTCGATGAGGTTAGACGATGCTGTCATCATCCCGTAACAATTTTTCCTTGTCAGACTTGCCGTTGTAGTTTCCCTAACATGGAAAGAATCAACTTCTCTTTCAGGTCTCAGATATTATCCGTGGAGACTTTTGGTGAAGCCATAGCTTGTACACCACTAACTGCATTGGACTGGGGACGTCATGTGTTTCCCAGTCCCAGCCATCTTACGAGATGTTGGCTTTGTATGACTCTTGCTTACGGTACTTGCTAGGCAGTGTAGCTAGGTTGCTGCCTGGTTTGTGGGATGATCATGTACCTTCTGTTTCCCTCTTCATTTGGTGACACGGTGATTTCCTTTCCTTAAGCTGGTGTAGTCAGCTGTTAGAAGACAAGGCAGCACTGGTTTATCTTGCAACGTCCTTCAGTTGCTGCGTGCTACGAAACGGGATATGGAAAACCCTGGAGCATGGCATCTGCGCCTCATTAGATAATGCATGCAGGCGTGCGATGCCCATCCAGTGGACGATTGGTCCCTTGGCGTAAAGCTTCAGAGACGGCATGCATCCAGCAGCATGCCATTGGCCTTTTCTCTGACAAACGTATCAGTTGTACGCATAAATAAACCGAAGAAACAGGAGCATATAAACTACCAAGAAATCATCCTTTGTAAAAATAGATGTGGCTCCACATGAGCCAATCTTATTCCGTTCTCTACAGATACTCCCTAAACAGCGCTATGTATAAATCACTGCAGGTGAAAAGGAACTAGGAACAGATATTGCACCCTAATAAACATCATTATGAATAGACACTGATGCAGATCCGATACTGAGCGTCTGAGCGGCTCCCGGTGGCTTCAGTGGCCGTAGAGCTCCCGGTGGGCAACGACGAGCTCCGACCGCCGCTCGATCGTGTAGCGCAGCTGCTCCTTCACCCGCCGCAGCGCCAGGAGCACGGACTCCACGTCGGCGTGCGGCTTCGGTTCCGCGGCGGCCGGCTGAGGCTGGTGGTCGGCTAGAACGATGGCAAGCCTGTTGTTCTCTTCTTCCTGTTGTGCTTCCTCGTGGGACACGGGGTGGAGCTCTGCTGCTTGCGTGTCGTTGGCTTCCGTTCTCGAGCCACCGTCCGCTTGCGCGACGAGCTGGGGGTCTACCAGCACAAGCGCTAGCCTGTCGTCGCTGTCGTGGAATGATTCTTCGGATTTTGCGGAGCTACAGCCGCTGGATGCATCAAGGTGTTGCCTGGCACAAGAACACATTACAAGAGTCACTTATCACGGCAATACTTGTGAGAAGTAAACCGCCAAGGTAGCTGCAGAAATACAATTGCTTGGAGAATTTCTCTAAATATGCCTATGTTGTTTGATGTTACTTGTGATGGACTGATGGTTGTGGTCTCGAGTAAAAACACTTCCACCTTTCTTGATCATTTCCGGTCAAGTGGTATGCAATTGCAACTTGCAAGTGCATGATCATTCATTCATTTGGTTCAGCTACAATAGCATCCACCGATGTGATGAAAGGAAACTCTCAGGCTGATTTGCTTCAGTCTACTTATGTGGCGTGCATTGTGTAGTGCCAGACAATCCGTCCACCTCCCGTGTGCTATCCCAAAAGGCAATCATTCTGTCCTAAGGTGAAGGGAAGCACTAATTGTTTCCTCTACACCTAACATGGTGAAAGATGCCTACTGGAGCTACCTTCCAAGAACTCCAAAGAGGTAAACATTTAAGAGGAGGGATGATGTCACAATTTCTGGCAGGAAGCCTGAAAGGAGTCAGTTCCTCTTGAAAAGGATGAGAAAAACTTAAAACTCTTAACAATTAATCTTGAAAGAAGCCTGAAATGAGTAGTACTATGCAAGCAAAAAAGTGAAAAACAAGTCCCTAAAGCAATTGAGCTCGTATTTTGTAATTTTATATACTACTAAACAGCAAATTAAGTACTGTTGTCAATAAGCTTATTGTGCAAGCGACCATGCGTACCTCTCTGAATCATGATCACCGGCACTCTCCTCAGAGCTGCTGCTATTGTTTGTGCCGGCAAGATCCATGCAAGCACCAGCCGGGGATTGCTCGGACACAACGGAGCACCAGCTCCCGTCCTGGGAGAAGTTCCCTTGAGTACAGGAACCGGCGGAGGAGCCCTTGGCGCTGTCGGCGTCGGCATCGCCACCTCCTTGGGTACCGGATGGAGCAGAATCATCGGTGGTCAACGATCCAGGACTGTTCCTCTCCCCCACCTCCGGCGCCCGGTGAGCGGAGTGGCCATTGGAGGACAGCGAGCTGATGGAGCCGTCCGAGAGCTCCACGTCCAGAATCTTGAGGGACTCGAGCTTCTTGATGGCCCTCCTGAGCCTCCTCTCTGCCTTGTTCCTCACCTTGACCTCGTCGGCGAGCTGCTTCTCCAGCTCGTCCAGCTGCGGCGGAACCAACCATCAAATCAAGCATTCAGCAGACAGAGAGTTCAATTAGGATGTGAACCAATAGAAATTAAAGAGGATGAAGCAGTACGGAATGGGTGGGATAAGATTGTACCCTTTTGGCTAGTTGGTCGGCCTCCTCCTTGGCAGCCTTGGATGCCACCCTCTCTGCGAGCAGCCTGCCCCTGAGGCACTCCACCGTCCTCATGCCACCACCGCCCTCCCCACCCCCACCATTCACCCTGCAATCAATGCAACAAAAATGCAGAAACTGGTCAGAAATTGATCCTAGGATCCCATTGGAGTAGGAGCCACCAACAAGAATCTCAAGAACTAAAATACTCCCAGCAACAGCTCAAGAAACGATGCTAGGAGCCAAGAAACCATCCACGAATGCAAGAAAGAATCAAGCAGCTCCGGCAAATTTTAGCAACCTGCATTGCATGGTCTCCGCAGCCATTCTCCGATCCTCCCCGTATCCGGCTTGTGCTTGGGCTCTTTCTAGCTTGTAGTAATCTGCAGCCTGTGGCGGCGGCTTTGGGCGCTTCTTGCGTGCGGCTCTGCTTTTGAGCTCGCGCGGCAGGGAGAGGGCGCAGGCGGCGGCTGCTGAATTGGAGGAGGCTTGAAGCGGAAGGTGTCGGGTGCCTCTGTTCCGGGCGTGAGGTGTGAGGCGAGGCGCCACAGGCCACAGCACGCTCTCTCTGCGGGAGTCCGGGAGAGGAGTACAAGCGCCTCGAAAGGAAGCATGGGATTTGATGACCCACAGGAGCCGGTTTTGTCCGTGAGACCGTGGCCGCCACCCGTGAAGGTGCATTACTGGCGTCACTCGAACCATCCCGTCTCTTTTCACTACACTCCAGTACATTCTTCAGTTACGGCATTTACCTTCTTTTTCCTCCTTTTTACTTCAATGAAAATTTACGCAAATAAGAATACATGGGAACTTTGTTTGGACTGACACAGAAGACAAAATGTAAGGGAAGTCTTGAGTGCAAAATGTTGCAGCAGTCACCTCACCTCACGTGAGAGTGTGTGTTGAGCTCAAAAATATACTTGAGCAGCTGCCAAGTGCCAAGAGCTCAAGACACAAGCCCTAACCTAAAAAAAAAACTAATCCTGCAGAGTAGATGGTACAGATAAGAATGCTAACGATACTAAAAGCGATGGTGTACTCACCGGTAGTAGTTAACAAAGAGATGGTCGCAGGGGACATGTGGGGCAACAGCCTTGGGCCTTGCAACCTGCAATCCTGATTTCTGCAATGGTGTGTAAGCGAGGGAGGAGCCAAGGGCAGCCACGTGAAAGCCAGATCCTGCTGCTTCATCTTGCTGCTGTTCCTCCTCCCCAGCCGGCCGCCCAGCGCCCAGCCCTCCTGTCCTCTTGCTCCATTTTCTTTTCCTCGTGTTTTTTATCAGCGCCAGAAAAGAATTCCCAGCATCCACCGACTTCTCATTTGTTTTCTTTATAAGAAAAATAGTATCTGAATGAATGCATGTATGCTACCAGGACAAGATCGCGTCGAGCGTCCCTGTCGCGCTGCCTCACGAGCTGCCTGTGCTGCCTCTGCAGTTTGATTTCAACTCAACTGAATCGGAGGGGTAACCGACAGATGTTGCAGTGTTTAACAATGACATTTGAGCTGCCCGTCCTCTCATGTGGACTCTCAAATATACTAACAACATCCCCTAGAAAAACAACGTGCTAACGAACAGTGTAAGCACGCAGAGTTTGGTGAAACAAAGCATAGACTAATTCGAACCGACCTGCCATGTCAAATGCTTGGAGGAATTGGCTGGAGAAACGCTGGAGGGATTGGCATTCGGCATCGCCGCGGGAGGGGTTGGTGCAAGTACTTGGGATTCTCCTCCTCCTGCAGGCTCTGCTGCTGGTGTTCTTGTACCGTACGAAAATTCCTTCACCCACGAGCTTAACAGCCAGGAATAATGCACGAATAATATGGGCATGAGGAAAACGGACACAGACCTGCGACATTTTCCCTGGATCATGACAGGATCCGTACGGTGCACCGCATTGGGTCCTTGGACGGCTGCTGATGCTGGAGGACCTTTGACACAATGGTTAGACTGGAGCTTTGGGCAGTCAAAAACTAAGCTTTGTATAAAGCAACAGGTAAAGAAAGTGTAAAGAGATCAAAGTAGAAGGACAAAGACGAAGAGATGGAGACTATACCTGTTCCAACGGAAACGGTACCTTCTACGTACTGCAGTGCAGTAGTGTTGTCCTCCGGGTCCACGTCTTTTTTCCGGCATGATTACTACGTTACCGGCGACCATCACTCCCGATCTGGGAGTGGAGCTTTGCGACTAGAGTGACGGACATGATGACGACGGCGCTTCTCCGGCAAGTGAATGCAGGTAGCCAGGCACACGTAGCCCATGCCGGTGCTCCGCGCAGGGCCACCCAGTGCACACAGGCCACCGCCCGTTATAACCGTGGCCTGGGAGGTGCATCACGTGCCACAAGATATCAGTATCAACAGGCATAATACCACCGAAACTATTCAAAACATTTTGAAACTCTTAACAGATCCAGACACAGGAACAGACAATTGGACGTAACTAGCCGATGGCAAAGTTTCGATCCCAACCATTTTCCTAGAAATATACAGACAAAAGAGGTCATGGCAATGGGAAACGAAGTGACGACAAAAGTTCCCCCTGGTCTGTCTTCGTGCGTGTTTTGTAACCTGTGATGGCTCTATGCATAGGCACTCAGTGAATTCTTTTGGAAATTTTAGGCAGTATGTGATCCTAATTATGAAGTGCTCCACCTGTGAAGCTCTGTTTTTCCTGTATGTACTCAAATAGAGATGTACAGCTGTATGCTATGATTAAAGAGATGAGGTGGCTATACTCACCTAGCTTCGCTTGAACTCCAAGGCTCCAGAGTGAGCTGGACCACCATACATCAATATTGGAATTGTAAGGCTGCAAACAGCCGAAGCCCTAATGCTTAAGATCATTTCATCAAAGACACAAGAAAGTTCTCACATTGCTGCATTTGCGCACTCGGTGCATGTGAAGTCCAGCATGTGAACCCTGGAAACAAAACGAAATAAGAGTCACTGCTTCCTGGTAGTGAGGCCAGAACAAGTTGGGTGCAAATCAGAGAACTGTTCGCGCGCTTTTCCTTTTTGGAGTTCATGATATGGGAAGTAGTGAAGTGGAATGATCCAAGCATGTGAACCATGATCCACAGGCCCCCCGGTGTGTGTGTGTGTGTGTGTGGTGGTGGTGGTGGTGGGGGGGGGGGGGGGGGGGGGGTACTAAGAGACAGATCTTGTTGTGCTAGCTCTGTGCAGTTTTGATTCTAATGCCAGGATGGGGTAGGGGTCTAGAGAACATGCAAAGCAGGTCTGCGCATTTGCTTTGATAGAGAGAACAATGTTCAGAAAAGCATTATGTACTGTAGAAAAATGCAGTGTATTCTATAGCGGTACACAAAACCCATGGTGTTTCGATAATGTAGATACTGAAACAGCATGTTAATGTTGCAAGTTAGAACCTTTATTCATTGGATCCATAGCGCTAGAGCAAATTTTGTTGATGAAGTGAATGATCTTCTCCACATAGCTTAGTTGGTGGTCCAACCAGGACTGGAGGTACAGCTAATGCTTGCACATCCTGAAAATCTAGATTAGATTGTTACTGCTTCCAAAGATTATATATTCACAGGAATTCCCTGTTGCTTTGGTATCTATCATCTTGTAAAGAAATAGAGTTTAAGGTCGACTATCAGTTCAAAAGGTTCAGATAAGAAGATCGTGGAAGGATGGACTCGTTGGCTACAATTCTCGTGTTTACTGGTCTTACATGATTAGTTGATCAATCAAATCAATGCGACTGACCACACAGTCGAGAGTGAAATAATGTGGTCCAAATAACTCAAAAGTCAGGTGTGCTCTAAGGCATGATAACCACATCTCAACTATTAGATCTTTTGAATGCTATGATGCCATCAATATAACTTGTCCTCGTCTAAGACTGGTTGATGACAAAGCCCTTTTCTACAATTCAGATGACTCAATCCATCAACAGCCACATAGTTTCTGTGGCTCACTTGCTTGATGTATCCACAGCAACAAAACCCCCTCAATTGAACCCCCTCAATTCCAACTACAACCAGGAACCTTCTCCAACCCAACTCCCCACATCATGCTCCTTATGATCTCAGCTTCTTCCCATTTTCCAGCATTTGAGTACAAATTAGCCATCACAATGTAATTACCAGTGTTCTTAGGTTCAATCATATACAGTCGATCAAATACAAATCGACCAAGCTCAACATCACCGAATTCTGCTGCTCCATTAAGCAAAGCACCCCAGACCTTTGCATTTGGCTGAAACGGCATATTGTTGACAAGCTCAAGTGCATCCTTTAGCATCCCTGCTCGGCTGAGTGCAGAAACCATGCAAGCGTATTGCTCCATCACCGGAGTGATACCAAACACAACCTGCATGGAGTCAAAAATTTTACGAGCGTCAACTA
This sequence comes from Setaria italica, assembly GCF_000263155.2. Classification (NCBI taxonomy): domain Eukaryota; kingdom Viridiplantae; phylum Streptophyta; class Magnoliopsida; order Poales; family Poaceae; genus Setaria; species Setaria italica. Next base: position 49,544,374 of record NC_028458.1, on the reverse strand, counting down.
CCTTGCCAGCATGAGCACAAGCAGTAAGCACAGCAGTGAAAGCTATGGTATCCGGAGTAATGCCAGCACTGATCATCTTATCGAACAGGCGCAATGCCTCTGCAGCTTTTCCATGGGCTGCAACGGCTGATATGATTGATGTCCATAAAATTTTGCTTCTATCACCAGTCAATTCAAACACCTTCAGAGCCCCATCAAAAAATCCAGCCTTCGAGTAAGCATCAATCAATGCACTCACAACACTGACACTTTGATCATAGTTGTTCCTGATCGCATACCCATGAGCTTGCTTCACTCCCAGCAGGGTGGAGAACAAAGGAACTGAAGGAATGATGATTGAAAGCGTGGCTGAATTGGGTAGCATGCCAGAACCAATCATCTCATGCAGTAGTCCAAGCACATCCGACTGGCGACCATTTTGAACTAATCCAGCAGTCATTGCATTCCAAATGCTTATTCCTTGAGCATCTGCTTGCCGGAAAAGCTCCATTCCCTTGTCAACATCCCCATGGTTCATGTACCCAGTGATCATGGCACTGTAACTGACTGAATCTTTCTTAGGCATCCCTTCGAACAATTTTCTTGCATACTCCAACCGTCCACATTTCGCATAAAACCCAACTATGGAGTTCCACGCTGGAACATCCATATCAAGCCCATTCTCGGCAGCAAACCGGTGAACTTTGACGCCAAAGTCGACAGCCTTGAGCTGTGCGCAAGCATGCAGTACGCTCGCCACCGTAACACTGTTTGGCCCAACACCGCCACCAGCATGAACCCGTGTCAACTCTTGGAATAGGTCCAGGCACTCCCGGTACAATCCTGCACGGGCGTACGATGATATCAGAGAGTTCCAGGACACGACGTCTCGCCGCGGCATTTCGTCAAACACCGCGCGAGCAGAGCGCGTGTCCCCAGCGTTGTTATAGGCAGTGATGAGCCCATTGGACACGAACAGGTCGGCCCCGAAGCCGCGCAGGATCGCGACAGCGTGGAGCTCCCCAGCGACGAGTGTGGACAGCCCCGGCCCGGACGCGGCGAGCGATTTGAGGAGCGCGGAGAGTGTGATCTCGTCAGGTGAGATGCCGGAGGTGGCGAAGAGGCGGACCGCGGCAGAGGGGTCTGGCGAGTGGAGCGAGAGCGCGATGAGAATGGCGTTCCAGGCGAAGACGCTGGGCCGCGGGATGGCGTCGAACACCCTGCGTGCGTCGTCGAGGCGCGCCGCGCGGGAGTAGAGGGAGATGAGCTTGGAGGCGAGGAAGTTGGACGGCGTCACGGAGAGGGAGACAAGGCGGGCGTGGAGCTGGCGGCCGGCGGCGAGGTGGCCGGAGTCAGCGCAGAGCTGGATGAGGTGGCCGTACGCCCGAGGATCCGGCGGCACGGCCGTGAGCCATGATGGGAGCTTCATTCGCGCTTCATGAACGGCTAGGCACTAGCGCGGGGTAGTGGGTTAGACTTCGCTTTTGAACTCACAATTTTCGCATGAATTCGATATAATGACTTCCATAAATTAAAACGAACCAAAGTTATAAGATTTCCGTAAGAAACAGTTCAATTTCTGCATAATAGAAAATTAACGTTCCCATCGGAGCCTTTGACCGGGAAAGGCAAGTCCACATGCGCTCGTGATCTTACCATTCATTTTTCTCCCATGAAATTTTTTTACCTACTTAAGATTCTCTTACCTACCTATGATTCATCTCACTGTTGATCTCAAGATGAATGGTCCGGATAAATCATGCGGTCACATGCACATGTGGAAAATCCATGTTGACCTTTGACTGTTAGATTTGGACAGTTTAGGACCCAAATCACACACCTCGATCGAGAAGAAATGAAACTGTTGGTGAGCTACCATATTCAAAAGAATGGCAGTTACACTCTTCACTAATAAATTTGAGTAAAATGCCGGTGGTCCATCAACTTATAATAGGGTATCACATAAGTCCACAAACTCTGCAAGTGTATTTTTAGGTCCATAAATTTTTCAAGTCGTTCATCACAAGTCCACACTCCTCCACCTAGATGTCTAAAGTTGACATGGCGTGATGACTGTATATTTCCTCTCTCATCTCTGTCCATCTTCCTCTCTCCCATGAACTTTGGATGGGAGCATTTCCTCAAGTTGTGGGCGACATGAGGATCGGCACATGCACAGTTCGTTGGCCTCGTCGGCGTCTTGCCGTCCTGAGGCTGCGGCGGCAGTGTCTTGTCCGACATGCGGCAGCGGCGGCCGGAACTCGTCACGCCGACAACATGCTTGATGAAAGAGGAGATACCTATGTAGCATGCCAAAACACTAAACACCCACGTGGAAGGGTATGCCCCTGCGGTGAATCACTTAAAAAAAAATTTATGCATTTTCAAAATTTGCGAACCTATATGACATTCCATTACAAGTTAGTGAACCTTTGATGCATTTCACCCAATAATATAACATTCCATTGCAAATTAGTTGACCTCTGATGCATTTTACTCAATAAATTTCTTTGGAAATGAAGCATAAATTTCTTTGGAAATGAAGCGGCACGTCGGAGACGGGACTTTGTCACTCCCGAAAAGAATAACTGTATGCTCCTGGCATATGGTATTATGTGTAAATTACATGGTAGAACTCCACACGCACAAACCCCCTGATTTTGTGTTTGTATAAGGTTACAACCTTCTGCATCGTAGACTTATACATCTCATTACACCTGGCATCCAACACACAAGCTATGAGGCTATAATGACTTCGAATAGCTGAAGGAAGCAATCACTTCAGCAACTTGCTAGGTCACATCATATGTTTTGTTTCTAGGAATCTAAAAGGATCCTGACAGTTTTGGCGGCAAATCCACCAAAAATTGATGACGCACAAGTTACCGAGGATCATAACCAGCTCTAGGCCATCAATCAACTCAACAACCTTCCAAAAATTGTATAATCTTGAATGGAATCTCGCCTTGCATCTGTTTCTTCTATTACACTATATGCTAATACTATTTTAGAAGTATCCGCCATATCTTTCTCATGTACACCACTAGGGACCATATGGCAAGTCCAGCGGATACATAAAGCAGCACAACACCGGGGGTAACTAGAGCACCTTGCGCAGGTAGACTGCAAAACAGAGTGCATAATGCGAACCATATCATATATCAATTGAAAAAAAAATGAAATAATAACAAAGCTATAATAACACCGACAAGAAATTTCAACTACCTTGGGTCTCTGCTGGCAAGAAGCAGAGTCAATGCTGTCATCTGCGTCGCTGTTTTCCACTTCCCCAAGTTGTTAACTGCAACAGCCTGTTGTGGCAAAGTTGAAATTTCTTTAGCTGTTGAACTTCTAATTAAGACACTGGAACAGAAGACTAATAAAGGATAGAGGAACCTCAAGAACTTTGCTATTCTGAGACGCAGCCCACTCTCTCACAGCTGACATTGTAATCTACAAACACACAAGGTCAGGAAAGGTTATGTGTTAGACTCATACCACATAGCAGCAGAAACAGCTGTATTCTTTAAAAGGAAAATGGACAATGCCTGTGCTGAAGGAAAGAGAACTAAAGCCGCTCATTGTAGCACATATATTTATATGGAATCAGAAGGTTATCAGACAAATCTGGTGATTTACCCTAACTTTTAGTGCAACTTATATAGCTTCCCAAAGCTCTTTGAAGTATCAAAAGTTCAACTCAGGCTCAGGCTCAGGCTCTAGGGTTCTGTTTCAAACAAGCCACAATACCAGTCCACATGGTGAAATGACTCCTTCTGACTTAAGAGGCAAAGCAACACTGGCTCCACTAAAGGCGGTAGAGGTTGGATAAAAACACTTCCATTTCAGACATGTATAATTCATGCACCCGATATTACAACCACAAGTTAATGGCCAGACTGATAATTGTGATGTTAATAACTTATCATGTAAGCCTTGAGGGATAAAGGTTAAGATAAGGACAGCTAAGCAGGCAGGAACATACGTATTCGCAAAAAACAAAAATGCACGAAACATACATAAGGCAGCATGTCATATTTACAACGGAGAACAAAACTATATCAACACATCAACATAAGCCACAAAACCATGCTGAAATTTCCAGATCTATAAAGCCCACCAAGACACTTTACAATGAACCATTTTTTTCACTAACTACTTGGGAAGTGGCAATGTGGATTGACTAAGTAACTACCTCTCTTCCAATGATAGCAATGGAAGGAACTGTTAGAAGCCATGGCCCATCCCTGAGTAGTGATCCTTCCAAAGGTTTGGTGCATAGCAAAACTAATGTTGCGGCTACCATAAGCTGCAGCAAAGAAGGAAAGTAAGTTAGATCCTGTGTGTAGTACATCTTTTTAAAAACTGAAAGTCTTGGTTGTAAAGATGCCAGAATAAGGTGGGTAGCAGAGAGAGAGAGAGAGAGACCTTGTCAGCCACAGGATCAAGAAATGCACCAAAAGGTGTTCCTAGCTGCATCTGTATATGAAATATATCAGGAAACGGCAAAAGGAGTCAGAAACGATAGTATAATAACCTGTCTAGCATATAACTGAGATAAAATCTTTCCAACAAACCTTTCTAGCAAGATAACCATCTAGCCAATCAGTGATTGCAGCAGCAATGAAGATGCCAGTTGTGGCCGTAGCTGCCCATGGACCCTCCATGTAGAAAGCTGTTGGCAATAAAAATAGTAACGGAAGGTAAAAATAAGATAAACAATCCATGGTGGAATAATACATGTGTGGTCAAATTAACATTATTAGGTCAAATATAAGCACAAAACTAAACAGGTTCTAAATGCTTATCATAAGCAGTGGCCAGCAGAAACAACAGAAGTATATTGTGTCTGAAGCAATAGCGCATGGTGCTTAAGCCTGCTAACATAGAAGCAGGAGAAAAGACAGAGTTGCTCAAGGGGGTTTTGCTATCAAGTCCGACTGCATGAAAATTAAGTTGTTGGGCCATTTAAGGAAAACAAACTATTCAGCCTCCAGTAAGCAAACAAGTACCGTTTTCTTTACTTTATACAGATGATAAGTATCGTGCCAAACTGGCAATACATTTAATCATTGCACCGACTCTGCCCATCAACAAGAGCTAAAAAAGGATGCATGTGCCAAGTCGTTTCAATAAAGCTGCGGACTGTTTGGATAAAAGGAAAAGATAATTGTTTTGACACTAGGACTTATGGAGAATAGCAACGGTGCACATGTTTCCACCAGCCTCCTTTTACATTGAATTTATTTTGAGAAAATTACTGAAACCACAAATTCTGTGGTTCAAGCTGCATCAAACCCCTGAGATTTAAGTGCCACGATTTTGTGATCCTAAGGTTACAAACGAGCCCCACCCTTCAAAATAAGGGCAGATAGTATCTGGCCAGCATCTTTTACCCCCACAAACCTGCACAACCACCTCATGCAGCTTGTTGTGCAGGTTCTGGAAGACGCTGACCAAGTACTGCAGCTTGGGGTTATATAGAAGGGGTGGGTTTTTGTGTAACCTCAGGACCACCAAAAGTACAGTTATGTGCCACAGTCCATAACCCCCAAAGGTTCTTTGCAACTAGGATCATGAACTCATTTTGCATGTAGTTGGGTAAATATAAACTATTGGGGCAAGTTACATGTAGGTACTGTCAATTCAAGATTAAGACAGTGAATTAAGGAGGTTAAAACACTCATGTAATCGATCACTGGAAATTTGTTCCAGCAACTCACTCGTATTCGTTTGATAACATGACGCTATCATCCCCACGGGCTTCCCACATTGCTACCACACACGAACGAAGAGCGCCGAAAAAAGGAACCACAACTTCCCGTATCCATCCTCTACAGCACGTCATCATCCGACCAACAGAAACACTCGGAAAGAGAAGCTTCCACTTACTGCTAATCAGGAGCGGCACGGCGGCGACGCGGCCAATGGTGAGCACGGTGGGCAGCGTGAGCAACCTTGGCGGCGGCGGCAGCGGCGCCGGGTCCTCCTTGGACATCCCGTTCACCGCCGGCACATCCTTGGCCAGCCCGTTCACCGCCCGTCTCCTCCTGGCCCCGACGACCCCCGCATCAGATCCCATCCCCTCGACGCCGGCCCCACCACCGGAATGCGGCGCGGCGCACAGCCCCCGCGCCGACTGCCACCGGAACCAGCGGCCAGCGCCGACAGCGCCGGCGGACGTCACCGCCGTGGTTGGCGGGAGGCGCCCGGCGGCGGGGACGCGTGGGGAAGGGCGGGGAGTAGGAGGAGGGGGCGGGATCCGGGCCGCGGCCGCGCGGGGGGTGAAGAAGGGCTTGGCGGCTGCGGCTTTGAGGAGGAGGGATGCGTGGGTGGCGACGGATGTGGGCATGGGGCGGATTGATTCCTCCTCTTGTGGTTTGTTGTTGGGTTGGGGTTGGGGGGAAAGGAGGCGTAGAGCGGCGCGAGGGGGGAGGGTGGTGTACCTGTACGGCGAGGCGAGGGAATGGAGGGCGATTATTTGATGGGACGCCGCAACGGAGGAGGGCAGGGGGCAGGGGCCAGGGGATGAGGAGGATTCGGCCGGGTGGGCTGGCCGACGGCTGGATCCTGCTGCTGAGCGCTCGTGTGGGGCCGCCGGGGATCTGGATCTGGGCTCTCTCACCCTTGCCTTGGGGAGAAGTATCTTGTGTTGTTGTGTGGGCCACGTCGTGCAGTCGGACTACGAGGAGACGTACTCCGTGGCCCATCGTTACATGCCGACACGACAAACCGTTCGGTTTATTAGCGTGTTCGGCTACTACCGGAGAGCGGCTCGGCTCGACGATGCCGTGATGTTCACAACTTCACACCACATGTGATCTTTTAGCGTGCCACAATTCCTCTCTTAGCTTCCCGGACGAAAAATTATTGGCTCGGCTCGATGCACGCGAACGTCTTTCTCATCGACAACAGAAAGCCTTTCCTGCAGGCTGCAGTCGTGCGAGCTCGTGTACGGCGAGGTCTTCCTCTATCCTTTCTTCACGATGGCGAATGTGTCATGTCTTATGGAGCTTCCTCCGTGCTCAGTGCTCGCATCCGATTAGCCAAGTCCACCAAGCTAACAATTGACAATCGCATGAGATATTGTTAGTGCCAATGATTTTTAACAAGATAATGAGATATAAGACTTTTGGGTCTGTTCGCTTCAGCTTATTCAGTCGGCTTATCAGCCACCAAACAGTGTTTTTCTCTCACAACAAATCAGCCGTTTCAACTTTTCAGCCGGCTTATAAGCTGAAGTGAACAGGCCGTTTCTTTTTCAAGGGAAGACAATTATATATTAGAATTAAATCATGCTAAGAACCTATAAAAATCTTAAACGACCTCCAATTTGGAACGTAGGGAGTACGTCCCTAGGTTATATTGAATAAACCTGAAAAAGAAATTCTGTTGAGGAAACTTTCAGACTTTTCCATTTTGTTTTCCCTTCAGGTGGTATTTGTCGTCCTTCATGTTTCTTCATGGTACGACATGCCACTTCCACATAATAATCTAACTATGGAATCTAGTTTGTATCTCACGTATAATGTTTTAAGGACAACAAAGTTAGGTTATGGAAAAAAAACAAACATAAATATTTATGGATAGAACGTAACCTCAGCTATTCACTTGTAAAATGTTTTTTTCCACAAAGTTACCACACGATGTGAGAATAATGGAAATCTACTAGGAAGACACCAAACCCATAATATCATGGATTGCTAGATACTCCACCTGAGACATTACAGTTCCTTCACTGTAGTTGACGGCAACCGGATCTGGATCACATTAAGAGGGAAAGAAAAAAAAGAAACTTATACTAATAACCCAAAGTCAACCATATCAGAGGATGTCGTCGATAAGAAGCTAGTGTTTTTAAAGTGATCACAATTTTAGTGTTTCTTTTTTTGGGAGCAGCATGTCATAGGGTACCTTGTTTAGTGGAGGATCGCATCATCCTACCGGGGTAGTACAGCAAAGATATTTTGGAAGCGAAGCGTGGACTGATGACGTCGTCTGATCCGTCGTTTAGCTCCGTTCGGGGGTGTCCCGGGCCAAGTGCGCAGCCCGATCATATCGTTTATTGGGCTTCTTTGTAATTAAAAAAACACATTACTCCGTGGACCGCAGGCTGCTTTAGCCCATAACACACGGAAGGAAGCCAAAGCAGGCAGGCCATCCGCCGCCCAGGGAATCTGGGCCGAGAGGTGGACAGAGAGGCTTTCGCTTTGTGTTTTTTACGCGCAAGCTATCCCGAGGGGCCCAGCCGCGCCCACCACAATCCGTCGTCCACAACCAACCCTGCGCCTGCACGATTCTTTCTTTGGCTGTGGCTGGGGTCTCCATTCTCCAATTCTCCACTCGCCATGCCGCCATGCGGCAAGTTGTGCCTACTCTAACGAACCACATCCACATGGGACCCACCCTCACCACCAGATCTTTTGGAACTGCACTGCAGGCTCCGTGTCCTCTTCGGTACAGGGTGTGAATTGGCGAGCCAATAATGCAGGGAAGCCGGGAGCGTGACAAGCTGAAAACACCCAACAGATTTGGTGCTCTGTCCTGCTGATCCGAGCGCGTATTTTTGCTGCATTTCAAGTATTTTTGCTGATCGGAGTCGTTTATGGCCGTATGCCGAAGCGCTCCACTTCCAAGTTCCAACAACCACCATTTGGTAACACTACACCGTACTCGTATTTGATCATGGTTCAGATGCTGCTGTCCTCCGACCCAGGCTGGGCCACAGAAATATCCACTCTCACCAAACCACCACACGACGAAGTTCTCGTAGGGTCAAAGCTTGCTGCTTGGGACCTGACACGGGAACAGTAGCATCACGCACGAGCGGGCGCCATGCCATCATCACCAAAAATTGCCTGATCTATGTTTTTTCCTTGAAGAAGCATCGATCGAGTGGTGGTACTATAGTAACACCATTTTTTGACCAATCTCGCTGCAAATCCAGGTCAAACTCAAGCGATTAGTTTCTAATCCCATTCAAAGCTCTCCGCCGCCCGTCCTCCTTCCCCCAAGCGGCTTCGCGGCTGCTCGGCAACTCTGCGCCGGCCGGTACGAGCCCACGGCGAGTCGCTGCGCACCGACCGACTGGCGGCGGCGGCGGCCATGGGCGCCGGGGCCTTCGACTTCGAGTACAAGAGGTGAAGCACCGTACCGTCTTCTCCTCCGATTGCTTGAAATGGAATCCATGCAGGAGCGCGGCCGGGCGCGCGCGACATCGTCGTGCCGCGCGCCACGTGCACCGCGGCTCTAGCGTCGACGCAAAATGAGTTTTTTTTTTCCTCCTTTGTTGGTCTCCTCCTCGCCTTCCTCGATCTGCGCTGCCGCATCTTCTTCTTCTTCTTCTTCTTCTTCTTCTATTCCTCTTCGTCGCCTTCGCGCGTGGGCCTCCCCTCGGGCGCCGCGGCAGCGCGGGTGCGGTGCAATTAACGCCAGCGCGAGGCTCCACCGGGCCTTGCCGCGATCCGTAGCGATCCCTGATTCCTTTTTCCTCCAGAATTTTCCCCTTCCCATGTGCGCGGATCTCGGGGCCCGCGCGGGCTAGGGTTTATGGCTTTGGTCAATCCATGGCGTGCGCTGCCGAGGTCGCCCTGTCGCTTCTTCTTTAATGCGCGGTGATCCCCATGGCCGCCGAGTCCCCACGGTAAACCCCCACAAAAAGGCGCCTCCTTTGCGCATTTTGCTTGCCTCCTCTTCTCTTCTCTTCTGTCTGTTGTTTTGTTCCTTGTTTCCCTGGGCCCTGCGGGGCTAATGTCGTGGTTGGGGTTGCCTCTGGACGCCGTGGCTGATGGTGCTGAGGTTTGGCGCAGGGACGCGTATGGATTCGCGGTGCGGCCGCAGCATCTGCAGCGATTCCGCGAATACGCCAAGATTTACAAGGTGATTTACTTTGCCAGAGTGGAAATGTTATGTCCCTTGTTTGTTTCTGGGAAAGTTTTTGATGTTTTTTTGTATGGTTGTTTGTTAGGAAGAGGAGGAGGAGAGGGCGCACATATGGAGGGACTTCTTGGACAGGTTGGCTGAGTCCGCAAATGTGCCCGCCACACCCAGCGTTTCGCCATATGCTGTTGCAGGAGATGGTGATGAAGGAGCAGGGAAGGCGGAAGAGAATAATGGTGCTGGAATGCATAGTGATAAAGAAGGAGATGAGGAAGCTGATAATGCAGAAGATAACAATAAATTGGAAGGCCTGAATGAAGCTGATGCTAGCGATGAATCACAAGAAGCAAATGGTGCGCCAGAAGATCCAAAAGATGTAACTGACAACTTGGACAAAGTGAAAGAGGAGGAGACTAGTAGTAGGTCTACAGAGGGGTCCAAAGGCTCAGAGGACTTGAAGGAAGTGAATGTGGACTCCAAAGAACTAAAAGATTCGAATTTAGGCTCCGAAGAATTTGAAGACAGGAATAGTGGCAACTTGGAAAAGCTGGTAGAACTCTTCTTGGACAAGGGGTTGTTGGATGAACTGAAGCCGATAAAAGTTGAGTCCCAGAGGCGTGTACGTGCAGCGCTAAGCATCATTGAGAAAATGATGAGCTCTCGGGTGGTGAAAAGAGATAATGGTGCGAATAACATTCATGGAAAGGATGCAACACAGCTTGCTTCTATTGAAGAGGAAGGAGGGACTGCAGAAGTGAGTCATGAAGGGGATCCAGCAGAGCCTGTGTCTTGCATTGCAGAGAATGATGAACTTGGACAGGAGACACCTGGTGATTCTACAGGTACTGCTTTGGAGGGAGGCGAGGATGGGTCTTATTTTCCTTGGAGGGAGGAGCTTGAGAGCTTGGTTCGTGGAGGAGTGCCAATGGCTCTTAGAGGAGAGGTGCAACTGCGAACCGGATTTTCAACTTGATTCTGTCTGCTTTGTGTGAGATTCGATGACTTTACACTCACATATTGTTGGCTTCCCTGCAGATATGGCAAGCATTTGTGGGTGTTGGTGCTCGGAAAATTACTGGGTACTACAACAAATTGCTTGAAGGCACCGTGGAATCGGATGAAAAGGACCTTGTGGATCCAGTGCTCAATGAACAGATAAGTGCACCAAGAAAAGTTGCACAACCTGAGAAGTGGAAAGGACAGATAGAGAAGGTTTTTCTTTGCAACAGTTTGAATTGAGAGGAAGTATGCCATGGTTGACAAGTCTAGTGTTTCTATACACTTGATTTCTCTTTTCATTACAGGATTTGCCACGAACATTTCCAGGACACCCTGCATTAGATGAGGATGGGAGGAATGCTTTGAGGCGGTTATTAACCGCATATGCCAGGCATAATCCATCAGTTGGGTACTGTCAGGTAAACTGATGCTCATTGAAGAATTTTGAATTTTTATCTAGCCTCTTTTAGTCTTGTTACCTTAAGTCTATAGAACATAGGATTGTAGTCCATGCTAAGTGGTCCACGCGAATTCTGAAAAGCCATGCATCTCAATCATTAGTTCTGCTGAGCATTAATCTATGGCCTTAAGTAATCCATTATGAGCTATGGCAGTCTCCCTTTTCAATCATCAGTTCTGATCTTCTGTCGAGCAAAATATTTATTAGACCTTATACTCAGAAGGGATTAACAAAATGTAAAATGAATTAGCCTATCTCCGGTAAAAGAATTTTATTATATCTATCTTTATCAGGTCAGTTTGTGGTTACATTATTTTGCTTTCCACTGCCTCACTTTAGGAGTATAATCCGATTTCTGATATAACCGCTATTACCAAACTACCTTTTATCTCATTCCTTCACTTTTTTTTTTCTCTCAGGCCATGAACTTTTTTGCCGGGTTATTTTTGTTGTTCATGCCTGAAGAAAATGCATTTTGGTATGTCTGAATTATACATACGTTGTATATAGAAAAAGACTCTGTGGCCTTTATAGTGCAAGACTGGTTTCTCAATTGTAACTTGCTTTTAAATTCCAGGGCTCTAGTAGGGGTTATTGATGATTACTTTGATGGTTACTACACTGAAGAAATGATTGAATCTCAGGTACTTTTTAATTTGTTAATCTTAATGCATGCACTCTTTCCTTCGTACATTTAGACTGTGTTGCTGCTCAATACACAGGTTGACCAGCTCGTTCTTGAGGAGGTTGTACGAGAAAGATTCCCTAAATTGGGTACGTCGTCCAAGGATATTACTGATATTAGCCTTTGTTAAGATTCGTTATATGTTAAAAAAGATCAAACACATGTCTACGCCACTATTCCTTTTTTGTTTTTTGAAGGCACGGTGTATCAAAGTATTTACACCTAAAGTTTCTTCCATTGAAAGTATTTTTTTTATGGTTATCACTTGGCACTTACATCATTGCAATTCTCTTCAGCTAAACATATGAATTTCTTGGGAGTTCAAGTGGGATGGGTGACTGGACCATGGTTTCTTTCAATTTTCATCAATATGCTTCCATGGGAAAGTGGTCAGGTTTTATACAGTGTCTTGGTTCTTTCATTATGATATGTGCTATCACAAATATTTTTGCTGATAGTTAACTGCTGTAAGATTGGCTAATCCCCTTTTGGCTTACTAACATTTAAATCTCACTACCAGGATATGGAAAATCTTCTTGTTTTTTTGTTGGTTGCATATTCTGTGTACCATGTATGTGTTAATGATATCTAAGTGCAGACTTTACCTCTCTTGTAGTACTTCGCGTTTGGGATGTTATCCTTTTTGAAGGAAATCGTACAATGTTGTTCAGGACGACTCTTGCTTTGCTGGATTTATATGGTATAAGATAACCCTCTTTTGGTGTTAGCTCTGTTTATTAACGCCTGGATAATGTTAACAAGTGCCTTTAATTTTGTTCTTTTTGATCAAATTTTGATGTGCAACAAACATTGTTGTCTTCATATGTAAATTTGCAGGGCCTGCACTGGTGACCACAAAAGATGCCGGAGATGCAATTACACTACTTCAATCTCTTGCTGGCTCTACTTTTGACAGCAGCCAGTTAGTATTGACAGCTTGCATGGGCTTTCAATCAATTAGAGAAATGGGATTGCAAGAGTTAAGGAAAAAGCACAGGCCTGAAATTTTAACTGCAATGGAGGAAAGATCGAAAGACCGTAATTCCTGGAAAGATAAGAAGGGGTTAGCGACCAAACTATATAGCTTTAAACATGACCCTTCATTTGTGTGCTCACCGGTTAAGTCCAAGGAAGGGGCAGATGGTTTGAAATTGAATGGAGACACTGGATCAGCAAATCTTGAGACCTACCTTAGTACTAGTTCTATGCTAGAGAATGATTTGGATCAGGGTGTTGATCTTCAAGATCAGGTAGCAACTCCTCTATAGTATTTATCTTTTGGATTTGTTATTTCTTTCTGTAAAAGAAATGGAAAATATTGTATTTAAGAAAGTATTGTATTTGATCTTTGTTTTCAAATATGTCTTGAATTTCTTCTTAAAACCTGCTGATTCCTAATGGTTCTGTGACAATATCAAAATCTTTTTTTTCCTTTTTTTAGTAGAATTGAATGGTTCTTCCATGCTATTATGCCTATGATGAATTCTATACACATGCAATACTGCAATGCAGGTGTCATGGTTAAAGGTTGAACTATGCAAGCTGCTTGAGGAGAAAAGATCAGCTGATCTCAGGTTTGGTTATATTTTGTCCGTGGCATATGTATGCCCATATGAGTCAAGACTAGCAACTTATGATCAATACAAGTATTCAGCTCTAGATACAATAACATAAACAATTGCACTTTGTTGAGCAGATTTAACATATAAAAAATTGCAGTATCTTTTCCCCTTTGTTTTATACATCAATGATGCCTATTAGCCCTCTCTGTACAATATTTGAGTTTCTGTTTATTTTATGGGAAAAAAGAAATATAAAAGCAACATGCTAGCTTTATTTCTTTCACATCTTCACAGCACCTCATAGTCCTTTTCTTTTCCTTGGGCGACTAAAGTCAAATTTATTCCTGTTCGTTTCACACACATCTAGTTAAACTGTTTGAAATTGAATCATATGACTTAATTTTGTGATGTATCACTTGCTAATTGGGTCCACTAATATGTGCCCACAAAGCTAATATTTATTTATATTTTCAGGGGTGAGGAGTTGGAAACTGCTTTAATGGAGATGGTTGAGCATGACAACAGACGAATGTTGAGTGCTAAGGTATGATGCTTTCTGGAATCACTTCTTTTCCCTCAGCATGTGGTTTCATGGAAGTTGAATTTCCCAGTACTATTATATGTTCTGACTTCTTTCTGAAAACATAGTCACTTTAAGATTTCCTAGATGGTAATTTTACTTTTAGTCATTGAATCCCCCTTTTGCCCATTGTTTTCCTGTATACAACATTGACTTGGAAAAGACTCACAGGTTGAGAAATTGGAGGCAGAGGTATCTGAACTGCGAAAAGCCTTTGCAGGCAAGCAAGAGCAAGAGCAAGCAATGCTTCAGGTGTTGTCTTACTGCATACATTCTGTGTCCATAATCTATGTGTTCTTTAGCATGATATTACATGGCCCTCCCGACTTCACCGGACCATCTGATTGGCTAGAAATGTCCACATATTAACTTGCATGTACAGATCTTATTAAGAATGGAGCAAGAACAGAAAGTGACAGAAGATGCCCGCATAGCTGCTGAACGAGATGCTGCTGAAAAAAAACACGCAGCTCACTTGCTCCAGGTTAATTCTTGGATGAACTTTTGCAATCAGTCTTTTGGAAGTTCTACTTTCTTGATTGCATGCACAATTTGTTGTATCTGAGAAGGCAGATGCCTAATTTTTTTTTTGGTATCTTTTGTATGCAGGAGAAGTATGAAGAAGCAATGGCAGCACTTTCACAAATGGAGAAGAGAGCTGTAATGGCAGAAACAATGCTGGAGGCTACAAAGCAGTATCAGGCTGGGCAGTTTAAAGCCAATCAATCTTTCACTTCAAGGTATGTTTTGGTTGTTGGATTGAACTTCCATCTATATGATCAAAAGTCTATTGTTCCACACTGGTCATGACTTTCTTCACGTGTCACTGAGTCACTGGCTGTTGCTTCAGTTGGTTTCTTTTCCTCTCCCATTAATTTTTTTCTCCACTAGGCCTGGACATTTTTTCTACCAATCACATTTGATTGATCTTGTTGCTGTTTTCTTTTGAGAATCTGGAATTCTACCTTCATACTATAATACTTCATTTACTTGGCATTTCTGTAGTTCACCACGTGCAGACCATGTTCCTGGCAAGACGAATCAAGAGCCAAATCATGATGCACCTAACAGGAGAATGGGCCTGCTTTCTAGGGGACTTGGATGGCTAGACAAGAGTAAGGTACACCCATAAAGTCAAAAGTTTGCCAAAATAATGCTGGGTTAATAATGACGTATGGCACCAGGAGCTACTTGTCATTCTCAGTCTTTGTTTATTGCTAGCTTTGATTTTTATTGCTATGTTGTCATTTTGCTAAAATATTTGATGTGCTAGGAAATAAAGCTTAGGTGCATCTGCTCAACCAACAGCCTTTTTTAATAATATTTAAAAATGGAAACTCAAAAGAAGGAATATAGTTCGTCCTTATAAGAAAGGGGACACAGCTATATCACGTTTGCATGGCCAGGATATAGGAAAAGAAAAATGAGTGTACCTAATTGCTCTAGAAAGATTGTACGGAGTTAAGTTGCTATTGATTCACTATATTTGAATTGCTTTTAGCAGGCAAGGCAGAATTCCACTGAAACAACTGGAAGCTAAACTCGTAGAATATTGGAGGAAGTCGTAGCTCCCAACAAGATCTGGAGTGTTCATTAATGGTTGGATTGCCTGATTGCTATAACAATGTGTTGAAAAGAGCAGTGATGTTTTCTCCATGGGAAAATCCAGCTGGTATTTTCCAAGTTTTGCAGGAAGTGTACCTTGTATCATATTGAGCTCAGTTGTCAGATAAAGTTTTTTTGGTAGGTCTGGAAAACTGTTGTAAGTCATCGGTGTAAATTTTCTTCTATTAGTTTCATTAAGATTGTCAATAGTTAGTGTTCCAAGTAGGAGAAAGAAAAGGATGCAACTTCCAATACACATGAAAAAGGGGAAATTTGTGTTAGATTAGTTTATGACAGTATCATGGAGGAATTGTACCGGAGAAGAGCATGTTTTATTTCTCTTCAGACCACTGTGAAGAAATGATCTCTTTGTACTTCTGTTCTTTCGGTACAGTTGGCTTGCAACACACTCTTGAAATATGTTATGTACGAAGATTATGTACTATGTGCCACTGTATTCGAATATAAGTTCGGAAAACAGTGTGGCTACAGACTAGCGGAGACCAAAACCCACGCCCTATAACGAGGTGTTGAAAGCTGATTACTTTCCAAGGTTCCCGCAATGTTATTCAAAATATTTATGGTAAAAACATGTCATTTTCTGTCAACACAATAGGACAAATACTACGCTTGGTTGCATAGACTACCGTCTGTAAATATATGATATTTAGGACAAGCTAAACGTCGTATATTTATTTGCCTTGCTAGTCAGTTGACGACTTGACGTAGATCAACCGTTAAGATAACATGTTGTCGAGACCAGTTGTACAATTACACTCTGATGAAAATGGCCGAGGTTGAGTAAACATTCTACCTCTGAGATCTGGGGTTAGTTAAAAAAACAATAAACTATACCGAATCAAGATAACCAACCGGTTTAGGGGTACACTGGGTATATATTACTGCAGAACACAATGTACGACATCAACAGCTAAAGCAAGGGAAACAAGCCATCCCCACTGGTCTGTACATAGTCCCCATCATCATGCAAAAGCATCTGGGCGAAAACGACGCCTGATAAGCCTCAGATACAACAAACACAACAAGGGTAACACCGGGTAGCTATGACCTACATTAACAAAATTCTTCAACATGCACACCCATGCGATTCAACCATATCATCTGAACAGGCACCACGACCTGTTCTTGCTCCCAAACAGCCAGCAGTAATGCTGCTCCTAACAGAAGAGCACCATTGTTTTGCTTTGCACTGGACTCCTCAGCTTCCTTGCCCCTGATCCTTGACCTGGGCTTGGTTCCCACCAGAGCTAGTTCTAGCTGTTGTGCTGGGTCCCCCACGCTCCAACTGCCTCTTCTTAGTAGCTGGCTTCGAGATCTTGTCGAGAGTCCTGACCACTTCTGTAATGGCTGGCCTCATAGCGGGTAATTCACTGACACATCGTGCAGCAAGAAGAAATGCATGGTACAAACGACTCGCGGAGCACTGACCCTGCAGCGCCGGGTCTACCAGATTGGTGATGTCCGGTCTGAGGGTAGGATTGACAGCCTGAAACCATACATCACAAGATAGGTTAAGGCGAGTAATCGCAAAAGATAAAACATAACTCTGTACAGCATGTAAAAACCTGAACCTTTAAGGGGCAAAAAAGTAATACAGTCTGTGGCCAAGGAATAAGCGGAACACGAGAGAAAAGGTAACCTTATCGTTTAGCTAGAATTCAGAAATCATCCTTAGTGTAAATATGAAGAACTGTGACTTCATATGACCGAGACATGCAAGACAGGATTTTCGCATGTTCTCGAGAAGAAAATAACAAGGAATTGTGGAAACATGACATTCCTGCCTATGCAACGACGAGATTAAAGGCGACAGAAGAAGCGCAGAACAAGTTTCATATGATCAACCGGTTCAGAAACAAAACGAGTAACATTTATGCCATTTTGGTGTCGATAGATGCAGAGCAGAGCTAAGCTTACTGAGATACTAATAGGACGACTTACTTCATCATTAGCAGAGGTATTATACTGGCACTGCCCTAGAAAAAAGTTATGTATTATACAAGCATTGAGGAGAAGCAAGTTTTTTAGATGAAGGAAGCTCTATAAAATAATATTAAGGATACACAGGTAAAGAGATATGGGAACAGAAATCAATGGCTTACCCATGAAGCAAGGTTTCGCTCAGATTCAGGGAGACTTTCATCTCTAGCAATTCTTCCAGTGAGAACCTCCAACATAACAACACCAAAGCTATAAATATCTGTGCTTACAGTCAATTTACCAGTCATCAAATACTCTGGTGCACAATATCCAGGTGTACCCATAACTCTAGTTGAAACATGGGTATTATCACCGGTTGGACCTAGCTTTGCTAAGCCGAAGTCAGACAGTTTTGGGTGATACCCCTCTCCAAGCAAAATGTTTGCGCATTTCACATCACGATTAATGATAGGAGGTTTAACCTTGTTATGCAAATACTCAAGACCTTTAGCAGCACCAAGAAGTATCTGAATTCTTGTACTCCAGTCAAGAGGCTGCCGACCGGGGGGAAGATCTGGATAAACCAAGAACCAACTCTGATTACACCAACTTCTAACACATAGCAAAAAGGAAGAATTATATATGGTAGGTTGGCAGCATACCATGGATATGACTGTATAGGGAACCCAAAGGCATATACTCGTAAACTAAAATCCTCTGTCCAAGATCAGCACAATAGCCAACAAGCTTTACAAGATTTGGGTGGTGCAGGCTGCTCAGCATCACAGCTTCAGTAATGAATTCCCTGTCACCTTGCTGTCCCTGGAGATCAAGCCTCTTTATAGCCACCTCCTGTCCATTGCAGTTTTTGAGAATTAGAATATCATATAAGAAAATGAAAGTCAACTCACATCTTCTCTTAACAAGCATTTTTCATGATAAATTAAACATGCCGTCAACCGAAATTCAGATAGAAATAGAGTAAAAAAAAATCTACACCAATCCTTTCTTGTGTATGCAGCTTCAATCATACTAAAAGACCAATCCAGTTCATTCTATTAACACAATAGCAAAAAAAAATATCATTGACTAACCATACGCATCGATCAACCTTGAGCTATAAATGAAGAAAACTAAAGAATACTACATCATTCCTTACTTGAACACACTGCTTCAATCAATACTTATACAACTATACTCAAGATCAGCCTAGTTCATTTGAGCATTGAATAACCAACAAAGAATCATATGATAGTACACATAAACATATCTGCAGCCATGCAATTGAGCAGAGGCATATGATGATATGAACCGACCTCATTGGTGCCATTATGAAAGCCCTTATACACTTGGCCGAACCCACCATGTCCCAGGAGGCGGTCTACACTGAATCCACCTGTTGTCACATACAGATCCGCATATCTGAAAGCCTTTCCATCAATGCAGCACTCTAGATCCAGGTTTGTGATGAACCCAGCATGAGAGGCATCCACCGTGACCATTGACATCTCTGTACAAACAACACGAAAATGGATGAATCATCAGATATACAAATGCAGAGGGAAGGGGAAATCGCGCTAGTAATTTTTAGTGACAAAAAGATCACAATGCTATTAATCAGCAAATGAGAAGAAAAAAGCAAACTATTCCAAGAACGCAGCAGACAGTTGGTTCCTTGCTTTCCTTGCTAAGACAGCGAAAATATAACACAACACGAACGGTAACCCATATAATGTGATGGCACTCTTTTACGAACAAGAGACACGCAGAATTCTTGATGTTAACCTCGCCATCTCAACTATCAAGAACAGCGCAAAGAAACAATAAGAGGAAATTAGCATCTAGCCATCTACATAAGCCCAGGAACATCTACTTGTTAGACCAGCTAGCGTTTCTTTTCTTCACGAAATCCATTGATCGACACTAAAGAAATGAAGTCGAGTATGCCGATTCCAAAAAATGCAAACGACTCAAATGGTCGCGTAACAGCAGCCCGTTCTTGACACAATCTAAGGACCCTGCCAAGGCGATCGCGCAACTGCCAAAGAGCCATCCGAAAACCAAAAATCAGGGGAAAAAGGGGGTGGGGGGTGGGGTGGGGGGGGGGGGGGGGGGGGAAAAAATAAAAAAACTTTATAAACCCGGGGGTAAAAAATTGGGCAGGGAGACCGTTTAGAGAGAGGAGATGGGCTCCCGGGCGGAAGAGTGGAGGAGCACGGGGTCTTTGCCCCCCCAGTCAGTCCACACCTCCTCTCATCCTCAAACGCGCGCTCGCCGGCGACAGAGCCGCTACTCCGTGCTAAGGCGGAGCAAGCGAAAATCAAGGAAAGAAAAAGAAATCAAGAACCCAGTATCCTCGTTGCCAAGAACCCTGGGTTTGTAGGTTTTTGTAGGGTTCTTGATTTCTTTTTGCCAAGAACTAGCAAACTAGCATTGACCGAACCAAAAACAGGAACCGCTCTATGCGCTAAGGGATCACCAAACTAGCAATCCGCAAAATCGAAGCAAAGCACCGAACTGAAGAAACGCCCAAGAACTCGAGCCGCATTTCCGGGAGTAGGAGCAAGAACGGAGGAGGGAGATGGAGTAGTGGAGGACCATGCACAAGACCTCGGATGACCGCCTCGGTCGACTCGGCCTGCTCGGCTCGCGGGATCTGCGACGTCATCGCGCGCACCTCCCTCCTACTGCCGCCGCCGCCCTCCGATGAGAAGCAAGAACCCATGGCCGCCGCCTGGCGAGCGCAGAGCGGGAGGGAGTAGGGTAGGAAAACGGGCAAGCGGCTGGTGGAGCGATATGACACCGGACGCAGAAGAAATGCTGCGGGGTTTGTCTTTGAGGGGCATGTCTTATAGATGGATAGGAGGAATATTCGGGATATCATGGTCTTATAAACTGCGGCGCCTCTAGATTAGAAAACCGTCGTATATATAATATGCACGAAAGATATTAATAAATTGTAGTATCATGTGAGCGTCGACTTTACGTAGGAGGTGTGAGTGTTGCTCGTGAATTGGTGAGATATGTTGATTAGGTAAATCATCAAAGCCACGTGCGCCGAAAAATGTCACGTGGAGATAAATTATTAAAAGTTATTTTTACAGTGACTTATTATTTCTTCGATCAATTATTTTATTTTACTATTCCATTGTATTCCATATATATTTATACACGGTACATAATTCATATTGTAAAATTATAATCTCTTAAACTTAAGTAGGAATTAAATACCGTTATGTAAAAATAATATGTTGCTATATTTGAAAATAATGATTTAGCTGCAATAGATCATGTTTTGTCTAGATTTAATCAACCGTATAATTGTCAAATGATGTTATTGTGTCTTGGAAAACAAGGATTGTCTAATGATTGTTGTCAAATAAGGATTTTGGGGAAAAAACAATGCTTGATTTGGCAGCAAGGGGAGTCAAACCCTAGGGAGAAAAGCTGCTAGGGGTATTTTAGTGGCAAATCAATTTCCCGATGGCAAATCAATAGACTGGGAGGATCTCCCCACCTGGGTTTGGAACCAAGAGGCTAAATTCCCCTTGAGAAAAAAATACTTCAAAAATTCAGAAAAAATTAAAGAAAAATCAGAAATAAACATCCTTGTTCAAGTAAACGCATCGTTGTTCAAACGCATTCAAACAACACAGATGGTGATAAATGGGTAGGTATGAGTGGCTGACCTAGAGCGACTTGGGATGTGCTGAGCATAATGTATGTGTGCAGAAGATGGGAAGTGATGGTCCAAATCAAAACTCTCATCCCCGTTACTCAGCTCAATAACATCAGTAGTTCAACACAGTAGTAATAAGCAGTAAAACATTACATATTCCAGCACAGTTACGACTAGAACGACTAGTGATTCTCAGTAGAAACAGAGCATTCAAACATAGCACATATGGCTAAACCAGATGCTCAGCACAGGTACCCATATGCTCAGCTAAAATAAATGCATTCAAACAGTACTGAAACAGAGCACATAACCAGTTCCAGCCACATCCCTATTCCCATCGATAATAAAACATAGCACAAATAGTTCATTCCATCCCAATAACACCAACTTGGTTCTGATTGCGTAGTAGTTAGCTCATTGAAGTATGGTCCATGAGAGATCTACAGACATATTAACAATTAATCGTACCTAATTTTTTATTTTAGCCACATTAATCGAACATTAGGATTCTTGGTTGTAATGAATATCTTCCTGTGTGTCTCAGACTCAAAGACATCCAATATAGTAACCCATCAAATAGAACAATAAATCAATAATAGCAGCCAGCCAACAACTTTCAGCTTGGATTTCACCATATAGTCTAGATCCCTAGAAAAATAAGTTACTAAAAGATTTCGTACAAGACTACAACCTCATAAATCATGAATTATCGGAAAGGATAGAGAAAATGATGGCATCAAATAGAACTGCATACATCAGGGTGATGCATGAACAGAGTTTTCAATTAATAGAACAATTCAGCTAGATAACAGCATATGAGTTAACTTGATACAGTAAAATAGCATTCAACATCAGATGTCAGTTTTTCCCCAATAAAAGACAAAGCGCTTATTTTTTCTAACCACAATATAGCTAATATAACTAGAATCAATCAAATCTTCAATTTCACAAATCATCAGAATACAAGTACCAAAATTTTCTTTCTATGCCTGTGATGACGTGAACAAAAGTATACAAGCACCATAGAGTCCAGCATAGCCACACATCATGCCACAAACCAAAAACATATCTGGTGTTGAGTTACTTGACTAGAAGTTTTGCTGACAAAAGTTCAAGCTCATAACTGATCCCTATATGATTGAATTAGACTACGCTCACCTAATATCACTAGAAGTAAAAACTCCAAACATGTATTTCCTGATCGGTTCTATATTTTCCAATCAACCATCAGAATGAATGTGAATAAAACTCGCCAGTTCACATCATTTGGATCAAATATGCATGAACAGCTACACAAAGAAATGCGACACACAAATCAAAAGATGTTTTACACATTAAAATGAATCAATATGCTAAACCCAATAAATGGATGCCACATACAAGCTAAGGTACAATACTAGAAAAGAAAAAAATATTTACGCTCTTAACAAATCTAGAGTTTCATCCAAATAAACCAATCACTTGTATAATAAAAAACAAATCAATACTTGAAAACACTACCTCTAGACATGCACAGATAGATACTAGATACAAAATTTTCTGCGTATAAAAAAATTAGAAATGCGGCACCTCCCTACTTCCAAATATATTAGGATCAAAATGAACGTTCCTACAATAGAAATGGGACAACTCCCTACCAAATCTTTGCGTATTCGTATACATTTCAGCATCAAAAGAAAGATTCTTATATACAAAAGAAAAGAGCAAAAGGCGGCACCTGATGGCTGATGGGGAGCGGAGATCTGAAAAGTCCGCCGCCGTAGGAACTGCGTCAGGTCGTCGTTCGCTTGTGTCTGCAGCTTTTCCTCCCTGAGATCTGCAAGAACTTTTGCGAGTGTGAGGTGAGGTGAGAAGAGGAGAGGAGAAACCGTAGGGAGAGGCTGACAGAGGAGGACTTACCTGATGCGGAGGCGGTGGAGAAGACCGCAGCGAGGGGTGCACAATAGCGGAGGAGAGAGTAGCACAGCCACACGCAATGACTGCGGCGGCAGCGATCTGTCGAGCGACAGGGGAGTCGAGTCGAGGGCGCGACGGGGAAAAATACTAGACCTCAGCAGATCGGGTGCGTTTCCACGCGGATAATTGGGCTCGGTCGGGTCGAAGAACTCCCTGCAGCAGGCTTCCAAATGGATCGGAAAGATCACGCGTGAACTTCCTGTGAGGGGAAAAGGCCAGGAACTCCAGGGGGAAGTGAGCTGCCAAACTAGCCCTAAGTGGTGACGCAACCACCTGAGTATGCGCCTTCTATCCTGAGTTGTGTAATCCGTATTACTTGCAAAAAGTACGCCTTCAGACTAATCTAACGTACCAGGAGAGGGACCAGTTGGCTTGATCCAGCCATCCAGGCGTCCAAAACGAATCATACGGCTGGCTACACCCGAATACCCCGATCCGTGTCCGAACTCTGTGGGCGCCTGCTTCTCTGTTTTTCTCAAACTCCTTTGCCGCCGCCGCCGCCAGTCTCGCTCTCCGGCGAAGGGTGTTTACCCAGGGGACCATGGAGGAGTACGGAGGGGGAGACCTCCTGACCGAGGCGATGGGCTCCGCGGCGCGGTTGGTGGTAGTAGAGGACTGCGTGGAGGCGCCGGGGGCCTTCGTCCTCCACCTCCTCCTCAAGCGCGCGCTCGCCGGCGGCGGGGCGGCTGCCTTCCTCGCCCTCGCGCAGCCTTTCACCCATTACGACCGAATCCTGCGCAAGATGGTGCGATTCACCCCCTCTACACCTCACTGGCATTTCGTCGAACACGTTTTGTGCTTACCAGCTTTGCTTAGCTCAGATGCCTAGCTGCCTATATTAGTTTCACTGTTACATTAGCGCACATATTACGTGTGCTTAAATGCTTAGTGCATCTTTGTCCATGTCACAATGAGCATTGATCATCTTGGGATTAAAGACCCAAATTGATAGGATCCTAGTTGATCTTGCTGTTAAAAGAAGGGTGTTTCTGGGCTCTTGTTGGCATGCTATTCGTCAGATGTGTAATCAGGCATCTCAGACCACCCTTTCCAACGGCTTTGGGAATTGTAGGAAGGTTGCCTTTTGGTATTATCTATTATCAGTGCACTCTGCAAGTTAGTAGTGTTCAAAACCTGTGCTAGACTGTATATATTTCCAGTTGCTATATCTGTTCTGTTCATTCGTTAGCAACAATTACTCATGTACTTAGGCAATTCAGAGTACCAGCGAGCCCAGGTTCAGGCTGGTCTTTTCTAAAATTGATAAAATGCACTAGTTTCCAATTTGGATCAGTACGATGAGGGCTCGGTTTCTGTAAACTCTGATTTGGATGCTTTATTGGAAAGTGCATGCTGGATTTCTCTGCTAGTTGAAATCTACATAGCAGCTTTACCTTTTTTTAATCTTCTGAAATTTGCTAGGGATGTAACCTTTCCCTGCATAGGAGGAACGAGAGGCTTCATTTCTTTGAATTGCAAGCATTCCCAGGCAAGCAACCATTTTATTACCTTGTGTTCTTTCCAGATAATGTTTGGATGATTACTAACTGGAGAGATGCCATCTCGTCTGTTCCTTTACTGCAGGTGGAGCTAGGGATGGCGCCATTGCTGATAGCTTTGTTCGACTGTACAGTGAAATTCAAAGAGTGGCGGAGGCAACCAGGAGTGGAGAAAATGCAGGCCAATTCACCATCGTGATAGACGATGTTTCACTGTTGGAAGTTGCGGCCCATGGTTCCATAGACAATGTGCTGGACTTCTTGCATTATTGTGTGACTCTTACATCTGAGATGGTAAAAGATCGGTCGATGAAAAAATGTCAGTAGTTTTGCTAATTGTTACGTTGTGTTCAAGTTGTTTCACTTATTTATGTCCTGGCAGAATTGCTCGCTGGTGATCCTCGTCCACGAGGATATATATGCAGGCGAGGAGAACAATGGTCTTCTTTTACATTTGCGCCACATTGCAGATCTTGTGGTTAAAGCAGCACCTTTGAGCACAGGCTTGGCTGCTGATGTTCATGGACAGGTTAGCTTTTTCTTAATCCTGTTCACATATGCTTGTATCGGTGATGGCTCAGTTTATTTCATTTGAGCTGGTTATTCGATGAACTTGCACTACTCGTCTTATTTCAATGTTCGGCATACTCTGTTTTACTCTGATGTTAATCTTCTGAAGCCGTTGAGATGTCTGTGCAGCTTTCGGTGGTCAACAAGGGTACATTCAGCGAGCAAAGGGCAAAAGCGCAGAAGGTTTGGAATTTCCATTTTAAAGTGAAGGAAAATGGTGCGGACTTCTTTTATCCAGGGAGCAGACATTAGGGAGTACTTTGTAATACTGGCAGAGATGACTTTTGTTGTGATAACTGGTGTTGCTATGCTTTGCATGACATCTGCTAACCTACGTAGTATTTCAGTAAAGTTTCGTCGAATCCTTTCCTTCACAAGCTTTCGTTCAAGCATTCGCTACAGCCAAGTTCATCGAGGTTGACCTACCATAATAGGGTCTATTTTGCATCCTTCTCTCTTTTATTTAAGGAATGAGAAGGGGCAAGCGGCAAGCCCCTACTTGTGTCATATTTATATTTATATACGAAAGGAAAGAGTTTGCAGAGAAAAAACAAAGAAAAACAACAGCTAAAGAGGAATGCAAAGGAAGTAGTATTCCCTCTGTCCTAAAAATAATGTAACTCTCGCTTCCTAAGAAGACAACCAACTTTAAATTTAACCAAATTTATACAAAATAGTACTAATATTTATAGTACAAACTAAATATCAATAGATTAATCATGTAATATATTTTCATACTAAATCTATTTGGAGATGTAAATGTTAGTACTCTTTTATATAAATTTGGTTAGAAATTGTTTGACTTCTCGAGAAGCGAGAGTTGCGAATTTTTTTAACCCTTTTTAATCTAAAATTTTAAAAACAACCTAGGCTGAACTAAAATTCCAAAAAGTAGCCCTTTTGGTCGCACCACAATACCTGGCGCGACTAATAATTGAGTCCCGCCTGTCGGGGATACATCCCCAGTACCCGCAAGGAAGGAAGAAGTCAGACTCCTACTAGGATTCCCCTATAACCCTACCAGGACTCATCTCGTGTAATCCTACTAGGACTCCTCCTTGTAATCCGACTACTACTCTGCCCCCTGGATTATATAAAGGAGGGCAGGGGTACCTAGCTCGACAGGTTACACCTCAACACCCAAGCGCAGGGCGCAATATACAAACATCCTCAAACAGGACGTAGGGTATTACGCTACTCCGGCGGCCCGAACCTGTATAAATCCGTGTCTTGTGTCCTCGCTTTTACCTTCAAGTTCCAGGTCCGGCGATCCCCCGCTACACATTCTGCTACCTCGGGTACCCCTCGGTAGATGGCCGGTATAAATCACCGACAGCGCCAGAGCATGTAGCGCGACCGGCCCTCCACGCTGGCACGGCGCACGCGGGGGTGGTCGTGCTGGCAGCTGAGTTGTCATGACTGAGTCGCGCCACATGCTCTGGCACGACTTAGTCGCACCAGGTAGCGTGGCGCGACTCAGCACATAACAGCTAGGCCCACCGGTCCCTTTCTTTCTCTCTCCCCACTTCTTCCCTTCCCCTCCGCCCGACCCGAGCTCCCTCTCTCCCTCCCACGGCGCCCCCCACTCCCCCTCTAGATCCCCCCCATCCCCCACTGGATTCGAGGGGAAATCGGGGAAAATTGCTCCTTGAAGGTACCTCCTCCAATCTAATTTTGTCTAGATTTGGTGATTTTTGTAGGATTTGAAGTGGCTAGGATTAGGTTCGGTTTTGGGTTGGAACGGTGGTTTGAGTACGAATCGGGCATTGTTAGGTGCGTTGTATAGTTGCATTGATCGATTGTAACGCTTGTCTATCGTGTAGTTTCTATTGCATGTTCGGATTTAGACGAATTTTGATGGTGCAGATGTTGAGTTATATTGGAGAGCATGAATAAATGAAATGTAGCTTTGAGGATGTATTCATAATTCAAAAATGGTTGATTGATGTTCATGGAAATTTAGAAGTTAGTAATGGAAGAGTTTATTTGTTGATAAAGATGTAGCATATTAGAATTGATTAGAAATGGTTATTGCTTACTACATATGTTTTCACATAAAACTAATGCTTAGATTTTGATGCTATGAATTGGTTACTACATATTAAAGTGATTATAGATTGGTTGATGTTAATGGAAATGTAGAAGTTATGAATTGTGCCATATGGTCGAAGTTTTATTTCTAAAATTTATTTTGATATTTGATTTAGAATGATGGCGCACCATCTGCGATATCCACTCCTTGAGATATTCTACGATGAGCACCACCATGGGAGGAAGCTTGAAGAGCATGTAGAGGTACGTGAGCTCCAAGTTTATGAAGTTGTAGTTAATCTTGTCATGAAGGATTGATATTAATGATGTGTTGATAATAAATTTTTGTTTGCAGGTTTTGAACCCTTTACGACCCCACACTCACACTCCTCTAGAGTGGGATGATAGGTACGCCCCGTACCTTCAACGGGCGGGTTTCCTCCCGCTTGCAACATTGGTGAAGGTGGGGCTATCGAAGATGAATAATGCTACCCTAACAGCGCTAGTCGACCGGTGGAGGCTGGAGACACACACGTTCCACCTTCCCTCCGATGAGATGACAATCATACTTGAGGACATATCTATGCTTTTTGGGCTTCGTGTGGATGGGCGAGCGGTGACTGGGAACATAAAGCCGATTGGATGGAGGGACATGGTGCATTTGTTGCTTGGAGTCTGTCCTGAAGATCCTCCTCAAGATGTGAAGGATAGGAAAACTACAAGAGTGAGTTTGGCTTGGTTGGTCCAGCACTTTGTCATCGCCCACCCGCTGCTGCTCAGGAGGGAGTTGTTGCTAGGTACGCCCGTGCATGGTTGTGGCATATGGTGTCTGGGTTCCTATTCCCCGATTGTAGCGGGAACACCATTCCTTGGATGTGGCTACCAATCATTGCGCAAGAGTGGGAGAACATTCGAACTTATAGCTAGGGTCCTGCAACTCTTGCATGGTTGTATCGTTAGATGTGTGATGCCTGTAGGAGGACTAGGACTAATGCTAATCTTGGTGGGTGTGCCTACCTTCTCCGGTTGTAGATGTGGGAGCGCCTTCCAATAGGTCGGCCAAAATGCCACGCATATGGTGTACGTGCTATGCAACCCAATATATCTTGTTTCCAAGCATTTGTTATTTTAGTAACCTTCAATTTGGTAATGTGTTGCAGAATTTGTCATATGACGGCGATGAATCCTTGGCTACTGTCGAGTATCTTTGGAACAACGTTTCTACCGTCCACGACAACCCAAGATGGCGTTACATAGACTACAGTAACACCATTGACTGCCTTAGAAGTAGCCAGGTAAGTGCAATATCTTTTCACTACTACCATCTATGTCATAGAGTGTTTATAGGAAAACACATTTGCTTAGAGAGTTCAAATTGCATATCTAGGTAACTTGGCTGCCGTATAGTAGGAATGAGGTTGAAGAGATGGAGCTTAGTTCCATGTGCAAGATGGATGAAGAATATTGGCAATCTGTTTGCCCCCTAATTCGCTTCTATATTGTCGAGTACCATCTTCCAAATAGGGTGATGCATCAATTTGGAAAACTTCAAACTTGCCCTCCAGAGTATAACAACACAGGCCAAGACCTGCACCGGTACGTATTTTTTTCTTCGGTAAATACCCTTAAAATTATTCAATTGATTAATTTGTAACCATCTAACCTTGTTGGTTTACTAAATAAATGTAGAATCGATTGTCGCAAGCAAAGGGGTGCCAAGAATTGGAAGAAGAAGCTCATTCATGCAATCAACACATGGAATTTACGAGCAAACAACAGGGATTATGGCAGGGCTGTACGCCGTGATGGGCCGTTCAATCAATGTTTGGACTGGCTGAAACAAAATACACGCCTGAAGCTCAAGGTTGCAATGGATGCTGCCAACATTGAGGACCTACCTTTGGATCCGGAAGATGTTTTCCCGGAGTTGGAATTGATTGCACCACGGGAGTTGGTTCTATCACCCTTTCATTAACTGATGGTCTTGCTTCATCAACAAATGAGACTTGTTCTTCACCACCATTTCCAATATCATCTTCGTCACTACTTTGTTCTTCTTCAGAGCCCACGGATATATCATCCTTATCCTCATCATCCTCCAAATCAAAACCATTTTTTACTCTACATGTATCGAAGTCACCTTCATCACCGCTACCATCTGAACCATGAGAACAATCATCATCACCATCCTCTTCATCATCCTCTTCCTCATCAACCTCATTGGCCGGTAACACATCTTCCTGAGTTAAGTGTTCGATAGGCTCATCGCTATGAGGCATACACCGAGGACAAACATCAACAATTAACTTGGTACAAGCAACTTGAGAACCTTTCACCAACTCTTTGTAAAATAACCAATCATCATCACATGCAAGAGGTATCAATACATAGTGAGATCTTTTGTCACCGGCATCAAACCTTCCACGAATTTTTAAATCCTCTTCCTCATTTTCAACTTTGAACAAAGAATTAACTCAGCCTATTATATCATCAAATGTTGGAGGATTATCAAATCTTGCTACTTGTTGCCTCATTCTTACAAACTATCAATTATCATCAACCGTGCCACCCGAGAAAAAACGAATTAAACGATCCATCTACACACAACCACCAAATTAAATTGATTACATGGACCTTCACCTATTTCCTTACGACTTCTGCATTACCAAACATATAGAAAAACTATATCTTGAAAGCATTATTGAAGAATTTTCAAAAAATAATTTACCCACAATTAACACTTCGAAATCCTACCATGCAAGAGAAACTACACGATAAGAAGGGGTTACCATCGACCACTTACTTGATACAGCACACCTAATCATAGCCGATTCGTAGTCAGTCCACCTATGCAACTCAAATCATACACAAGACCTAACCACTTCAAATCCAACTAAAATAATGGAATCAAGAAAAACTAATTGGTTAGAGTGGATGAGTTACCTTCCCGAAGCAATTTTCCTTCGTTTCCCCTTCGAATCGGGTGAAGGATGGAGTGAATCTATAGGAGGAGGAGTGGGGGCGGCGTCATGGGAGGGAGAGAGCTCAGGTTAGGGCTAGGACGAAAAGGGAGGAAGTGAGGAGGAAGAAAGGAGGGGCTCGACGAGCCCGCTGCGTAATGGGCTAAGTCAGCAGTAAGCTCATCCACCCTGCGCACGCCGCGCTAGCTGGAGCGCCGGTCGCGCCACATGTTTTAGCGCAGCAGCATGGCACGACCAAATGGGCTACTTCTTAGAATTTTAGTTTGACCTTAAAACTTAGATTAAAAAGGGTTAAAATAAAAAAAATCAAGAGTTGTATTTTTTTTTGACAGAGGGAGTAGAACCAACATATATTTATTGATTATTATTGATTCAAAAGCACGATCTCCAAATGAATGGCTGAACGAATCAACGATCCCAGCTCGATCCTGATGCATATTCCATTAGCAATGCCGCTGCTGGTTTGCTCCTTAAGAATCTTGGCCAAGTATATCTTTGAAGGGCCAAGAGAAACTCAAGATTGCAAACCGGCATACACAGTAAAACTCATAGATATTACACAGTTTGACTCCATAGCACTCTGATCATCTGAAGTCAACCACAGAAACGATAACTGGAGCTCTTATTAATTGAGGAGTACTCTAGCGTTGGGAATCAATGGGCTGCTACCAGCAATGCGAAGACCTGCCTAATTCTCAGATCTGCAAACGAAGACACCTTGTTGTATTAGTAGTCCCGTGTCATCTCTCTATATCTTGGCCTGCTTGATCTTCTTGTCCAGATTGTCGCACAAACTGCCCACGGACCCGTGGCCGCTGCTCAGCTAGTCTCTTCCTGCTTTGGTAGCGAACCTGCAAATAGGCGGACAAGACCATTAGAAGATAACGGTCCAATGCAAATTTCATTCAGGCCAGCAGTCAGGAAAAATGAAACAACATCAATGTGCAATCTTGTAAAAAGATGCAGTCAGAAAACAGAAATTCGACTTATTTCAGTGATCTTGTGCTGGCATTATCAAAATCAGGGCATACTTGGAAGCAGCCAGCAATTTTTTTCTCCTCTGAAGGTAGAGGTTAGTTATAATCAATTCCATATTTTATGATAATATTTATGCAAACCATTTGGATAGCATTACAAGTCTTTCTCGCTGTACTCAGTGGAATTCGCAGGGCCCTTCCACTATATTACTGATTTTAGGACTTACTGCTACAACAGGCATGTAACTGAAAGCAGGCTACCTTTTTACCGAAGTTCCGATCTTTCCGCTTCAGTCTGAATTTGTTCAATGCAGCTTCACGTTGAGGGAACCGATTCTGATAAGTGCCATTGCCACTTCCACTTCCACTGCCACCTCCAGCCACATTTTTGCTCATAGTGCCATTAACACTCTCCATGTTTGGTCTTGCAATGTTGGGACCAGCACTACTTCCATTCTGCCCATTGGACCCATTATGACCACCTGAGACAGCCCCATTCACACTGTAGTTTGCAGCGTGTCCTTCAACAGGAGGATCAAACACATTGGATGAACCACACTGAGCATCTGATGATCCACGGTCAATTGATGGCTGTTGCTGTGTCATAACATGGAGGTAATAATGGACGTGATGATGATGTTGCACGCAGCTTTGTGGTACCTCTGCTGGGTGGCCCACTTTCACTGCATTGGAAATTCCTTCATCAGTTTTGTCTTTCCCAACTACATTAGCTGGTGATATCTGATGCGGCATAGGATGTTGATTAGATTTTACAGCTGACGGTGATGTTACTCTCTCCCTGTTACCCGAAGGCTTGGCGACAACATTCTTTGTACTGGAGCCCATGTCATTATTGTTGCTACTGCCATTAGAGCCCTGCTTTATTGGAGCAGCATCTGAATTTGACTTCATCTTGCAGGTAGAGTCCGTTTTAACAGCCTCAGAACTGTTATCTTGTGGTGAAGAGCTTTCCCCAAATCCTGCTCCACCTTGATTGGAAGCCACAGATGTATGGTACCTTGCATAATCAGAAAGAGTTAGCATGCAACTTACTATTATGTTCATAATCTAGTAATGACACTGATATTATGTTTTGCACCTGGTGAAGGCTGACAGATCTGATCTTCTCAAAATATTCCACTCATCATGGATTTCCGTTGTAGCTCCATTTGTTTTCAATCTCTTCAAACCCAACTCATGGGGTGTCACTTCGATATGAGAATCATGATCCTTATCATTTCCAACGGGCATCTTGGCAGGGCAATCAGGTGCATCAGCAACTTGTACTGCTTGTTGGCCCTCTGTGTTTCTGGCTATCGAGCTAATCAAATCAGCAGTTTCAGTATTTGGTTCACTCAGCATGTTTGTGCAGTCATCTTCTTCCATCACTTTCTTTTTAGATTTGCATTGGGGAATGTGAACCTCATGCCGTTTTTCTGTTGGATTAACAGAAGTATCATTGAGAGATGATTGATATTCTGCAGTCGAATTCCTAGGAGCACCTATCTCTAAGTATTTCCCCATAGATTCATCTGCAAAAACGTGGAATTTGGTTGAATAAGACAGTAGTGCGAAGTATGAACTGTGGAGAGGTTTGCTTCTTCCATACGATGGATGTTGTGGAGCATATGATAATGATACCTTTATTCTCCTTTTGTTTCTTGCTGTTCCTTTTATTTGCAGCTGGTAACCACTTATTACTGCATATCTCTGATTTGGGGTGAATTACTTGTGCACATGTACTATCAGGTGGATCAGCTAGTTGATCAGGAGACATTTGTTGTGGACTGTCAATCTCCACAGCACGCTTTGTCCATGAACTCTGCATTTTAGAACATATTGTGCACATGATAATACAACAACATAAAAATACTACACATAGAGAATGTTAACAGACAATATATTACTTCTCCAAGAAATAAAGGTTACCACCAAGTGCGTCGATTTTAATGCAAATGATAAATAAATTTAGTTTCCTACTTTAACTGTGGCATGTAAATTGGTTATTTAATATCATATATCCAGATATATCACAGAACAAATAACTTTATGACCTAATTTGTGATGATATATGAACTTTGTTCTAAGTAGTATTCTACTACTAAACTTTATTTTGTATATATGGTTACCTATCCATCCAAATCCAACTTCATATGTAAGAATAAGAAATGAACTATCAAGTGGTAATTAATGAACACATACTTGAGTGCCGCTGCCATTATCACTTCCATCCCTAGCATTGAGTCCGACACTCAAGTCGTCATCTTCTTCATCGTCATTTTCGTCATCATCATGACTGCTGGCACTGTTGTTCTCATACTCGTCACCAGTATTTGGTTTGGCACACTTTTGTGTCTGGATGCCACTTTCACTTCCACTGCCACTGGACTGAGTACCAAAGAGGCAAATCTAATTATGAGTAATCACAAAGAAAACCGAGAGCGAAAAGTAGAGTCAAAGAAACTATGCATCATGGTTCTGCGAAATTAATATCCAACAAAAAGGCTAGAACAAAAAGAAACAGCTTACACTGTGGCATCGCCTCCAAACATGCTGCCAAAGGTTCTTAAGCTCATTCTTACGTAGTGGCTTTACTAAGAAGTCAACTGCACCCTTTGACAAACACTTAAACACCATACTCATAGAGTCATTCGAAGACATCACTGCATGCAAACCACATCAGTGTAGCAGCTAAAAGTATTTAAACTAAATAATTAACATGACAACATTTCATGTGCACTAGAGGAGTTGAGGAAAGCTACTTACTAATCACAGGAATGTCCTTGCAAACTTTGTGACTTGTGATTTTGCTAAGCAGACCGATGCCAGATAGACAAGGCATGAAAACCTCAGTCAATACAAGGTCAATGTTGTTCTGCAGATCTTCAAGATGTTGCCATGCATGTAAACCATTTTCTGCAGGGATAACTGAAATGGAAGGAGATAAATTGCTGTCAAAACATTGAAACAACTAAAATTCTCCAATTGTAGATATTGATAGATAAAATCTTCCACTGCTCATGATTAACAACCAAACATGATTCAAGGGATAGAACATAGAATAAAATGGATTGGCCATGTTAACAAATACATCAAGGATACAGTTTATGTTTTCAATATCCATGAAATTTTCTTGAAGAATGTAGGTATTATTTATCCAAAATCCATACCACAGGAACTGGTGGTTACCAGTGTAACAAACTAGTCCGGGAGCAGTGCACTGCTAACTTTGGTACAGTGGGAGGGCGCGTAGAAATAAGACAGTGGCAGGCACATAGTTCAAGTTTAATCATAGTCAAACCACTCTATATGCTTTTGGTCATTAGCAAGACAAAAACAAAGTTCCACGATCAACTATAAGAACTTAATGCAACATAACAGAAAGCAGCTGCATAGATGCTACTAATTTATTAGTTAATTACATGCATTTCACTTGTCATATATATCACACCAAGCCATGCTTTGATATACCAGACTTCTCATGCTTTGCTTCCAGTCAAGGGCTAATTGATTTCTCTAGAGCTAGTTCTAGTTGTGTACCTACTTCTCCTAATGAAATAAACAAACTAACAAAATGACATCCAATAAAAGAGTATTATTTTCTGCTGTCAAATAGAAAATAGTTTACATTTGCATTGTTAATTAGAAAAGCTGATGCTAATATGATAGAAGAGGGAAAGCTACTTGCAGATGAAAGTACAGCCCCCCAACCCCACCCCCCCCCCCCCCCAAAAAAACCCTCTTCCTCCAACATGCACACACAAAACAAAAGAAACTGAGATAAAGCTGGAAAATGAGATCGGAATGTCCCATTGTTGCAGCTGTTCCACCCAGGTGATCACGAGCAAAGATGTGAAAAGAGTGCAATATATATTCCAAGTTCACAATTCTTGTATGTTAGAATTTTCTAAGAGACAAAATGCAGTATATCTAAGTACAAAACATAGTTACTTATTGCTTATAACAAGTGGATTATACCACAAAGGAACATGATGTCAGTCCAATTAGTAAACAATAATTTATATGTTTGCTAGGAATATGTGGTGTTAAGCTAGAGTTGATATTAATCCAACTTTTCACACAGGTCGAGTTTCAGCTTATCACTAACTTCTACTGGTAAGTTATACAATGTGCATCCTCAACCTTCCACGTCACATAATGCTAACTATATATACAATTGGTAGCAAAGTTCAAGATGGAAATAAAAAATATACATTGAAAAATTAGGTGAATACCATCACAAAGATGCCAATATTGGGCAATACCATTGGATGTGAGCATTACATGTGGGCCATGGGGCCACATGTTATAGCCATACCGATCACCAATGCCATTTTTCAAATCCACCCAGAAAGAAATGTCCTGGTGAACTTGATCATATAAAACTCCAAAAATATTTTCACAAGCCCCGTTTGATTTTAGCCACCTACCATGAGGATATGTGATTAAATTGACAGCTGATGATTTTCCATAATGGAATTCCAGGAAAAGCCATACAACAATGCTCATGATACAAGCAGTGGACAAATGTCAACAGAAGTCACACCATCTCTGCAAATGGCACCATCAGCAATGGCAACATGCCCTATGTGATCTAGTTACAGGTTTGGGAGCAAGTATTGGGCCTGGGCCTGCATCTCCCATTTTAAGGGCTACCCGATACTCAGTCCGTAATTTAGGACAGGAAAAGGGAATTCATAATATACTACAGGTGATTGTGATTTGATGATCAAGTCATGATCCAATGAAGTTGATGGATAAGATCTTAGTTCATAAAACTTTTCATGAGAAAATGTTAGTACTCCCATTGCTTATTTTCGAAAAGGAAGCATGCAAAAGCCAGTTAGTTAGTCCATTGAATTGACTTAAGATGTTGGACAAGGGGGTATTGTTGGCTGAAGCCTGCAGGTAACGGCGTAACGCCTAGGGACACACTATTTTTCTTTGGTACATACTAACTAGTAAAAAATACAATAAGGCATTAAGTAATGTATCCAACATCACATGTAAATGACTGAAATAATTATAGCCCCTCGACGACCATCACCTTCCAGCTTCGAGCATTTAAAATTCGCCCATGATTTGACACTCTTAATCTTGATCCCTAGTCAATTGTTAAAATGCAAATAGCCTGGTCTAATAAACAGCAAAAGAAATTTCACTGGCCCACCACGAGAGGCCCAGGAGATGACACGTGTCACTTATGTAATACAGTACTCCAGGTCACATTACGTGTTGTGGCACAGGGTGGCAATGTCACAGCCTACCTGCTGTGTACCATACTGCAAGTCTGCAATGCCCCACCCATCATGCTCCCAATTCACAGCAGGTTGCCCAGCAGAGAACTCACTCCAGACTTGGAACTGAGGCAGGTGGTCTGCCATCGTATGGGATCAGTGTATACCTAAGATGCTATGGGGTTGTATTAGATGAGACATACCACCTCTCAGGCCTGCCTTAGTAGTGGGAGAGGGGACCATTTTGCAATTTCTAGCAGGAGGAAACCATTTTAGTTTAAACATGGGAAGAGGGGGCTAGATGAGCCAAATGCAGTCCCCGTCGTACCTACATGGCATTCCATGCATAAACATATATAGAGATTAACCATGCATACCACACCCATCGATTGATGCACCTAGACAGTTACATTCACCATTGCACCTTCTTTCGCTAAGGAACATTGATATGCCAGTTAATTGTTGGATATAGAAATTATATCATGGTGATATTCAAGATGTGGTTGATTTTAGAAGTGCCATGTAAAAACATACTTATTTACAGAAGCATCATACACAAAGTATAAACAACCCAGGTGATTTCCAAGAACCCCTTCACTCCAATTATTTGAAGAAAAAAATCCCACATTGGTCCTAGAAAAGAGGGACATCCAAAGCAAAGTCTTTCATTTCAAAAAAAAAAGCAAAGTCTCTCATTAAATGAGGAAAGAAAGAGATCGACATAGCTTATTTACTCACTAGGCTATATGTATACAGATACTGCAACGAGCAATTGCATAACAAACACAAATTTTAATAACAAGCAATGCCAATCTACATCCTACACGTTTTTTTAGAACAGATTGCAACATGGCTAGTTCGAGTACAACATAAATCCAGGCTGGAAATATCAACTTTGTTTACTATCTAGTAGAAGGTATAGAACCAAGTATGTGACCAAATTTAATCAAATGAAATTATCTTTGTCATTTGCAGTGAATACCTTCATAGCAGCACTTACGGAGCAGGGCACTGACCACCTGACGAGTGGAGTCATCGATCTCCACCAGCAAGACTCTCAGTGTCTTCACAGGGAGGAACCTCTCCCACTGAATGGTCTGTCCCTGTTGGTCCTTCTGCTCATCCACCTGCTGTGCGCCTGGTGGCCCGCTGTGCCCATTGGGTAAGTCATCTTCCTTTTCCCTCCATTCATCCGCATCAGCCTCGGCCCCATGGTAGCCATTCGCTGTGGCGCCATTTGCGATCCCCCTCACATCCTTGTGGGAAGGCCCGTCCGTGCCAGCTTGGCAGGTGCTACCCATTTAACCTGATTCAAAGAGCGAGAGCGCAGCAGTGGTTTGTGCAACTAGAGGGAGTTCACAGATGGTGGAGCACTTCCTATGTCGGCGTCAGAAATGCATATGCTGAATCCAACAACGAATCTGCAAGGAAAACATACAGGAATCAAAGACCAATCCGTCCTGAACATAAGACATGCTCAGAATAAGCTTCTATTCTACAGTATGGTCAGGGAGGACTACTTGTAGCCGGGCTAGAAGAAATTTTCCTTAACCCATGTGCTCTGTGTCTGTGACGCCCAAATTCAGTTGCTTCCAATTCCTGAGAATCGTTAAGCAGCTCGTTAAGATTACAGAAAATACCCGTACAATACAGGGATTTGAAAAAGTAAGAAACTAAGGATTCGCGGAGGTTACAAATTTGGTATGAATTGACAGAACGTCAGAAGCAGCAGTCTCCCTTCAATCCCACTAATACACCGCCCTTGGGAGCTAAATATAGAAAAAAAAAAGGATACACCTCGTCAGACCAAACCTAGCAGGAAAAGTTAGTAAAGCAAACAGCACACTTCGAACTTGTCTCGACCGAGGAA
Organism: Setaria italica; assembly: GCF_000263155.2. NCBI lineage: Eukaryota > Viridiplantae > Streptophyta > Magnoliopsida > Poales > Poaceae > Setaria > Setaria italica. The sequence goes on along the minus strand of NC_028458.1, from coordinate 49,505,884 downwards.
ACAGCAGCACCTCCGAGCCGCTCCACTCGAGGAAACGGACTTGCCGAGATCCACCAGATACGAGCCTCCGGGACTTTGCCGTACAGACAACCCCCAAAACCAGCTAAATTCGAAGGGGAGAAAATCTCAACAGCAAAAAAGAGGCTCAACGCGGTTGAATTTGCGAGCTAGCTCTCGGTAGCCACAGCAAAAGGGCGACGCGCACCTTGCGGGGACTCAGGACGCGGAGTCGTAGCCCTGCGGCGACGAAGTGGGGCCAGTGGCATGGGCTGCGCGCTCCTCCGAGAGACCCGGCCGCGTGGAACCTACGCTCGTGTGGAAACGAGGACGAGCAGAGCGTGACGGCGAGCGGGTCCAAATGGCGGAGGCGACGCGGGTGGTGTGATGGCGAGCGAGAGGGGAGAGGCAGGCGGTAGATAACGGGGGAGGGGAAGAGGCCGCCGTGACGTGGAGCAAGTGGAGGTGAGCAGGGGGTGGGGGCGGGGCCCGCAACCACCCCGAGATCCGACGAGATCTAAAGCCGCGCGCTCCCTGCTGCCCCCGTATCCGCAGATCGCCCGCGCCCACGTGGAGCGGCGCGCGCGGGTCCGCTGTGGCTGGGAGTCTCTGAGTGGTGGGGCTGCAGAAGTCAAGCGGGCCCGCAACGTCGGTGGGTTAGGGTGGGTATGTGGGGCTGGGCGTGGGTCCGGGGAGTGCTGGGGCCCACGGCTCGGAGGGAAAGATCGTCACGGCGGGGGGCTTAACGGCGTTTAAGCGGGACCTGGAGAGCGATTTGGGAGCTAGAGCACTCCTCCATCTTCGCTGGCTTTTGTTTCCAGGTCTGGCTAGTGGCAGAGTGGGAGGTGATCAAGAGCTTTTCCAATTAAGTCGAATATAAATCTCATCACCGGACTAAACTTTGCTGCTTTCGGAAAAAAAGGTAAACTTTTCCAATTTAAGATGTTCTCCATTGTATTTCAAATTTTTATTTTACCAATGCTTACATCCAGCCATGCTGCAACGGGTAGAAAAGCCGAAGAATCGATCGAATTAAAGCCACGCAACTTTTATTTTCGGACAAAACCATGTCACGGAAGCTTGCTGTCGTATGTGTTTGCTAGCTGTGATTTGTGAGCTCGTGTGACCCACTCGTACGTGTTAGCGGTTGTCATTAGCAGGACGGCCGATGGGTTTGGTTTGAGTAACCGAGTTCCCATCCCCTTTTCCCTCGTTTGTTTAAGCTGAGAGATGGTGACGGCAGCCCGCACGGAACGTGGCTAGAACGTTCTAGAGGCCGAAGGGTGCTTCTAATGACTTGATTGCCTTTGGTGAGGACGGGAAGAGACTTGATTACGTGTTAAACTAATCTCCCGCGGCGGTCACTATGTTCAATTAACTAAGGATTTGCTTGTGGCGCCACCGAACATCGCCTGTTGCTTTCCCTTCTACCTGATCACAGTAGCGATGGTTGGCCCAAATTTGCCCAAGAGTGCTTCACAGACGCTTTGCAGCGTCTATTTGGTCCGGAAAGCCGCAGCGAATAGGTGTGGCCGTTGAGGTGTGTTCATCGGGCTGTGAAAAAGGACAGGTTCCATAACAACCTGAATATGAATAGATGTAAGGGTTCAATTTTAATTCCTTGTTGGAAGGATGATAAATTCAGCGATTCAAGCCCACGCTTTGTCCTCAAAGGCGCCAACGAACTGTGGTTGAGAAATTTTCTCGAAAGACGCCCGCCGTCCAGGAATTACAAGCAAGTTTTCAAAGTTCAGCTCGAGGCGTGACCCGATCAACCAACACGACCGCCGTAGAATATTTGTCACGTTGCGTGCCGGACTCGGTGAGCCCGCTCACTGGATGGTCCGCTGCGCTCTGACGGGGACTCGCACCTCGTCCGCCCGCGCGCCTCGGGCGGGTCAGCTCGCTCGGTCGCATCTCGCATGGCCGAAAGGCTCGTGCCACCGCGCACCTCCTCCGTGCGCATGACGTCAGTTACATCAGACCACCGCTGATCATTCCAAGTCCGATCGAGGCTAATCGGCCCGTTCGCTTCAGCTTATTCAGCCGGCTTATCAGCCACCAAACAGTGTTTTCCTCTCACAACAAATCAGCCGTTTCAGCTTTTCAGCCGACTTATAAGCTGAAGCGAACAGGTCCAATGATCCCGTAGGATCCCGGCGGCGCCCGTGAGGGTCTCGCGGCGTGCCGGCTCGCCGGAGACTTGGATGGTTTGATCTCTGATGGCCCAGGTAGGCACCAATCAGCCGATCTGGCGGCCTTACGGTTACTGCCTCATTAGCTTGGCAATACTCAGCCTGGCCGCCAGCTGGGAATTCAAAGCACAGCTGTAGCAGGAATATGCCTTTGGCCAGCCGCGTATCCAGATTCTTGTGCCTCCCGCAGAAAGGCTCTTTTCCGTAGCTCCCTGCCTCTGAAAACGGGCGGCGCGTAGATAAGGGACACCCGCAATGACCAGTTGCAAGATCAGAAATGAGAAGAAGAAGAAAAAATAGGCTGCACCTAAATTTTGTGCCCCGGACTCTTTGAGCGGCTGAACTGTTTCTTATAAAATCTCCAATTTCTCCACGTTAAAAAAAGGGGTCCAACTTCAACTAACTTTCGTCATGTAGTTGAGGCCACCAGGAAGGGAAAATAGAAAAGGCAAAAAAACTCCCACGCCCCAAGCCCAACCATCATTCTATTCTCGTCCTACCTTTTGAGCTAGATAGACAGAATCGTCCAAAGAGCCAATGGAGCTCGAGGTACATATTCTGGGCCCTGGGGGGCATCGGTCACCTTTCCACACGTCATCGGCTGTGCACGTTCGTGCAAAGGCCAGGACAGTGATCCAGTCGGCGCCAGGAGCAAGCACCTCCGAAAAAGGAGAGCGGAACGACAAGCATCTCTCGGTCCACAGAGCTCGTCTCCTCTGCTGGCCACAATGAGCCCCGGCCATACCATTTCCCATTGTACACACTAGTATACTACTACATTTGGAGCTCGGCAACAAACCTGCAAGGAAACAACAGCGCGGTGAATCATCGTGCCTGACAAGGGATTTCCGCGCTCACTCACCTCCCCAGGTCGACGCGACCAAAGAAACAGTTCGGCGCGGGTGCACGCCGAGAGCGGTCGCGTCGACCGCGGGGGGTGGCCGGCATCATCAGATCGATTCTGTTCTGGGGGGCAGGCAGCACCAACCCCCTTTCCCTTATCCCTCCGGTGTGTGGCCGCGGGCCGAGCCTTTCCTGCGTGCGATCCCCCATCCCCCCCCCCCCGGGGAGCCGGCTACGCCTGCGGCCGATTCGTCTTCACGTGGCCGCGGGGGAATGTGGCGCTGTCCAGGGGTAGCGGTAGGGATCGAGGAGGGGGACGCACGCACGGCGGAAGGAAGGGGGCCTTCGTTTTCCGTTCCCGGAGAGGAGATTGTGGCGTCAGCGACCAGGAGCAGGAATCCAGGATAGACTGTAGTCTGCAGACCAATGGCTGGCTGGATATAGATCTGTAGTCTGTGTTCGGATCACGGCGCCAAGCTTCGCATCTCTCTACGTGATCCCCAAATTGCAGAATGCTTTTGCTCGCTTCATCTGATGCGGATGATTCATTTTTTTTTAAAAAAAAGAATAGAGTGCCCTAATCTGTTTTTCAACCTGAGGTGAAAGTGAAACAGGTCTATCATACGTACTTCTGCAAGTTTAGCCCCGGTGCTCGTCCTCAGAGCCCAAGCTAACGTACTCCACAACCGACCACGCGCCTTCACGTTCCTTCTTCGTCCTAATCGGCATCGCCGCCTCTTCACAAGCTGCGCCGCACTGCCGCCACGACCGCCGACGCGCGCTGGCTTTTGCAGTATATTCACCACCTCCGCGCGTTCGCGCACGAGCCGCCTATGCTGCGTCTTACCGACGCCCGCCGCGTCGCCACCAGGTCTAGCCGCGCACGCGCGCAACGCCACCTATGGCGTCCCGGCGCCGTTCTCGTCGTCCTGCATGACGCTCGCGGCTCGCGCCTGGACGCCTGGTGTACCTGATTATGAATTTTCTGATACTTTTGGGTAGTAGAGCAAGCCTACCTTCGTGCAAGCTAAAAAGATGCAACTATGCAAGTGGGTTGTCCGCAAGCCCACAAATATGTCATTTTTTTTGGCGGGTTTGCTCACATGATGCCCAGATATATCACCAGCACCAGCACATGAATATTATGGTCTACATTATCATCCTATAAAAGTAAGATGTTCTTCATTTTCAGACCTGATAAACGAAAGAGTACGAAACGCGTAAGCATCAACTGGGCAAGGATTAAACCATGGAAAAATGGAACTACGGACAATTTAACTCTTTGAAGAGACGACAAAGCAAGAATGGATGAAAAGTGAAACCATGACTCTGCGACATGCTTAGGTGCTACATTAGTCATTAATGGGAAGTACACTGTGTATGAAAACAGACTACGAGCACATAACGGAAAAACTACAATCTCACAACTTTATCACACCAAGTCCCAAAGAATGTTACTCTCTCCGTCCCAAATTATAGGTCGTTTTGGGTTTTCTAGGTAATATAGTGTATGTCTAGATGCATATAAACACCTATGAACCTAGAAAAGCCAAAACGATCTATAATTTGAAACGGAGGGAGTACCATGGAACTGAAGCATATTTCATTTGATGACTGACTAACTGCTGAGTTCTACATGGAACAAACAGATATTTATCTGGATAGCACTAATGTTTTAACTGACTGACAGCATCTCATATTTTCACTGCCAGAACAAACATGAAACATGCATTAACTTACTACAGTAGATCTGAAGTGCCTAATCGTTTGATGATTAAAAAATCCACCTAAATCAATGACAAACCAGGTTGATTACTTAAGTCACTAGAAGGTATTTTGGATGTAAATACATAACAGAACCAAAGTATCAGGATCAAAACAGCGAGACGTACTCAATAGTTTCTCATACCAGAACACAACATCCACATGAATAACCTGTTGGATTTCAAACTTGTTGCCATCGAGTAAGCTTTTCATTGTAACTCAGAAAAAATTCTGCAGGCAGCATCCACATCCATTGTGCGGTTGACATCCCCATACCTATGCACTTCTGCAACTTCCACACCAATAACAAAAACTTTAACAATACCCCTTCAACACAAAGGGTGCACTTGGTTGTCACAGTGATGCATATATTACGGTTCATCAACCAAGGTATTATGAGGTCAAATCCTGGAAAATACACAATTAAAATGACCTAACAGACCACTCTAGTTGCACTCAAGCCATGGACCATAGCCACAAGCCAGGTCTTATACCATTGGGCTAGTTCATTTTAATACAACTATTGGGATTTTGTGTAAATCAACTTTTCCGTGTTATTTAACAAGTGAATGTTAATGCAGTAAGCATATTGTGTATATCACTGCCAAATTGATGCTTAGTCAAGTTTCACAGTAAAAAAGAGGGAAGTTACACGACAACTCATAAGAATTTCCAACTATAGTTCTGTTGCTACCACAAACTGGATGGTTGAGTTGTTGTAAAATTGCAGCCGTGACAAACATCCCAATGCGTCTTAAGTATTAGCACGACGTTGTTGCTTTTCAAAGTTTTCTTTCTGAGCTTCAGAGAGATTTTTCACTCTTAATTGAAAAGACAATGGCAGCTGATGGTACCACAGCATTTCAGCTTCCTGACTGAAAATAGTTTCGATCCTACAATCAGAGTATGACACATGAACTCTGGAGCTTCCAAAAGTTTTTCTGGGTAATGTAGGGGTGCTGGGTTTGCTAGTGAATTTGCAATCTTCTAGCCAAGCCAGATTTTGGCCACCAAATTGGTGGCCCGGGATTTGGCCAACTGTGGCCACCAAAATGAACTAAGATGGCTACCGAGCCAAATTTTGGCACCCAACCAAATGGTGACCAAAATTTGGTTTGACTAGCTTGGACACACAATGGCACCAAGCCAAACATACCGATTCATAAAAGAGTCAACACATGGAGTTAAATTGCTGAATCATATTTTCACTGGTACAGTAACACAGTCAATGGAGTTGTTTTTCACAGAAATCAATTGCCAAATATTCAGCATTACCTAGTCACAGTCCAAACCTCATATATGACCTTATACTGATTCCTAAACCATGAGACTTGCAAGCAGGAAATGCTACTAATACACTCAGACTCAGCAGTATGCCACTATCAGGAAATTCAGGCAACACATTGTAAAATGGAAAATTGTGATTCAATTCAAATGTGATTGGGAGCAAGTAAAGGTACAAGGAAATCTACAACAGAAGGGAGGGCGAGAGATGACAACCATTTCGCAACCGCGCTATGCAGAGCCAGCCTCCTCCTCGAGCTTACGCACGTAGGCGGAGAGCACCGCGACGACGTCCCTGGCGGGCGCCTGCAACGTGGTGACGAGGGACGTGGCGGGCCCCTGCAGCGCGCCGAGCAGCTGGGCGTACACCTCGGCGCGGCTGGGCATGGTCTCGAGCGCCTTGAAGTCGCCAGGCCCGTAGAACTTGCCCTCGAAGACGGCGCCAACGAAGTCGTTGGTCTCCTCGACGCGCTCCTCCTTCTGGAAGGCGCGGTAAGGCTTGAGCGCGGTGGGGACCTCCTCGGTGTGGACAAAGAGCCAAGCGTTCATGCCCTTCATGCACGGCTTGAGCGCCTCCCAGGGGGTGCCCTCGATGGCCTTCCCCACCAGCGTGTTCTTCGCCACCAGCAGGCTGCAGGTCTCCGGGAGCGCGTCGCGGATGCCCTGCAGCTGCTTCACCGTCAGGCCCTCGTACTTGATGCCCGCCAGGAGGTAGCACCCCTCCAGCTGCTCGCGGACGGCGGCCACCGTCTCCTCCTTGCGGCCACGGGTGATGGCCGCGCGGATGGTGGAGGTGCGGGGGCGCGGGTGCGGGCGGAGCGAGGCGGCGGTGGACAGGGTTCGGAATGCGGGGAGCGGCTTAGCGGTCGGGAGCGTGGTGGGGAGGAACGAGGTCTCCATCGTGGGGGGCGGGCGGGCGGGCGCCGGAGCAACGGCGGGTTGTGTTTGGGCGCGGGGACGGACGGCGGAGGAAGGAGAAAGAGTGGAGAGCCCAGAGCTTATCCGTGAGTGAGAAGATGAGAGTGTTCTCGTGGACTTGGTCTACGAGACCTTTGGATTGTATGGGGCCGAGCGCTCAGTGGCTCGATCAGGCCTCCCGCTCTGGCGTGCCACTGCGCCACAACCCTCAGGCTTCCCGTTGCTTATTTTCGGTACTGTCACATCGAATATTTAAGAAACTGATTAGAAGTATTAAATATAGATTATTTACAAAACTCATTACATAGATGGAGGCTAAATAACGAGATGAATTTATTAAACCTAATTAGTCCATGATTTGACAATGTGCTGCTACAGTAAACATTTGCTATGATGGATTAATTAGGCTTAATAGATTTGTCTCCCTGTTTAGCCTCCATCTGTACAATTAGTTTTATAATTAACTCATATTTAGTCCTTCTAATTAGTCTCCGAATATTTAATGTGACACGAACTAAACTTCAGGTCGAGGAACCAAACCTCCCAAACATCCCCTCGTACTAGGTCTCGAAAACTCTTTGAATAAAAGGCCAACTCATGGATGCCTTTGAATTTGTATCAAAATACATTTTTATAGTGAAAAAATAAAGCAACGAAGCAACATTTGAATTGTATCAGATTATACTTTTTATAGTTAAAAAAATAAAGCAATAAAGCAACTTAACAATATTTATCTTGTAAGGACAGCCATTCGAATTGGAATGGATCATCTCAGTTGATGCTTTAGATTTGAAGTTGTCAGAAACAGCACAAAACTAGAAACTTGGAAGTTCAATGTGGTCGATAATGGAAAGCTATAATTCATAACTTCAAACAAGTAACGACCAGTTAGAGGGAAGCAAATAATCTGCATGTAAACAAGAACATCTATTACAATCGAGTTGCATTTCAATTTCAGCCCCACAGCATCGAGCCTTTGATCCTTTTACAGATGAATTAGCTTCTTCAGTCACCAAAAAGACTAGCAATAGAGTGCTGAGTATAGTCTGATGTCACTAACGTGTATCTGTTAGTAGAATGAATAAGAGATCAACCTCCAGCCAACGATTATTCCCAATTTGCTAGATGGAGAAAGGGAATTGGCTGTACATGTTGTCAAGTTTGCCAATAACAATGAAGGGTCACGGGAGCATAGATGGTATTGTCAGCATATACATTCTTTCTCCAAAATATAGTTAATGGCATCTTCAACAGTATCAACAACCTGCAAAACACACATAAGCAAGCAAATTATGAAAACGAATTCACGATAGCTTCTTTTTTTCATCTTCGTTGTGCATCAGATAGAGTGTTTGGTCAACAGATTTCAGTTAAGCAGGCAACTTGCCACGACAGCATGTGGCAAGAAGCCAAGAACAACAATTCAAGGAACATAAATAACAGTAAAATTCATTAGCTGTCAGTGAAACATGAATATAACATATTTTGTTTACAAAAAATGGAATCGGTGATTCTTTTCTGTAGAAAGGCACCCAAATTTCCCACACCTATCACCAGGTTAGTTCCTCAACATATCTTCTGGATAGTATCGCTCTGGTGTGAAACGACACACTATCTAGCAGACATTTATTGTGCATTACTCAAGATTTGGCACCATATACAGATCAAAACTCTCTAGTTGTGTGAGCTGCTCTACTATTGAGAATGCCAAAACAGATAATAGAATTGAGATAATGAAGTTCAGTGCATTGTTTTCTTGACAAAACAGTCATGAATACATATGTTTTCTTGACAAACATGTGTTACCAGATGACTTAACAGCCACAGGGTGGAAAAAGAATCGCTAATAAGACATACCGTATCTGCAGGAAACTGTGGATCATTATCCTTTCCCCTAAAAACACCTGTCCTTGTAAGAACAGACGACCATGGGTGGCCAGCCTGCAAAGTTCAAATTGGGTAGCATAATAAGTATCGCACACAGGAAGCAATGTCCTGCTTTTAATGGAACGGAAGGACAACATAGAAAAGTGGATGGCACATTATTCAATATAAGGCAATGCAGTCTTCCAATGTATCAGGGAACCAATTTTTCGCTGGATTGCATGTTAGCTGTTCAACTCTGGAAACGCATATCTTCTAATAAAGTAATAATAGACAATGTTGAAATCTTGTCAAGGAAACAGATATTGAAAGCTGTGCAATTTCCTCACACCATCAACCACACCATGCAGCGAATATTTTTTATGTAAATGATAAAAATGTATTAGAGGCTAACCTTCGAAGCTCCATTAATATCAACTCTAGGATTGTCACCGACCATGTAGATAGTTGAAAATTGACAATCTTTTACTTCCTTTGATGTCTGTGAATTAGGATACATACTCATAACAAGCTTTTCAAGTATGTTTGCTGCGTTCTTGAACACAAATGGATTCGGTTTCCCATAAGATGTATATTTCAGTGGACGGTCATTTATTCTGCAGTTCAAGTGAGCAGAAAATGAATAAGCAGGCCGCACATCCATGTTTATAATAATCGCAAAAGCATAATAATCGCTTACTGATTGAAGATGCTTTCCAATGCTATCCTGAAGGCACCCATCCCAAGCCGTTCGGAAGGAAATGCAGCCTGCCATAGGAGCACAAGACTAAGTTTCTTTCAGTGTAATGGTTATCTTAAACATCATGGAACCTGGATGGCAATAAGATAAATTATGGCCTGCAGGATGTTTACAGTGTAGCTCCATTCTTGACACATCATCTTACCTGGTATTCAAGATCATCAGCTGCAAAATACAAAGGAGGTTGATCCCCTTTTCCACTCCCAGGAAGCCCACCAGTGGACAAGATGTCACAAAGTACCTTTCATACATAAAATAAAATAAAAAAAATAAGATTATTGAACTTATGCCAACCTACACACAACATAATCATAATTTCACATGATTATTCAGATGCACTTATAGGAAAAGATGTTTATAGACCGCACAGTAAGATGTTCTGCGAAATGAAACAAATGAAGCCCACGAATGTTTCATATTAGTGAAACACAGGCATGAAAAAAAGTACCTGTAGATCTCTTCCCCAGTCAACAGGATCGCTGACAACAAACACTCCTTTAACTCGCTCTGAATAAACATCGTATGATGGGTGCACTTTTGCAGACATGTAACTGTCTGTTTGCCCAACTTTCCAAGTCTTGAAAGGAGCCAGGGGGTCAATATCTTTAAAATACGATGCATATTCATCTATGGATAGAACGTTTCTGCACATACAGATAACTCATGAGGAATTCACACAATAAATTTGACCTGTGATCATAATAGCAACACGAAGAATTACCTAAATCCGTACTCAGACATCACTACTGCAGGCTCTCCTTTTCCAACAGCAACAATAAGGTCATCTTCAAAACTGCAGTGACCAAACAGGGGGTTTCATTCTATATATTCTGAAAACAGAACTTCAAGGCAACTTAAGTACTTGAAAGGCATACCGGTCCACCAGTTCTCTATAAGGAGAATGGCCATGCACGACCTGCACCCACCAGGAAATTTCATAGACAGACATTTAACATAGCCGATGGATGAAAATATAAAGACAATCCTTTTCTTTCCCTAATATAAGGGTTTATTTGTTAGCTTGAAGGCCCACTACTGTGCGGCAAATAAGCAATGACTCATGGGTACTGTAGATGTACCTGTGTTGGAGAAATGTTAACTCCTAAAAGTTGGCTTAGCTCAAGAGCCCTTCTGTGCTCTGGAACACCACCTCCTGCAAACAGATTGGCAAAACCTTAACAACCTCAATAAAACTTCAAAAACATAATCAGAAAGTGGCAAGAACCATGATGCCTCTGTACAACCCTTAGTTGTGAATTGTGATGATCATGCATTGCTTCAAGTATGGTAGGAATTTTTAGAAGTATTCCATTGCTCTCCACCGGAATTAATATTTAACAATGATAGCAAAACAGGGTGTACAAATGACAGTGAACCACTCACCGTTAGTCAAAAACAGAAACGGAATCTTCAGGGTACCTGAAAAGGAGCAAATAATTTGTATCCATAAGCTTTAACGAACAGAAGGCAGAGACCTAACTTAGCAAAGAGCAACACTAGCAACTGACTACTCACACAGGTTTGCATGCCAAAGAGGAGAAAACGGTATGCAGCCTCAAATTCATTGCTATATTTAAATACAATTTAATGCTGAAATAAGCTACACGAACCAACACCTGAAAGAAAGAAGCCTAATGTCTAGGAACCGTTCGACGAAATGCTCAAAAGACACGAATGCGGCAGCCATGCCCTGCCATCCGAGTCACTTCGCCGGTACAAGTACAGCAGCGAGACACTCTCAGAGTCCGCCTGATGAAACTACAAGCAGCTCCGACGGAATGCGGCAGAGCACCAGAAGCGCAAGGGAACTACCGTCTTCGGAGTAGAGGCGGCGGATGGCCCGCGGCGCGCCCCCGATCGGGCTGCGGCCGCGCAGGATGACCCCATCGACGTCGAACGCGATGCCGAAGGACGGCCTCGCCGGGGCCGCCGCGGAGTGGGCAAAACGCTGCGCGAGATCCGACGGCCGGCGGCGCTGCGCGGTCTGGAGCTCCGCCCTCGACCGCGACCGCGCCGCGCGGATCAGCGCAAAGCGGAAGCCCCTCATGACGCCCAGCCGTGCTCTAGCCTAGAGCGCGTGTGCTCTACGGCCTTCGGCTTCTCCAGCGAATGCGAGGCTAGGCCTATGGCTTCGCGCCGTCCGCGGCCGCGAGGCGTCTACTGCCTCGTTGGTTGGGTGCGTGCGTGGCGGCAGGCGAGTTCTAGACTACAGTTTTCTGCTGAGGCTGACGTGTGGGCCACACCTTGTGCCGAACAAACGCGAGCCAGGAAGAAAGGCGCCGGCACAGCCGCACTCTTCCTCCCAAGGCTCGCGCCCACCGCGTGGCGACAGCCGCATAACCGCATCCTGGCCACCGAGCCCCCACGTAACTGTCCCCGGTGCTCGCCGGCTCGCCGCCACCGCCCAGCCAGCAGTAGCCCAGTGCAGTGCCGCCTCATGGCCGCGCGCGCGCCGCTCGCCATGCTTCACGCCGCCGCCAGCGCCAGCCCGCGACCGGCCGCGGCACCCGTGGCCACGCGCCCAGCCGCGCCGTGCCTTCGCGCGAGGGGCACGGGCGGCGTCCCCATCATCTACCACCAGCGGCCAGCGCAGCGGACCCGCAGCCTCCTCCTTCCTGCCGCCAGGCCTGGAGCCATCGGTATCACATCCCCTCCCGCTCTCTGCCCCCAACGGTCGGTTCGGTACCGTTTGATTCTGTGGTATGTTGGCGCGATTGCAGGGAGCGCCGCGGAGGCCGCGCCGGCGGAGGGGCTGGCGCAGAAGCTGCAGGGGGTGGAGGTGTTCGACCTGAGCGGCAAGGCGGTGCCCATCGTTGATCTGTGGAAGGACAGGAAAGCCGTGATCGCGTTTGCCCGCCATTTCGGGTCGGTTTGTCTTTTCTCTGCTAATTATTCGTGGAATTCTGAGAGAGTGCCGTGACTGAGCTTTTGGCACACTGCTGGCTGTTTGCAGGTGTGTGCTGTGCCGGAAGAGGGCCGATCTTCTTGCGGAGAAACAGGTTCCGTGGCTGATTTCTCACTCTTTTTATCTCATTATCTGTAACCGATAAGAACAATGGAGAACAATCAAATGCTTAAGGGATGCCGTTCAGTACTTTGCCATTTGCCAAGGTTCAATTACGAATATAAATCTTTCCCACCTTCTGTGCCGATAAAAATATCAGCTCCACTCAGTGCATGTTGAGACGTTAACAGCTTTTAGGGTAAACCTTGTAGTTGTATTTTGCCTGGTTTTAGTTTGACAAGCCACCTTTTCTGCATGGTAGATCTTTTTAAATCATCCAAGGTGGGCGGCTTCCTATATCTATAAAGTCAAATTGATCCGTCAAATGTAGCCTCACAAGATCTGAGGAGCACGGATCCAGCTTGTAGGACTTTGTAGTCAGGATTACAAAAGGAGAGAGAGAATTAGAGGGTTGAATAGATATTGAAGGATTGCCTTTGTTAATTTCTGTAGCTTCCTAGCTTCCCACTCTCCCTTGAATTAAAAAGGTTGATTTAAGTATCTTATAAGAACAACCTTTTCAGTTTAATTTGCTATTTGTGAGTCATCCCATTTTCTTGTTAAGTAATACTGGTATGACTTTCCTAGACATTGGGATTATCTTTATGTTGCAAGGGTTACAAAATGTGGCTTATGTAGTTAGGTTTGAGTGATGAATAAGCCATCTTATAAGTTATAACAGACAAGCCTCTCTTTCTTGGTTCATTTGTATTATGAATTCTGAACTTATTATTTCTTGGGTTGCTGCTAATTTACAGGATGTCATGCAAGCTGCTGGAGTTGCTCTTGTTTTAATTGGACCAGGTAGTGTTGAACAGGTATTTGTTCATCTACCATAAAAGAACCTCACTTTCGCTGTGAAATGCAAAATCTTAAGTGATTAACCTTCCTATACATGTGATATGTGTTGTATGACTCGCGTGCAAGTTGGAATTCAATTTTCTATTATAGTCAGAGAGTTTCTTTGTCACACTTTTTTTTGGAAGGACCTTTGTTTCTATATTTATCTTGATTGTGATTGTTGTGATTAATGGCATTTATTTTGATTGAATATTAGGGAAGCTTTAGTTTTCTAATTCAGTATAAACTAAGGTTGTGTTCCTTGAGATTATTACTAGAACATACAACTCTTGAAGACGAGCTACATCTGTACATAAATTCTGGTAGTTGGTAATTGAAATATTTGTTTGACGAACTCTATTTCTACTGTAGATAACTTGGCGTTTCAGTGATTAATTGTGCTGTCTTGTTTTTTCTGATCCAGGCAAATGCATTTTGTGAGCAAACCAAATTCAAAGGAGGTGTGTTTCTTGAATAACTACTCCTGTTCTTATGACCACCACACCTATGACAGCAAAAGAAACAATAATGAAATAAATTCTAAGGGAATGTCCAGATAAACTATGTACACCTAATACCGCAATCAATAGATCAAGGCGGTAGCAATGAACTCAGTGGATTGTAGTGTGGTTTGGGTTACTAACCTGCTCTGCTTATTTCATGAACATTTATTGCCTATTTATTTTACATTTTGGTTTGGAATTCAGAATCATCCATGATACACAAGTTGATGATGGGACTTTTATCATGACTCATGTGGCAGTGTGTACTTAGCTCCTGAAGTGCAAATCAGGCTACCCGTACAAATCACTGAGCAGGGACTGAAATTTTACATATGACCATTATAGTCTGTGTCTTTACTTTATTGGAAAAGAAACCAGATACCTAATGTCCAGTAACATTAAATAGAAAACACATGTCCATCCAACTTTACCTGGATCCTTTTTTTTTTCACTTTCCTTGTTTGAAAGATTTTGTTTTTCCAAAAAATGTAAAAAGAAAAAACTTCCCTTGGTTTCCTGATATGTGTTTATGTTTGTAATTATGCAACAATATGTATTCTGATAAATACTTTTTGCCACAAAATGGCAACTTATTTACTCTATATAACAAATTTGATACTGTACATTGCAGAAGTATATGCAGACCCAACTCACTCATCATACGACGCTCTTGAATTTGCATTTGGGTTGTTCTCAACCTTTACACCAGCGGTAACTCTTGCTGGACCAAATTTCGTATGCTACGTAGTTTATGTTACTCAACATATACATAAATGGTTCTTCCATCATTTCACAGGCTGGCCTCAAGATAATACAGTTGTATAGGGAAGGATACAGGCAGGACTGGGAATTGTCATTCGAAAAGAACACCAGGACGAAAGGGGGATGGTATGTTCGCATCCTGGTTTCGCCACCTTAGAGTTTCTGTAGTTGTCTTTCGAGTTGGCTGTTAGAGATTTTGCAATTGTCTTCCTAGCAATGATCTATCGCGGTCGTGTTGAGGAATGCATCTCTCTATTTTTAGGTATCAAGGGGGACTACTTGTTGCAGGTCCTGGTATCGACACCATCTTGTACATCCACAAGGTCAGTACCCCTCATACAAACATTTCCATTCAATCATCCTATATGTTACTAATGCGACTTCTTGTTTCTGGTACCATTTTTACAGGACAAAGAAGCTGGAGATGACCCTGACATGCAGGATGTGTTAAGAACTTGTTGTTCCTAGAAAATTAGTGTCCCCACACGCACACCATATCTTATACTGCTAGTTATAGTACAAATCAGGTTGTAACTTGTAAGTAGCTCTCAATCTTCAGCGATCCCTGGTCAGTGTGCACGGACGAACTTCTCTGTCCGGCGCAAGCCAAGCGACGTATATATCATGGTTTGTAAAATGTTGTATATCTGTCTGTCTACTACACGAACCAGTAGCATCTGGTATATTCATTCTCCTTTCCCTTGAATTGCTGTATCAGCTTGTCGTCTCTACACCTGCGCTTCTCGCTTCACGGTGCTCGACGATGCATTTCATCTGCCTGTCCGGTGGGCGGTGACAGTAAGTCTGGGCTCTTGTTGGCTCTGCAACTGCCGCCAACCGGAGGAAAGGCCCAGAGCCCAGAAGCTCCTCGACCCACTAGCCCATATCCCATCCGAGACGCCCTCGCCTCCTCTTTACTGTCCACACCCACCCAAACCAAATCGCAGCCGCGCTCGAGGTCAAGCCCCGCCGCCGTCTCCGCCGCGCCCGACGGCCCTCCCCAAACCCCGCATTTTCCTTCGCCGCCTTCCAATCTCTCGCCCCTCGCCATGTCGGAGAAAAAGCGCCGCGCTGGGGCGGCCGCGGCCGGCCCCGCATCCAGCTCCAAGAAGCCGCGCGCCTCCGCGGCCGCGTCCTACGCCGAGTCCCTCCGCTCGAAGCTCCGCCCCGACGCCTCCATCCTCGCCACCCTCCGCTCCCTCGCCTCCGCCTCCGCCTCCTCCTCCAAGTCCAAGGCCGCCGCCAAGTTCCTCGCGGACCACGACCCCCCCGATGACCCCACCTCCTCGTACATCGTGGTGGCCGACCAGGACTCCGCCTCCGTCACCTCCCGCATCAACCGCCTCGTCCTCGCCGCCGCGCGCAGCATCCTCTCCGGCCGGGGCTTCTCCTTCGCGGTGCCCTCCCGCGCCGCCTCCAACCAGGTCTACCTCCCGGACCTCGACCGCATCGTGCTCCTCCACCGCGAGTCCGCGCGCCCCTTCGCCAACGTCGCCACCGCGCGCAAGGCCACCGTCACGGCCCGCGTCCTCTCCCTCGTCCACGCCGTCCTCCGCAGGGGCATCCACGTCACCAAGCGTGACCTCTTCTACACCGACGTCAAGCTCTTTGGCGACCAGTCCCAGTCCGATGCAGTCCTCGACGACGTCTCCTGCATGCTCGGATGCACTCGGTCCTCGCTCCATGTCGTCGCCTCCGAGAAGGGCGTCGTCGTCGGCCGCCTCGTCTTCGCCGACGACGGGGACCGGATCGACTGCACGCGCATGGGTGTCGGTGGGAAGGCCATCCCGCCCAACATCGACAGGGTCTCGGGCATCGAGAGCGACGCGCTCTTCATCCTGCTGGTGGAGAAGGACGCTGCGTTCATGCGCCTCGCCGAGGACAGGTTCTACAACCGCTTCCCCTGCATCATTCTGACGGCGAAGGGGCAGCCGGATGTCGCCACCCGGCTGTTCCTGCGGCGGCTCAAGGTGGAGCTGAAGCTGCCGGTGCTCGCACTGGTGGACTCTGATCCATATGGGCTCAAGATCTTGTCAGTGTACATGTGTGGTTCCAAGAACATGTCCTATGACAGTGCCAATCTGACGACGCCAGACATCAAGTGGCTAGGGGTCCGGCCGAGCGACCTGGACAAGTACAGGGTGCCAGAGCAGTGCCGTCTCCCCATGACCGATCACGATATCAAGGTGGGGAAGGAGCTGCTCGAGGAGGACTTTGTGAAGCAGAATGAGGGCTGGGTGAAGGAGCTGGAGACGATGCTGCGCACCAGGCAAAAGGCTGAGATACAGGCCCTCAGCTCCTTTGGGTTTCAGTACCTCACCGAGGTCTATCTGCCTCTCAAGCTGCAGCAGCAGGACTGGATTTGATATTTGAGTACTCTTCGATGCAGGTATGATATCGTATCTTCTATCCACACTTCTCATCTTACTGTGTGATCCGATATGTTCTTTAGCATATTAGTGCATTTCACCAAGTACACAACGGTTAACAGCAATCTTCCCCATGAGTAATCCAGAATGTTCAGTCAGAATGCACTTGAGTTAACCAAAGAATCTTATTATACCTGATAGTATTTCTGCTTGCAGATATCGGTGATTTCTTTTGCCAAGACTGTCTTCTACCCAGAATTTGCAAGGATCTAATTGACATGAGTGGAGACCTCTAACTAGTTGATTCTTAAGTTGATTCTTACCAGCACCCTTGTATCACTTGTGTATTTGAACATCAGCTGTCGTGTTATGTATTTCTGCTGGAGACTATTCATGGAACAATTGCTGCCAGAGATGTACTCGACTGGAAGTTCGTATCACAGTAGTGAAATTCATACTTCACGTGTCTTTGGAAACAAAGTATACCCTATTGAGTGATGAAATTAAATTTGGAGCATAGAACCCTCGCATGAAAAACCCAATAAAATTGTGATGCTTAGGTATCTAGGGCTGTCTTTGTAATACTCAAGTGTTGGAGGATCTCTCCACATTCGAATTTTTTTTGACCGCTGGATCGGACTTCAACGGCTCTGATGGAATCCCTAACCCCCTCTCTTCTTATCTTCTTCCCCTGCTTATCTTCTTCCTCTGTAGCCCTTGCCCCCGCCGCCCTCCTCTTCCCGCTTGCTGTCGGCCCCTGTTGCCGGAGCCGCCGCCCTCCACCACCACCCCCACTTTCGACGTTGCTCCTCCTCTCAATCTTATTCGTAAGTCCAGTTGAGCTCTCCCGCCACTACCCGCTCCCTCCTCGGCTCCGGCGGCGCAACGCTGCCTCTGCCGCCACCTACCACCACGGCAGACACTAACTCGTCAGACTCTTGCACCCCTGCTGCCTCCACTTCCTACTGGGGTTCTCCCACCGCCCGGCTCTAGCGGCGCCCCCGCCGTCTCTCCCGCCTCCACCGCCGACTAGCGAGCCACCCCGGGACTCCCTCTAGGCCCGAAGACACAAGTAACCCCCAACCCCAACCCCGAAAACCAAACCCTAAAAGCTCGCCGGTGAGCCCTCCATTACCGGTGGAGGAGAAGAAGGAAGGCTACATGTCATTCCTGGATTGGTCCAAAATCAAGTGTGAGATGTAGCCAACCCCAACCCCGAAAACCAAACCCTAAAAGCTCGCCAGCGAGCCCTCCATTACCAGTGGAGGAGAAGAAGGAAGGCAACATGCTGTTCCTGGATTGGTCCAAAAATCAAGTGTGAGAGGAAAACACTCGAGTCGCCATTGTAAATGTACTGGGCAAGACTCCATTGGCTGCCAAAAAGTCCTTTTACAAATTACAAACTGTGTTGTGTGTGCCTGGAACACCAGGATGCCTGTTCTCATATGTACATCCAATCCTAGAGTAACTGCTAAATTTGGTCATATAAATGGCCAAAAAAGTATTTCAAGGAAATGTCACTGTACAACCCTCACAGCTTTCTTCTTCAACCAATGATTCAGCGAGTTGACAGGGATTTTTATCACTCCCTGTGGTCTCCTTGTAACTTTGTTTGATACTTGCTCTAGATTACTTATAGATTTAGTCGGGGCTTTGGGTTTTGCTGAAACAGGAGGCCAGCTTCCAGGTCCAATCAAAACTTCAAGACCCAGGTCATCTGTCAAAACAGTAACTATTGCATGCTCAACATCGACTGCACTAGTTTCAACTTCAGTTCTTGATGTCTTGTCATGACCCGTGATGATAACCACGTCATCCTGGACTGCTCTTCCTGCTCAAGGTTTCAAAAGTCAGTGAGGTGTCAATCTAGAGACTCAGTATCCGTGCTTCTATTGTGATATGAATAAAGTGACAGCTCAACATTACCTAGGAGGTATTGCTCTTTGATCTTCCGAAGAACAGAGAGAACAACAATTCGAGCTTCAACCTGTGAAGTTAATGGTGAGAACACAAAGTAGTGATGGTTTCCGTAAGGACAATACCATATGAAATGGTTGGTTGTCATTTACCTTTGAAAGGCCACGAACATCGACAATTTGGTTATGATCAACATCTTTTTGCAAGACTGTTACAACCTTCTCAAGAAAAAGGTTGAACGATTCTTTCCTCTTAGGTTGTAGATCCAAATTGTAAAAATCTCGATTATCACTCCCACTAGACAAAACCCCTTCACACCATTCTACTATTAATTCCTTGAGATAGTAGTCATTTGCTTGATACCTGCAATGAGTAAGTTGTAGAATCTAACACCAAAAGGGAATCCTATACAAATTGTCGCAATATCATTCTACCACGAAAAGGTTGACCAATGGAATTAGAGCAGTGGCATGAGATTATCAACTAAAGCTTCAGTGGATTACATCCTTTTTTTCATATTTACTTGTAGCTTAAAAGGACTTTAGGTGTACATTATTTATGCTGTATTTCAGTGGACTACATCCTTTGTATTTGCTCCTTTTCTTTCTCTTTTCCTCTTTGTACATACTTCATTTTGTTCCCTTTAAATAACCAGTAGGGGCTTGCCCCTCCTGTTTCACTCAAAAAAAATTATGCTGTATTTCAAGACAACAGCTTTGTTGTATACTGGAACGTGTTGATAAACCTTTGACCTTTATTTAGTACAACCATTAGTGTATCAGATTGCCTTTTATTCTTTATTTAATGCAATCATGAATTGCTGTCAAAGCAGTAAGCTAATAATGTAGAAAGAAGTAAAGGTAAAAGCACTTGTACTCAAAAGAGTGTCAAAGGCAACTAATGTTCCAGTCACATACCCTGCTTTCCTCATTTCCTGATAGATTGCTAAGCACTGCTGGACTTCCTGTAATGATCCATAATTGCTACGTGCTGTCAGAAGAGTTTTGTACGTCACCTGAAGAATGAACCATCATGTCATATGCCATACTCGATGTTATCTAGTAACAGCCCAATAATTTAATGCCAAGTCATGCATGCGTCTGAAGTATTTAGAACAATCAACAATAACACCAACTAGTCTGCATGAAATTAAGTATCAACTATAGTACAGAAAGCAAAGATTAATCCTTTGCTTGAACCTCAGATGCTGCCAACTGCGAAACAGGTCATCAATAAAAAAAATGTTAAATCAAAGCATTATTTTTCATCGTCAATGAAAAGCAAAACATCAAAGTTTCGTACCATAAATTTTAGATACTCACCAAATTGGGCTTCAGTTGGTGTGCTTTCATTTCATCAAACAAGTGCAGTGCCAACTTCAAATCTTTGTTTTCAACACATGCCTGGAGTAAATTGTAGCAAAAGCTTACTGCCAACTCATAAGTTTATAACTAACAGGCAGTGCACATTAACCAAGTGTTGTCCAGCGATTAACCTTAATAGCTACAGTATATGCAGAGACATTAAGTCTTATCCCAATGCGCTGCATTCTCCTGAGTGCCTATGTCAAAAATAAAACGGTAGCATTATTAATTTATTATTGTTGAAAAAAACATAATGCTAAATGGATAGCAGTATCTTCAGCAACAGTGACAAAGAGAAAGTGAAACTCAGGAAGTAAGTGTGCCGTTATGTTTACCCAGATAAGTGAAAAGGAATGTTAAATTGATAGTAGTATCTTCAGCAACAGTGACAGAGAAAGTGAAACTACTATAGAACACAAAGTAAAAAATAATATGCACTGTATCTGTAGATGCAGGAAGGAAGTATTGCCGCCAGAACTCCACAAGTTAATCAAATAATTCAATATCTGTTGCATGGTCTATTTATTTCATTATTTGCCCAACAGAGGCATATCCAGTTCTATCAACAGGACATTAAATGAGGGCGTGTTTAGTTGCCACAACAGTAGATATCGAACCAAATCTTATAGAAAATTCTATTGTGCAAAGAAAATCAACATAAAACTCTGACTAACCTGAACAGCCCCATCCCTGTTTTGAGATGTTCCATGAATATCCATGAGAATAGACCAGCTAATAAGGTCAGGACAAAGGCCATTCCGCCTCATTTCGTTCATTACAGACTTTGCACGTTCAGCATTAGTACCGCAGGCCTTCATCAAGATGTTATAGGTTGTAACTGTTGGCCTGAATGGAACCACCAATATGGTACCGCCATCACTTGGATACTCTTTACAGAATGTAAAAGCACCATCAAGACTTTTCTGTTCAGGAGATAGAGATATCTTGATACCAGACTTCTTCCAACTATAGAACAAGCGGAAAGCTCTATCGTATTGACATGACTTGACACATGCAGTAAGGATAATATTGAAGCATGGGGCAGTAGGTTGACAGCCATCCCTTATCATTTCTTCAAGGATCTCTATTGCGCGATCAACCAGACCAGAATTTGCATAAGCATTGATTAATGATGACCATGTTACTAGGTTAAGACGAACACCGCCCGCTTGCATATCCTCTTTGATGTTGGAAGCCATCTTCCACATTTTTGCATCTGCAAACACCTGGAATTTAAAGAGAAAAGAATTCTGGAAACCATACATCATCAAAACGCATGGACAGCAACAATAAGAGCCCCATACCTTCATCATTGTACTATATGTGAAAACATCTAACTTTAAAAGACCATCACACTCCTTTTTCTTCATTTCCTCATAAATCTCTTGAGCCAAGTTGAATTCTCTGGCATTGCAACATGTCTTCAGAAGAATGTTATACGAAGTCAAATCAGGAGCAACACCAAGATTCTGAAAAACAAACGGTAAACAGGAAATTAAGGTCGATGCACATAAGCTTGTAGAAGATTGGTCATGAACACAGAAACAAAGGAAATTAAAGGAACAACCAAATGCAGTGTAAATATTTTTTTGGTGGATATAATTAAAAACAACATGAACAAGCATGCAATTGCAACCAAAAATTGGCCAGAAAATAGCAAGTGAGACGAACTAGTTACAAAAGGCAGAGGCAGACAAAAGGGAACATAAAAAATATGACGCAGTGGAATCAATTTGCATGGAGCTAAAATAACCTACCTATGAACAGCAACAATAAGGTAGAAGATGCATTACTTGCATATGCTTGTAGACTGAAAGGTTGTAGCTCAAACTATGGGCATTTACGTTCATAAGGCTGTTGAAGACGTAGGCATTTGGAGTAATCTTATCAGCAAGCAGCCCCTGCATACCAGATGTGTGATATATGAGTGAAGATGGAACTGTCTCGTGTTATAAAAGCATTTGTCTACAGAAGGTGAACAGAAGGTAGTATTTTATTTGATATAATTTGCCTACTTGTTAGATATTCCTCTTTCAGGGTTTCCAGAAGAGAGAGAAAGGTGAAGACTGAGATGAAAGAACTTCAATAACAAGGGATTTAATTCTTCTTTGCTTAAACAACAATGGATACAAGGTTTATCCTTTATAGACACCTTAAATTGAAACCTAAGAAACAATTTCTAAACTTACTTAGGGAACCTATTTCTAATACATGGAATATATGTGTAAATGTAAATAAACAAACTCAACTAACAATAAGATTAAATGTGGTCAATGAGGGGCATCAAGTACCTCAAATATAATTCGAGCCTGTACAGAAGAGCCACAATGGCCGCATATATCTATTATACTTCGGCATGCAAACATATTTATGCCTCCAAGCTGATCCTTTAGTGCTCCAAAGACCGTTAAAGCATTTTTCAACTCCTTTCTTTTTCCAAAAGCTTCCATGGTATTGCAGAGTAAAAGTTGGGAATTAGAAAATATGCGTGCATACCTACATGTCAAAAAACAATCCATAAGCAAGTATCAAGATTGCAAGAAAGAGTATGAATTTAACTAATCCCAACTGGAAAATCCAAAGATGTAATCATCAGATAGTGCATAAACTTAAAATCTCTTCCACAAGAAACATGTCATTCTAACAGTAACAAGTAACAAAAAACATGTCATCATCATATCATAAACAAACAAAAGTCAAGTAAGTTAAATAAATATGTGACAGGTATGATCACCTTATGGCCATATCTGGGTCACGCTTCTTGACAAATATTTTCAGTACATCCATTGGGTTCACAATGCCTTGAACATAGAATCCATATCCTAAACAAACAAAATAGCAAATCACAGTGTTAACAAGAATCATTTAAGATCAGATGAATTACCATGCGAAGAATGGGTAGGGGAGAATCGATAGAAAAAATGTTCATATGAATCATGTTGCCTACTAAGCAGGATGTACTACAATGAAAACTTTCACCAATCAAGATAACAAAATGGTATGCGGTAACATGCAGGTGAATGCCCCTCATCATTAATAATTATATAATCGATACACTGTACCATAATCAAACACATTTCCAGAACACAAACAGCACTAAATAGCAAGCACATATAGACATGAAGAGATTGGGGGCAACATTACGAGCTAGCGCCTCGACGACCTCCACGAACTCCGCCATTCGTCGCTCCTCCAGCAGCATCCGGCATGCGGCTGCGACGGCGTCGGAGGCGTCGGCGTCGAGCATCTCGGCCGCGGGGACGCGCACGCGCTGGGCGTCTCGGAGGAACTCGAGCACGTGGGGCAGCCCGCGGTCGCGGACCGCGGCGGCGACGCCGCGCGAGAGGAGGCGGGCGCTGATGCGCGCCGCAAAGCTGGGGTCGTCGCCCGCGGCCGCGCGGAGGCCCTCGGCGGCGAGGAGGAAGTCGCGGAGGCGGCCGGCGCCCGCGAGGTTGGAGGCGACGCGGGCGTAGTACTTGATGGCGGCGGGGTCGCGGCCGACGCCGACGTCGGAGAGGAGGGGGAGGGCCTTGGCCCGGGGTTTGGGCTTGGGGTTGGCATTGGGTGTGGGCGTGGCGGGTTGCGGGCGGCGGCGGTGGCGGTGGGAGGGGGGCGGTGGCTGCGGGGACGAGGAGGTCATGGCCAAGGCCATGGCGGGGAATGGGGCAGTGGCAGTGGAGACGGAGGCGACGTGTCTCCAGGTGCGCAGGGGGTTTTGGGTGGCGCGGAGTTTCTTCGGATAGAAAGCTGACTGTGTGGAAGTGGAACTGAAGAGGTGCAACCGTCCGCCGCGGGCGGCTACCGGCGGAACGGTTGAACCTCCGGCCAGCCAGACCGCCAGGAGTTCTCGGCAAGCCAGCTCTGAGCTACTGTGCCATAAAAGAAAATGAAACTTTGCTAGAATTGCCGGTGCCAGATGGATCCGAAGGGCAAAGGTTTACTCGAGCTGTTGCTCCAAATTACTCCCTCCATTCTATAGAGTTTATTTTCAAAATTGAGTTTTTCTTACTATTTCATTCATCCACCCGTTGTGCCTCGAGTCTGCCGCGCAAGGCCAGTTCAGTTCCATGCAGCATAACTACATCACGCACGTCTCGGGGAAAAAACGCAAGGCATTTTATGCATGTTAGAACATGGAGGCAACGGAGCAACATGTACAAATAAAATGAATTGAATAGCATCGAGAGTGATAAATGGCAGCATAGTGGTGGGGAACGATCAGAAAAGGAAAAAAATATGACTAATGAAGAAAAAAAGAACGATTGTACTTGATAGGCATAGAATATTTGTAAGTATGAACATAAAAAGAGGTAATTTGAAGATTAGACCTTGCAGCTGAGTTGTTTGGGCGAAAAGCGGTTCGGCTAGGTTATACAACTGCCACAACCGCTCAAGAAGCTGAAGCATGCACATAAATAATTTTTTTGAGACGATGATCGTATAACATTATCCTTATGTATAAACATATTTGTATTGGAGTTATCGTATTATGAATTATAAGTCAATGAAACGTAGCTAAAAGTAAATGGTACACGTCCTGCTATTTTTTTTTTTTTGAAAACCTAAATTCAAATGATACACGGCTAAATTCAAATCAATAAATTTCGAGCAAAACAAATGAAGTTACCAAACTTTAGCAAACTCTCGGACTTTCGCAGTTTGCCGTTTGAAAAACAACGAATCCGACACTGCACTTTCCCTGCACTACAGTTTGCCCAAGGCGTGACGGTTCTTTCATACAGCCATAGCCACACACTGCAGCGCAGTACGACTTGCCCCCTTGCGTTCACGCAAGCAACCTGCTCATCTCGCTGTCCCAGAACCGCGCGGCTCTACCTGCCACGCCTCTTCCTAGGCCACCAGCCTCCACTGCAACCAGGATAAGACGGGGCCGCGCGGCGAAAGAAACGGGACTGAAGAAAGAATCTGGGATCGGGAGGCCTGCCAGGCTAGTAGAATCTTGAAAGGGAGGCAGCCATGGATATACTGCTAGGATCCGGGAGATTCTTGGCGCGACGGCCGCCCCTCGCGCTCGTCCCTCGCTGCTCTCGAGGCACGCCTGACAAAGGCGGCAGCGACAAAGGTAAGTGATTTGCTGGCTGCCAAGTTCCTTGATGCTTACTGTAGGTGCTTGATAAAATGCCGCAGCCGATCAAGCAGAGTATTGACCGGTCAGAGATGAGCGCTAGCGCAACCATCTCACCAGGATGCAACTGCCTGCTTTCCTCGTTCACTCTGACGTGATCCGCTCTCTGGATCCCGTAGGGCTTCATGTGCTAAGATTCGAGCTAAATGCAATGCTTGCTTCCGTTAGTTTCAAGTGTCGTAGGGCTTCGTGTGGTTTGATTGTTGTTGTGTGTGCGCGCGCATTTGGGTTTGACATAAAGAAATGTATTAAGGCCAGTCTCAGTACATAGTTTCATTGCACAATTAACCAGACTGGGTAACTGTGCCTGTCGAGTGTTATGGGATGAAACTCCTCATTCTCTCTCCTTATAAATATCTTACCAAGTTAGCAAAATTGGTGATGTGGCATGGAAATTAATGCTCATGAAACTCTTCATGAAACTCCTACTGAGACTAGCCTAAGACGAGGAAAAAGTGATGATGGTTCTCCTTTGTGAAGTTGTCTTGGCATTTATATGCCTCTCCGGGTGAGATTTACAGTTTTTCTTTCGAAGTAAACCTCTCCGGATGAGGTTTACAGTTCATAATCCATTAGTTTGTTACTGGATTAAT